>NC_034417.1:17362846-17662846 GCF_002078875.1 Numida meleagris
GAGGGCCCGGCCAGGAGGTAGAGAGGAGAAGAAGGATGGGGACGGAGCGGGTGGTGCGGGCATCGCTCCTGCACCCCCCGGGTCCCGCTTCATGGACTGGCACTGAGTGCTGGGAGTCCTTTCTGTACCCCCCTTGCACCGCCCTTCTGCAGCCCTGCAGCCCCCTACACCCTCTGCTCATCTCCAGGCACCCACTCCCTACACTCTCTGTACCCTCCTGCACCCCTCTGTGTGCCCCCGGGCATTCCTCCCATACCCCCTGTGTCATCCAGCACCCCATCTCCTCCTGCCCATCCCCTGCATCCCCCGGCACCACTCCCAGACATCCCTCCTGCACCCCCTGTGTGCCTCCAGCACGCTCCCAGCACCATCTCCTGAGCAGCCCCCACACCCCTCTCCATATTCCCTGCATGTGTCCAGGCAGCCCTCCCTACACGCCCCCAGTAACCCCTGGCACTGCATCCCAGACATCCACCTTCACACTCCCTGTATTTCCCTCTATACCCCCCTGCATCCCATCTGTATTTCCCCGCATCTCCCCTGCATCCCACCAGGCATCCCCTCTGTATCCCCCCTACATCCCACTGGGCATCATTATCCCCCTTTGTATCCCCCTGCATCCCTCCAGCACCTCCTTGGGTACCCACCCCTCATCCTCCCTGTATCCCTCATGTACCCCACTACACATCCCCTGAATCTCCCCTGCATGCCCTCCACACCTCACTGTAGCATCCTATGCGTACTACCCAGCCCAGCCCTGTAGCCCTGGACACCCCCCTGCACCTCCAGACCCTACTTAGGGGATATCAGAAGCTCATGGCATGTTAGCAGAAAGGTTTGTTATGGGACAGGCAGCAGAATCCCCTCTTTCCTGTATCCAGCATCCAGCTGACCCACTGGGTCACGGTGAACTTGACCTCAGTGTACAAACCTGATAAACGGGCAGCAGGGCCACAGTGAACTTTGGCTGTTCACATGCAGCCGTGCCCCAAGCCAGATGGGATACATCTGAGGCATGAGCCACGGCTGCCACCCAGAGGTCCCCCTGCAGCCACCCCCATCATCCTTCCCCATTACCCTGTGATGATGAGTGGGATTGGGATTCCCATGGGAAGGCATCAGGAGCTCAGCGCTGAGATGAATCCAAGAGGAACTCACAGGGAGCTTGGGTCCTCCTGTAGGGTCTGACTCCTGTGCAGTTGCACATCCCTTTGGAGTAGCAGAGGAGACAATGAGAAGTTGAGAAATGGAAATCTGGGGGAGCAGAGCGCTGGTGATGGGGAAGTTAAAACAGCTGGTGTTGCTCATGAAGGTGGCATTGCTGAGAAACACCTTTCAGCCCAAAATATGTCAGAGCACATTAACGGCTGCTCTGCTTAAGTGGGGAAGGATGGTTTCCATTAGCACAAGGTGGGAAATCCACTGCTCGTCCCCCACCTGTTTCATGGGCTTTGCCTCAAGATTCCCCTCTCGTTAAGAGCTCAGTGAGCAGAAGAGAGGTGGGAACAGGGCACAAAGCCACCCCAGAGCCGCAGCAATGGGGCTGCTCACAAGTTGGGTGCCCACTGTGCATCGCAATGGTTCCAAAACCCAAAGTGCTGCTCCTGCCCATTTTCTTTCCAAACGTGGAAAAAAAAAGAAACACAGAGAATGGGGGAAAAGCCTTCGGAGCACTGTGCACATCGATCGGAGGGGAGGAAGGCAGCGTTCCGCTCTCGGTGCCAGCAGGGAGGTGCCGGCTGCTGGCTGACCCCGCGGTGCAGCGAGGCAGACTTTGTCCCCACCGCTCTGCAGCGGGGCACAGCCTGGCTCGGCGCTCACTCTTTTTTCCTGTGCTGATTTCAAAACCAGAGAGCTGCAGCGCGATCCAGCCAGGCACGGAGATTACAGCAGGAATCAGGTTAAACCCCAGTTATGGGATGTGCGCTGGGGTACGGTGGTGGCACGGCACAGCCCCGGCTGCGTGCGGGTGGCTGTTAATTCATGCCGTGCACTTGGAAATAGCTCTTTCTGTAGCTCGCAGGCTTAACCAAATGAGTGAAAATTGTGCTGGTGTAATTAAAGCCGTGTGGTTTGTGATCCGTCTGTGCTCCGGAGTTATTCTGCAGATGGAAAATCCGTGGATGGCCACAGCCCGGCATCCTGCGTGGTTCCAGCTTTCATCACTGCGAGGGTGCCCATGGACACCGCCGTCCTCCTGGGCTGGGCTGCACCCAGGTGTTCTGCTTTCATCCCCAAAATCCTGCACGGAAATGAGCTGTCAGAGCTCAGCAGTCAAAAATGAAGATCCACAGCCCCATGGCCAATGGATTGCTTTGTCACTTTGGGAAGATCCCAAGTGGATTTCCAGGGATTTGTGCTTGATGGAGACGTGCTGCACCTGCTAGTTGGAGCCTGGATGAGAAATGAGGAAGAATCAGAGGAAAAAGGCTCTGGGAGAGAGCTGCCATTGGGGCTGGAAGAACCCAACATGGAACAAGGACAGAGAGAGATGCTGCTGGGGATGGAAGAGCCCAGCATGAAACATGGAGGGCTATGTGGATGGGTTTTGCCATGCAGCAGCTCTCCCGGCCATCAGAAACTGAAGGCAGCAGCACAGGAGATTTAAACTGGAGATTAGAGAGGCAGCAGGGAGATGGGAGCATCCCATGTCAGAGCTGCAGTGAGAGCAGCATCCATGCTCTGGATTTCTGCAATCTCGGAGCGATCTGCAGCATTTTCTATCATCCGCTGCATTATTCCTCTCTGGAAAGATTAAATCTTGATTGTCAGGAAGCAGCGTGGCGGGTGAGAAGATTTCCCAGACCAGTCAAAATGTCATCCTGGTAAAAATGCCAGTAATAAAAAATGAAAGGAGAGGGCCCACTGTGGGCTCAAGCCTGTAAAGATATCCAGAAGATGGATCTGGAAGTTTAGAAACAATTTTATGCACAGTGCAAATGGCCACTGCAGGGACAGAAGGGCTCAGCACAGATATTCACGGTGGGGGGAGAACTGTTAAATTAATAAAAATCAGTGGCGCACCCGGTGTTGAATTAAAAGAAGGGAATTAAACCCAATGTTTTCACAGGTCTCAAAGGGCTTTGTTGGTGTCTAAGAAATGAGGGCAACGAAGGAGATGCCCAGTGGGGTTGGTGGGATGCTCAGCCCCAGTTGCGACCAGGCACAGCACCTTGTGCCAAGAGTGAGCTTGGAATAACCCAAGACAAAGCCAGCCCCACCCACTGGAATAGCAGGTCTGGCAGAGCTGGGCTACACAGGCACTGGGCAGGGGCCGCACCGTGGCTGAGCAAAGGAGGATATTTTGGGTCCCCTGAGCTGGACAATGCATCTGTTGCTGTCATTGTGGCTGTCCCCAGGACTAAAATTGGGCTAGAGATGGGACTCTTTGGGCACTACCCATGCATCCGCGGGAATGTGAGTCACCAGCAGGGATGGCCGCCTGCTCGTGCTGTGGCTTCTGCAAAGCAAATGCAGCTCCTCTGCTCTGTCCCCAAGGTGGGTGATGTCCCCAAGGACCCACTGTGACCAGTGCTGCTGCGTTTTCACACCTGGGCTTAGCAAAGAGGTTTGAGCGCCAGGAGCGCGAACGTGCGGGGCTAGAGACAAGCCCGAGGGTGGAGAGATGCAAAGATCAAAACAACAGCGATTTCAAAACAAAATCTGACAGCCAAGGGAAAACACAGCGTGTCCCTGCCGAGACTATCATTTATGGCAATTAAAAAAAAAAAAAATTGGCATGGCAATAAGGAGAGCAGCGTGGTATTTCCTGACAAGGGCGTGGGGAGCATCCTTGGAAAGTCTTCCCTGCACAATGTGCTGGCTGCTTCCAGAAGAATAAAGGTTGCTGTGACCCACCTGTCCCTGAAAAGCAGCTATTTGGGGCTGTAATATGGCCCTTGATTCAGCCAGGCCAAGGAGAATGAAAGTCACTGGCTGAACATGGCAAAGCTATTGGCAACTTTTCCCAACTCTGAGGTTTGGGTATTCGCCTGCAGCTCTGTAATTGCTGTGAAGCTCTTTCAAAAAAAAAAAGAGCTGGGCTGCAGCAGCCCATATGAGATGAGGGAGAGCTGGTCACACGTAGCCCCACGTCCCCTCACCCCCCAGGAAGCCAGGGCTGGGACGCGCTCGGGGCTCACCCAGGGCGTATCTGAAGGTTTCAGTGGCGTAACAAGGATTGCCAAAGCCCAACCTCCGGGAGCGATTACCTTTCGCACAGTACTTCAAGGGGGAGCGTGGAAAGCAAACACAAACCCACAGGTTTTCTCCACCTGATCCTGCCTATTCCTCCTCCGAGCTGCAGCCAGGCGTTGTTTGTGTGATGAGACCCGCTGCCGCCGGACATGCCGTGATGCCGAAGAGAAGCAGCTCCACCTAGGCAGGCACTGCTGCTAATGCAGAGCCCACACGTGCTGCCATGCTGCCAGCTCAGCCACCAGCCACCCACCATCAATAACTGACCATCGACCACTGACCATCAGTCACTGACCATCATCAGTGATGACTACCAACCACTGACCATCAACGGCTGACCATCAACCACTGACCATCAACCATGGGTCATTAACTATTCACCATCAATCACTGACCATCGATCACTGGCCATCAACCATGGGTCATTAACTATTCACCATCAATCACTGACCATCGATCACTGGCCATCAACCACTGACTATTGCCCACTGACAACTGACCATCAACTGCTGACCATTGATCACTGACTGTCAACCACTGACCACTGACTATCGAAAATGGACCATCAACCGTTGACCAAGGACCACTGACAATCGACCATGGACCATCACCCATGGGACCATGGACCATCACCCCATCCAGCTGGCCCTATGGGATTGCTTTGGCACTACTCAGTTTAAATTGCAGCCAGGTTTCAAGCCGCGTTGAGATCCTAAACCCTGGAGCCAGTTGGAGGCCGTTTTCTAAGTTATCCTTTCACTGAAGGAAAACAGCACCTTCAAAACCACCAATGTTCATTTTCTTTCCCAAAGAGGTTGGAAAATTGGGGAGAAATGCCTGTTTTCAGCCAGCTGCCGCTTGCAAAGTCATACTGAGAGCAGTGGGAGGGAAAATCCTGTAGGAAACAAAACTGAGCCACAATAAGACAGTCCCAGGTGGGAAAAGACCCTCTGTGAGCTCTGAAATTGCTCAATTACAGTGGTGTGAGGCAAAACGGGGCTTTGTGGAGCCCTGGACATGTCTGGATTAGCCCCATAGAAATTTGTTTTAGCAGCTGGTGGTAAATGTGGGTTTCCCTGCAGGAGACAGCAGACAGACATTCACCTGTGCTCATTTTGAAAGCTGCTCATTAGTCCTCATCAAAGATAATTAGGCTTCAAATCAGAATCAGATGTCCAACAGAATTTTGAACAAACATGATAAAGTGGGTCCCCATTTGCTAACGCAGGGGGAGGAGTGGCTCCTGGCTGTTGGGATGCTGGCACCAGGAGGAGTTCCTGCCCACCCTGCTTCCCCCTCCCTGTGAAAGTACTTTGCTTTTTTCAGGAGAAAATGCACCCAAAATGCCAACCAGAGCATGGCAATACCTTTAGGGGCCAGTGAGGAAATGGGCAGGAAATTAGGGGAAATGGGCAATGAGCTGCATGGGGAGGGCAGCTTTTCACCCCAGCCCCACCTCGGCTGGTCGCTGCCTTCCCCAGATATTACCCTAATGCTTTCTTTCAGCTTGCAGATAAATGGGCCTCTTCAGCAGGCATTAAGCCCGCTCTGTTCCAACTTTTTCTTAAAGTGAGCAGAGGAAAAGTTTGGATTACGCTGAGCTTCTGAATTCAGCTTTTATGGGTGAGCTGTGAGGGGTTTCCTTCCAAGACAAAATAGGGCCAGTGTGCTTTTTTCTCCTTTCCTTCTGAACGATGATGGAGGCTGCGCTGCCCCTTCACCTCCTGCATTTTCTTCCCCTCCTGTGGTTCCCCATGGGCTGCATGGCACCACCGAGGTGATGCTCAATGGGAGGATCAATGCTGCAGCTGTGCAGTGCCGGAGAGCCCTGCACCAGGGGCAGATCCAGCCCTCGCTGAGACAATGATCCGTCTTCCAATTGATTTTGAAATTCCTGGGTGGGATCCTTCTCTGGCTCTGGAGCAGCAGCTGCATGCACTGAATCACAGCAGAAATAGGGAGAAGCATTGGGTGGGAGCAGTAAAGTGAGACCCAGGGACTGCTGGGCTGAGGAAATAACCATGTAAGAATGGCTTGGGGTGGTGGAACTGGAGGAAGGACAAGATTGAGCCAAATTTAGGAATAATTTTGTGCAAGGAGCAACTGCACAGAGAAGACCTCCAAGGGCTTGGGTGAAGCCACCTCCTCCCAACCTAAATTACCCAGTGATTCAGCCACTGGGGATGGTGCAAGCCCAGTGAGCTCCGCGTGGGCGAGCAGGGTCGGTCACTGCTCACCTCTACCCAGACATGGGACGGGTGACAGCGGGTGACACGGCGTCAGCGGGGACAGCCCGAGGGAGGTGGCTCATGGCGGCTCTCAACCACAGGGACGCGGTGGCTGCAGAGCCCCAGGGCTGCACGGGGGGCAATTAGTGGAAGAGAAATTAAAAGATGCTGTCTGCGGCTCTCGGAGTCCCTGATCTGCTACCGGCTGGAGGGGAGCATCGCTGGAAGCTTGTCCTGCCCTAAACACCCACAACGGGGACTAGTCAAGTCTGGGTGGGCAGGGGTAGATGGTGCTCAGTGGGCACTGAGACAGATGAGGCCCATGGGGATCTGTCAGAGAGGTCTTTGGGATGCATCCATGGGGTCCTTGGGATGTGTCCATGGGAAATGCAGCGGATGAGGTCCCCAACCTGAGACGTGCAGATGCATCCTGGAGAGGTGCACAAGGATGTCCGGCCCTGGCACTGGGACAAGCTCAGCGTGCAGGACATGAGGCACTGCCCCTTGTCCCCAGCTGGGCTCATCGTTTTTGAGAGGGCACACCCCGGCTGCGGGATGGGGTACAAAGAAACAAACAGCCCCGAGGATCTGCAGCTCCGCGGTGGGGACCGAGCCCCCTCCCCATGCCCACAGACCCCACCAGCTGCTCTCTTCCCCCAGATCACCGCTTGGGTGCCATCCCGAGCCCGGGCAGCCGCAGCCCCGCGCAGCCGGGAGCGGTGCTACGCCGGGCGGGCGCTAGGGGGGGATGGCAGCACGCAGAGCGACCGCAGGCTGCAAGCAGCAAGACGAGGAGGAGGAGGAGGAGGAGGAAGGCCGAGGGCTGGAGGACCCCAAGAGCTGGTACTGGAAGCTCTTGTGCTGGTGGGCTACGAGGGATGGAAGAGCATCAGCCACAGATGGAGGGATTCACACACTTCATCCGACCGCCCCAAAAAAAGAGGGAACATCAGTCTCCAGATAGCAAGCACCTCCGAAAGGCACCTGCGGATGTCACTGGGCTTATCGAGCCCCCACGGCTGGAGGACTGTAAATGCACACACATCATCCAGAAAGGGGAGGAAAAATGGCCCCATCCCACGTAGAGCAGAAACTCATCTGCAAAGTTCACAGCCCGGGGGAAGGGCGCGGGCACACGGTGACCTTTCTGGTGACAAAGGGCCGGAGCTGGTTGATGGCTCCCGCAGGCTGGAACTGCTGCTCTGCTCTTCTCATGGTATGGCCGCTGTTTTAGAGCGATTTGGACGCTTTGGTGTTGCTTCACTGGTGCTTTATCTCTCAGGGCCGATGCTGAGGGTTTGGTTTCTGTCCAAATCAGGCTCCATGCACAGGCAGGGTGTGAGGGCAGCAATGGGGACTTGTCTCTTCTGTGTATTGAGCATAACCCAGATCCTCATCGAGGAGGAAAAAGAGGAGCATATTTCTACCCTACAATATAGGCGAAGTGATGGTGCAGATCCCAAACTGGGGTTTTCCTGGGGACACGGCACCCCGCTATCGCAGTGAAGGCAGTGGGTCAGCCACCAGCTCCCACCCCAGCACTGAGGCTGCCATCAGCCAGGAGCACTGCACAACCAACGAGTTCCACACTGATCACCGGCATTAATTACATTTTGCAATTTCAGACAAGAAACATTGCCCACCGCTGATTCCCATCCCAGCCTCCTTCCATGCCCACTGTGTATTCCCCCCATGTGGCTGCAGAGCCCAGCAGGATGAGCCAATGCTGCTGCAGTTCGACTGGATGAGAAGCTCCTGGTCTCGCCACCACCAAGAACATCATTTTGGGAACCATCAGCACTACAGTTCCACCCTGTGCACCCACCCCTGTACACGTTCACTGCATGGCCATGAGAGCCCCTTCTCGGGCACCGAGGGTGAACCCTACAGTGCTCCACGTGAAGGAGTTTAGTTTCCAGCTCTGAGTGTAAATCTCTCTCTAATCACTTGATCCCAACCTGCTTCCCCAGTCGCCACCGTACATTGCCCCCATTGTACCTCCAGTGCGTGGCTTCCCTGGGCTGGTTCCTGCAGGATGCACGTGGAACCGCACTCGGCCACCCCAGCACTAAATTCCCAGATGTCCCTTTCCCATCCCACTGCACTGACTGCACAGCCCTGGCAGCATCTGCGGAGGATTAGAGCCTCCCTAATTTCCAGTCTCCATTTATTCCTGTCCAGTTCCAATCCCATTTGTTCTGGTGCCAACATTGTCTCCCGGCGCACACAGCTCGTCTCCCTTCCTGGTGCTGCCCCTTGATGTATTAATAGCGGGCAGCTCCCTGCCCAGCCTTTGTTCCCCACGCACATGGCAGAAGGGGATGTGGCTTTTCAGAAGAAGCTTGGGGACAAGAAAGCGCATTCAGCAAATGCTCATGCTCAGTGGCACCGCCACGCCGAAATATCCCGAATAACGGCACCGGGAGCTGCTTCCCATCAGACCCAAGCGGGGGATGAGCTTTTTTGCCTCTCCTGCAAACTGTTCCCACTCTTCCCAGCAGGATGACACTTTTGAAGCTTGCAGGAAACGAGGTTTTGGCAATGCCTGAGAAACGATGGGAGGGGTGGGTGGGGGCTCCCTGGACTCTCAGCAGGACTGCAGTAGGCTGAAGCCAGGAGCTGTGGGGCTGGGTTAAGCTCTGGGGTGCTGGGAAGGGCAGGGGCAAGGGGTGAGGCCAGAATCCCCAAAATAAGGTGCCGACATCGGCAGCTCGCTTGGTGCACTAACTATAGCCACGTTCAGGTAGTTGCTTCATTTTGCTTTTCTTCCCCTAATGAAGGCATGGCCTTCATCACACTCCTTCATAAGCTAAGTTAAGGCATCCCCACTCTGCCCCAGCAAGTGATGGTCTTTCCATGATTTTGGGTTTGCTTTGTTCCCTCTGCAAACACACGTGGGCATTTCCAAGTGTCCTCTGCAGCAGGGAACCATAGAATCATTAAGGTTGGAAAAGACCTCTAAGATCACCAGGTCCAACCATCCACCCATCACCACCACGCCCACTGACCATGTCCCCCCATGCCACCCCCTGCAGCCTTTGCTGCTGCCAAACGCAGTGTGCAGGTTCCTGCTGCTCGCCGTGCCCAGGTGCTTGCAGGCTGCCTGCTCCTCCCAGTCCAATTATAACACCCAGCCCCTGCTCCAGGCACTCGTTAGCCAGGTGCTAACGAAGGAGGCTGCCCCATGCCCTGAAGAACTGCTATAACCATTGGATGCAGAGGGAAATTGAAGCACGTGACTCGCCAAGGTGCCCTGGTGACGTGGGCTGGGGGCAGGCAGCAGTGTCACAGCTCTCCCATTGGCCATAGGGATGGGTCACAGACCCCAGTGCCACTGCCCTGCAGGGCTTAGAGCTGCCTCACAAGCTGAGGTCCTCATGCTGTGCCCCACCGGCACAAGCTTGTTGCTGTCACCCCTGGCTCCATCCCACTTTGTCCCCAGCAGCATTGCCCCACTTTTACCAGTGACTGCGCCTCAGGGCAGGCAGCATTTCCCTACTGCCATCCCAGCCGTGATGTCTGTCCCCGAGCTGCCAGCAATCCGCAGCATTTCTGCAACAAGCCACCATGTTCTCGCTCTGCAAACACCTTCCCTTAATTACTTTCATTCAACAACAGGTCCTCCCGGAGCGGCTGCTCCCCATGGATGGGGACTGCCCTCACAGCAGCTGATAAACCCCAATGATACGGTCACGGCTCCCCAGCAGCCGCATGTCCTCGCATGCACGGTGACTGCATGCTAAAAACATTCTGCACTTTTTCACCGATTAAAATTTTCCGGGAGAGAGTCAGAACCGCAGCCCACACCCTATCTGCTGGGCCAGAGGTTTCCCCTCACCCCCCCACCCCTCCCCGCAGCCCTGCCAGGAAAATAAAGGATACAGAACAGCATTTCTGCTCGTTTGGGTCATTTTGAAAGCCTGACTGCAGCATCATTTCTTCAACAATAACTCATTCTGTGCTGCACCACAGAACTTCGGCCCCAGCCTTGCAGGGATGAGATGCATGGATGCTCACAGCCACTCGCCAGACCCACGCCTGCACCAAATCAGCATTTTCTGTGCCCAATTTCACTACCAGCAGTGGCAGAAGGAGCAGCGAGGCTGCAGACAGTGTTTACCCAGGAAAGGGATTGCCTCAATGAGACCGGAGCCTCTGCCAAAACCACAGCCAAGCTGATATGAAGGAGATGCAATCAGGTGTTTCTTCTCATTACTGCTAATTACTGTTTGTGTGCTCTCAGGAGCTCTGCCCTGGACTGGACCCCGTGCAAGTGGAGCAAGCAGAGGTACCTGTGCAAAAGTGCATTTAACCTGGAGGTATACCTCCAGGTATCGATGCTTTTCTTCTTCTTTCCTTCTCACCCTGCCGAGAACAATGGAGGCAAGGTTTGCAGAGGGAGGTAATATCTTTTTTTAGCCCTACTGAAATAATTAGGAGAAAAACAGGCAGGCTGCAGGGTACACGAGCCCTTCAGCAGGCCTGAAATAGAAGCAGAAGTCTGCGGAGCTGAATACCAGCAGAGAACAATAGCTGGAGCGTGACTAGTTGCGTTAACCAGTTCTGCCACCGAGGACCATTTCCCAGCTGTTTCCCTTGGGCATTGCCAAAACCCATCATCCTGAGGACACCGTGCTGCCAGGAGCCCGCACTGCTCCAAGGGACAGTGCCAGCACAAGGAGCCCCAGGATGTGTACCGGGGCTTTGAGAAGCTCAGCACCCAGATGGTGCCTGACTGGGCATCGCTCTGCACCCTGCACCCCATCCTGCTGCTCCCGGGGTCCTGCTGACCCAACCTCTGCCCTGCCTGACCCCAAGGACACTGCCTGACCCTCAAGAGCCATGGCTTCCAGGGAGCCCATCCCACCATGGGGGTCTGGTATGAACACTGGGGACCCCAGCCTGACTCTGGGGGCTGTGGCTGACCCTATGGGACCTGTCTGACCCCACAGTTCTTTGCCCCAGACCAGGGGCTCCAGGTCCATGTTCCACCACTGGGTAGTCTGTCTCACCCCTACGGTCCACGTCCCACCTCCGTGGACCATATCCCACCTTGC
Organism: Numida meleagris; assembly: GCF_002078875.1. Classification (NCBI taxonomy): domain Eukaryota; kingdom Metazoa; phylum Chordata; class Aves; order Galliformes; family Numididae; genus Numida; species Numida meleagris. The sequence goes on from NC_034417.1 coordinate 17,374,329, forward strand.
AGACCACGTCCCACCATTACGGTCCGCATCTCACCTTGCAGACCTTGTCCCACCTCCAGGGTCTATGTCCCACCCTGCAGACCCTGTCCTACCCCCATGGTCCATGTCCCACTCTGTAGACCCCGTCCCATTCCTATGGTCAGTATACCATCCTGCAGACCCTGCCCCATCCCATGCACCCTTTCCCTTGAGTCCTGGCACCGCGTCCCAGCTCTGGGGACCCAATGTGACCCCAGGACCACGTCCCAGCCCCCTGTCGGACCCCGCTCGCTCCATTCGACATCTCTCACCCCTCTCCCGCCGCGGGCGCGGCCTCACGGAGCTGCGGGGCCGGGGCTGGGCCAGGCGGGGGCCGGGCCAGGCGAGGCGGCGGCGGGGCCGGGGCCGGAGGAGGGGGATCCCCGCCTCCCTGGGGCCGCGCTCGCAGCTCCGGAGCTGCCGGAAACCCGGTGCTGCCGCTCGACTGCTGCTGCTGCTGCTGCTCTGCGAGAAGTTGTTGCGGAGGCAGAGCACGGCCCGGCCCGGAATGTCCCCCCGCCCGGCTGCGGGACGCCGGCGGCGGCGGAGCCCCTGAGCGGGCGGCGAGGATAGGCGGCCGGTCCGACCATGGAGCAAGTGAGTACCGGGACGCGTTAAGGGGCTCAGCCCCGGGGAGGGGCATCGCGGCCGGTCCCAGGCCGGGGGGTCCCGCTGCTGCTGCCGCCGCAGCATCCCCAGCCCCGCGGCTTGTGCAACTTGCCGCTGAGTTGGGGTGCTGCGGGAGGGCGGGCATTGCGGGGCCGCTCCCGGTGGCACGCCGCTCAGGGCACCCCGCGCTGGGTCCTGCTGCGGGCTGTGCCTCCAGCGGGCGCGAGCTGGGTGCTGGCCGGGTGCCTGGCAGCGGCCGTCCTCCTCCTCCTCCTCCTCCTCCTCCTCCTCCTTTGGGGAAGGCTGTCGTGCTTCTGCACGTGGAGCTTTTCCCGGCCCCGTGATGCCACAGATTTGCTGGCAAGTTGAGCAGGTCCTCTCCTCCACGCGTCTGCTCACCCGATTATTCCTTGTCCCCTTCCACCCAACGAGGTTTTGCTGCTGATGCACGAGGAAGGTGCGGCAGGGGAGGCTGTGGGCTCTGGGACGTGCAGCACTAGGAGCTTGGCTTGCTCCCCCCTTGCTTAACTCCTCAAATGTTGTGGCGAGAATAAGGACTTCTTCCAAAAGGGTCACGACAGCGGGGAGACCAAAAGGCAGCCCAGCATGGTAGCAACTGAAAGTTGTCATTATCCGCCGGCATCCATGAAATTAATCCACAGCACAAAGTGCTTCCAGCTGGCGGCTGCACGCAGCGGGCGCTGCCGGGCTGGGGGCTGCGTGCCCTTCATTAGCCACAAATGAGTCCTCCTGGGAGTGGGCACCAGTGCAGCTTCCCGGGTCCCACGTGGGTGTGAGCGGTGTCTGGCTTTGCTCCCGCATCATGGAGTCATGGAAGTGCCAACAACACATCGTGAGGGAACGTGGAGGGGTAGGAAAGGAGCTGAGGTCTGGGAACGCAGCTGGAGATGCAGCTGGAGATGCATCCGTGCTGCAGTATGGGATGGACCAGTTGCACCACTTGCTTGCTGAGTAAAACTCTCCTGTGCAGCGTGTGCAACTTGTGAAAGCACTGCTGCAATCCAACTGTTGGTTTTTGCTGTTGTCAGAAGACATAGAAAGTATGTGGTTTTGTGGGCCCCTATAACTCAGGGGAAGGAAGGCAGAAATAACTGCCTAATTGTTAAATAAAAACCCATCCCACGTCCCTAATTTGACATCTCTGCCGAGCTGTAAAACATGAGGGTAAAGCGGAGTCCAACTCGTGCTGCACTTTTAATGCCACCGTGCTACAAATCACACCAAGGACTTGTACCGGCTGTGGGACCAGCGCTGCTGGCTCAGGCAGTGACAGAATAACTCAGTTCTTCCCTCAGTTATGCTGGCTCTCTTGGCTGATGTCAGTGGGTTTATTCTCATGGATTTACACCAGCTTCAGGCATGAATCCAGCCGGGGAACATCCTAGAATGGCTATCTTAGCATTTCTTGCCTCCAGCAGAAGGAATACCCGCAGAAAGCTGAATTAACAACAACAAATCATCTCTTTGTGCGGCTCTCCAATTTTAGTCATGGAATCACAGGCAGCGAGCGTGGAGCGGACACCGAGCCCCGCTCCCAGCGCTGTGCCCTGGCAAACCTCCCCTCGCTGACACGTCGCGGGGCTGCGTGAGCCAGAGGCATGGGATGCCAGCACCATGGGAAGCGCCGTGTGGTTGGGAGAGTGTCCTGTGCATGGGTTCTGCCCTGTGCATGGATCGGAGCAGCACTCCTGCTACAAACAGGAGGTTAGCTGCCAGGCTCAGAGAGGGATGATTTTGCCCAGAAGTGGAAGTCCTGATGGGATGGAGAAGAGAGATTGCCTCGAGATGTCAGGGAGCTGGTGAAGGCTGTGAGATCACAGGAGAGCAAGCGTGAGAATAGCTTCCAACCAAACCAATGACCAGGGTGGGTTGCTTTTTTAGCAGTAGATGTGAAATGCTGCAACTTTACAGTGAGTACTTTTATTGTAAAACCACAGAGGAGAGGGTTTTCACCCTGCAGAGCAAAGAGGCCACAGATAGGCTGATTTGCTGCGTGTTTTCAGGCAGCCATTCTGCCATCGAGAGAAAAAATAAAAATTGATCTGCACAGCAAAAAGCCCCGACCCATTTGGGAGTATCAGGGTGACAGGTGAGGAGCCAGTGTTGGAGCAGCTACATCCACGCAGAACTGCGAGGCGTGAGGTCAAAGCCCCTGCCCAGTTACCCAAGGATGACATCAAAAGGAATGATGCACCAACAGGTCTGCATTGGTGCAGCTGTTGGTGTTTGCTGAAGGAGCGGATCGCAACTGACTGCAACTTCCTGGCAACCTAAGAAGTCAAGCTTAAAAAAAACACAGTCCTCCTCATTTCCCGGAAAAGTTGTTGGTGCGCTGTCATCCTGTCGCGGGGCCTTGTCAAACGCAGCACAGCACCATGAAACAGCTGCTTTCTGCGAAGCACCCTGAGGCTGGTGGCCATTTCCAAGTGATTTACCTTTACCAGAGGCAGTCTGCTTGTGCTGCAGACATCAAGCCTCTCCCTGACCTTGCTGGAGGCTGGAATAAGTGCTTGTGCACAGGGGATTTAATCTGTTTTGCTTCTCATTATGGGTGCAAGTTCTATCTTTAAGGAACAGCTCACCCAAATGCTATCCAAGGGTGTGTTTGCTGGGAGTCTGGTGCACGGAAACAGATTTGTTAGTAAAGCTTTCCTCTGGATTTTTGGAACCTGTCTGTACTCAACTTGCCCTATCCCCACTCCCTTCTGGCCACGGGAATGTCTGGCTCTGACTCCTTGCAATGCACATGGGATTTCCTCATGGTAGGAAACATGATATTTGAGCTACAGACACTCTGGTTTGTTTTGTTTTGATTTTTCTTTTTCCTATCAGCAGCTAGCCAGAGCCATTTGGGGATGCTTGGGGTTCTGCCTTGGTCGTGCATCCTTTGTTTTGTGAAAGTCCTGCTTAGTGCCATTACAGGCAACAACAGGTCCTGTGTCCCGGGAGGAAAGCCAAATCTGGGGTAACAGCGTGGCTCTGGGAAGGGCTCTGAAGGATTTGGGGTTGGCCTCCTCTTAAGGGTCACGAGTTCGGTGAGGTGTTTTCGTAAGGGGATTTGGCTCTGCTTGTTCCTGGGAAAGGCTTAGGGCAGCAGCCGTGCTGGATTCTGCGTGCAGGGCAGCAGCGTCTTCAGGGTCCGCGTCCACTCCCCAGCCCTGTCCCAAAGGCCTGGGCTGTGGGGCAGGAGCTGCCTGAGTTCTCCTCTTCCTTGCAGAAGTGTTCCCTGGAAGATGCCAGTCTGGTCCCAGCCTTTCTCCCTGTGAGCTGCTGGGGAGGGACTGCACATGGTGGGTGCTGAGGTCTTAGCTGGGCAAGCTTTCCCAAGGACTGTCATTAGATGGACGGAAGGTGCTCTCAGCGTAACTTCTCCCTTCTGCTTCTCTTGGTGGCCCTGCAGGATACAAAGGAGGAGGTCTCGGAGAAACCAAAGCCTGCTCCAAGTGCAGAGAAATTCGGCTGGATAAAGAAAAGCAGTGGGGGACTCCTGGGACTGTGGAAGGATCGCTACGTCCAGCTGCGGAAAACACAGCTCGTGGTCTACGAGGATGAGGTATGGTCACAGCTTACCCCCCTTGGGCAGGGTCAAGCCCTCCGTGACACAGTCCTTTGATTTTCACTCTCCTCTCCAGCCCATTCCTTTCAGAAGGACTTCTGCTGATACCTTCAGGGAGGTTAAACGAAGAAGAGACAGCTGCTGCATTTTAGAGTATATTAAATATCATAAATATTTCAGGCAGTAAATATTTTGACAGTGCCATTGTTAAAAAAAACAAAAAAAAACGGGGGCAGGACATCCTGTGAGAAGGTGAACAGGGTAAGACTTGGGGCGGAAGCAGGATATGCACTCGCAGTTTTTGGCATTTACAGGCTAAAACCGCATTGTAGCAGCCTGACTGCCCACCTGCTGCTGGAGGGCACGACGGGCAGCCCTGCAGCTGCTTGGCACCCTGCAAGAAGCTGGAGCTGCTGCCTGCCAGGCTGTGCAGGGTCTCGTTTAGCCACGATGGGCACAGGATAAGGTTGTGAGTGCTTGATTTCTCGTTAAACGAGGACACGGTTTGGGTTTGGCTCATCCCTTCCTGTTAGTTGAGCAAGCTAGTGGTAAGAGAAGGACCCCTGGGAGCCTTATCCTGAACTTCCCTAGATAAGTTGCATGCCTTAAGTTCATGGCTTCATTTAGAGCTGTTTCTAATCCAGTGAGAAATAAGTAAGAGCCCAGCCAAATCTGCCCTGTATCTTCATGCGAGAAGAATGAAAAGTGAAATATCCCTGAGTCTAGCGCTCTGTTCCTGGGCTGAAAGGGCTCTGTAAGAGTGGAGTTGGCCCCAGAGGTCCCCAAAGGAATAAATTAGTGGGCAGATCACATAAGCTGCAGCCCAGAGAGGTCTGAGATGGGGGCAGCTGTGGCTAAGCCCTGCTGGTACACACTCCTGTGTGGCACCTGGCACAAGGAGACTGGGGCATTTGTGAGCATCAGGGTGCTCGAAGACAAAAGCATGTCTAGTTTCCGTGCAGCACGTCAAGGGAACAGGAATGGGGAAACATGTCACTAGTTGCACTGCTGTGATGGTTTCAGGAACAACAGGAGTGACAAATGAGTTTGGTTCTCTTTTCTAAAAACATAGTATTGCCTAATATGGAAGATTTGTTACGAGCACTTTGGGTTAAATGATATTACCTCCCGCTCTCCCCACATCCCAAGGCTTTCAGAAGGCGTTTGTTCTTGGTTTTGAAATGACACAACGAGTGCGAGAATACTGAAATGAGAAGTCAGTGTCAGGTAATGAGGAGCTTGGAAGACAGGCGGAGCAGTGGGGGTTTGGGGACCTGCAGCTCTTCTGCAGAGATACGGCCTGTCCTGCAAACTGCTGGCTGTCTCCAGATCACATCCCAGTGCCCCAGACACCTGTTGACTCCAGCTGAAGCTACAGGAACAAACAGATTCAAATCTATAAACACGACATGTTTTTGTTTTTTTTTTTAAAGGGCATGCCTTTAAAAACAAGATACATTGAGGTTCTTATTACCATGAGGGAGAAGGAAGCTTTTAAAGTAAGATTCATTTTCACAGACATTCAGAAGAAGGAAAAATCCTGATCATTTAAAGGGTTATTTTACTATCTCAACAAGGAAAATGGCATTTGTAACAACCAGACATAATGTTTTCTGGTAGCCTGCGGATTGTGGTAACATCCTGTAATAAATTGCATCTGTAAGCTACAGTAGCTACAAGGCCCCATTATTGTAAATAAGGGATCATGTTAATATCTATAGGCTATTAAACTAGCTTACAGTGAAGTCAAATATCTCAGGAGAGGAAATTGCTACAAAATTATCTGGTAGCACAATAGGATAGCATGTGATTGTGCAGACTTACAACAAGGCAACCAAAGGAAATGGCAATTTTCTGTACTCAGGAGGGGCTCTGTTACTGCAGAACTGTAGTTCATGTTTATTACTGTATTTATCTTCCAGTAACATGAGTTAGGGCAGCGTTGCTGTCTCTGTCTCACAACCAGGGAAGTTTCTGAGATGAGAAGTGACTTGCCCAGTGTCAAAGGAGAGTCTGCAGAGCAGTGTGCTCGGGTGGCTTCTGAAATTTCCCGATTTCAATCTGCATTTTTTGGCTCTTAAGAAGAGAGATTTTTAAATGGGATTATTCAGGGTTTGCTGAACTGGAGGTTAACAGCCCTAAAAAACCACAGAGGTAAAACACTGGCTAACAGAAATACAAGCTGAGTTAGACCAGCATAGTTACGTGGGAGGGAGGCCAGCTTCCATGTCCGAGGGCAAGCTGAGAGTCTGCTTATTGAAACCCATCCGATTTCCACGAAACGAGCTAGCGCCTTGGACACGCTGTCCTTTTATCAGTCCCTGGTGTGTTGGAGCCCTTCCTGAAGAGGTGTTAACATTGCCTTCAGCAGTTGTTCCATATGCAGGCACACTTGTTTATGCAATTGCACAAGGCTGGCAGCTGCACTTGTCTCTGAAGTTTGTATGTGCAGAATAACAGCAGAGAAGGCCAACAAAATATGCTGGCAGTAACATTTTAAGTACAGCCTAAGCGTAACACAAACACTGTGTTTTAGCACCATCAATAGAAATCTCCTGGAATGTGCTTCTGACCTGCCTTGGAAGCAGGTTCCCCATATTGCATCTGTTCATCTGTTTTAAAGCATAGCTACCTCCTGAAGGCAAATTGCAAATGGCTATTGTATTACTTGTGGCAGACGGTGGGTGAAAGCCGTGCCTCTCTGTGCTGCAGGTTTCATCCAGCTGATGCAATGTATTCCTTCTTATCTGCTGAGGCTCCATCTACAGCTGCACCTTGATGTAAACTTAAGACTCAGTTCAGAAAGACATATGTACAAGGTACATATTACATACCCAAATGTCAGGAGAGGTGCACCTATGCAAATACATACAGCTCTGTGGCTTCAGGTCCCAAGGAAATTACTGACACCTCTCAGTGACAGGCGTGCTGTGCACAAGCCCACGCAGAACCAAATAGGCAGGTCATTTTATAGTGATGTTTCCTGTCTTCCTGTCTCTGCATATTCTTGCTGGAATAAAAACTGAGCCCACAGAACTACAGAGGGCATCTGCAGAACAGGCAGTCCTGTGCAGAAAGGCCAAACAAATCCATGCCATCACTCCATGGATTAGAGAGAATCGGTCTTTTTGATTTTAACTTTTTTTTTTCCTTTTTTTTTTTTTTTTTTTTTTTTTCTTTTTTTTTTTTTTTTTTGATTCTTCCGTTTTTTTTTTTTTTTAAAGAAGCGTGCCACATGACAGGGCAAAAAACCTACCAGGCAAAATGTCTGCTAGGAAGCAGAGGTTCCGCGAGGCCTTTGGCTGCCTGTGTGATCTCAGCAGTGGTATCTGCGTTTCTGCACTGGTAAAGTGGTAGCAATGTATACCCAAATGTGATTTATTAAAATGCTTTGAGATCCTCAGATGGAGAAGAGGAGTATTATTTCAAGCACTCTAGACACTGTACAGAGAATGGAGGGTCACAGACCATTAATGTGTGTTGGTGATGCGGTCTTTGCTAGAAATTTTACTTTCAGATAAGTAAAAATGTTACCGGTTCTGTTCTCCCTTTTTATCAACATTTCATTCAGGAAATTGTAGGTTTGCCAAGTCTGATTCCTTGGCTAAGCATATGCATTAATATGTATAGGTATTTAGTAATTTTCTCCCTCAGGGCAAGGCATTGAAACGCTTACAAACACATACATGTTTAAGTAGCAGTGTCTGCTCCATGAATAGCTAATGGTATTGTTTTTCTGCATTAAATCACGAGTGTAGGATTTTCTGTACCAGGATTTTAAGTGTCTTATTGATTGCCCCTTGCAGCAAATACAAAAGCAATTTAAAAAACAAGCACTAAAATCTATAGAGGGAAGGAGGCCTGAAGGGAATTCCCCGCTCCCTGGTCATGTCGGTGGCCATGGGAGAGGCGTGGAGATGGGCAGCAGATGCAGTGCCATGGGACACCCTGCAGGCCGTGCTTTGCTGGGAGGAGAGACCGCTGAGTGGGGATTCAGGCAGCTCAATCCAGCCTTTGTGTCTCAGTGCAATAGAGAAGAATTGTTTTCACTTCCTTGGGATACCAGAGGCAAAATGCAGCAGGAGCTTGTGTCTGAGACTAGTTTGTAGGGGCAGGGCTCTGAAAGCAAACTTGTCTCTGCCTGATGCCGAGCATCCTCCAGGTCCCAGGAGGCTGGAGGGACCTGGAGACCTGTGGCAGGGTCAGGCCCTTTGGTCTTTATCTGAGTCACGCAGAACAGACATAAAGGATCTCTTTGTGACCAGGTAGGCACACAGAGGGGCTGGCCACTTGCCAAGGGTGAAACAGAGACAAAAGTCCCACTTTGGCACTGCCTGAACTTCAAGCTTTTCCCTTACCTCATACACGGGGCTTTTTTTTTTTTCTTTGGCTGCTCTCTCCCCTGCCTTCCTTGAAGTGGATAACTTGAGAAGTTCCAGTCTGTGAGATGAAGGAGCAAAGTCAAGTCAGTGTCCTTGGGAGGCAGGGCCCTGCATGTTCCCTTCCTCGCTGCCTTTATTCCCTGGGCGGCCCGTAATCCCACAGCCTCCCCAGGGGAAGAGGGGCAGCTGAAAGTCAAAAGACAGCACAGCAAAGCTGCTCAACTTGCAGAGTCCTTTTTGTCCCCCAGCTTCATCGCAGCCCCTGGCTATTGTTAGGATACAGAGGATGGCTCACACAGGATCTGAGGGAAGCTTCCTGTCCAAGAGGCAGGCAGGAACAAGGGACAAAGGGGTGTGGCACAGAACCACTGGGCTCTGCTGGGGGCAGAGCCGCTCTCCAAGGATGTGTAGGGTTGCCAGGGGGCTCTGTGCAGATCTCTCATCAGTGTCCAGCCAAGCCACCTCCACCCCGAGCTCAGCAAACTTTCCCATAGGAGGTGGTGACCACAGCAGTCGTGTGGCAGCACTGGGATGTGGGTGGTCACCTCCCCGAGGCCAGGATGAGATCACCGTCCCCTAGGCACATATCGCTGACCTCACCCTTCTCTCTGATTTGTTGGCTGCCAAAGGGTTATTATTTCCATCCCTGTCCTTTTGCAGTGACATTGCAAAACCAGGCAGCAGGAGCCTTTAAAGGGCTCAGTAATGTCAGCAGGATTTTATCTGTGAGGTTTTAGGTTTGGGCAGATGAATCTCCTCCTCTTAACATACCTCTTCCCGGTTCTCTGGTCACATTCACCTACTCAGTGTTAAATGAAATAAACAGTAATGCCATAACAATAATAAACCTAAATTAGATCCAGACGGCCCTCAGTGGCTCAGAACTTGCTCTGCATCCCCACGTTAGTTCTGCTGTGCCCCCATCTCCAGATCAGAGGGTTAAAAATCTGAAGGCAGCCTGGGCTCTGCACAGTGACTTAAATGTCAAGTGGTAAGTGAAGGAAATTCCCCGCAGCCCACTTCCCTCTGAACTCTCCATTCCCTGCCTCCAGCCACGCAGTAACTTCCTGGCTACGACACGTTTCCTCACCCCACACCCCCTCACTGCTACAGGAATTGCTAAATACAAACTCGAACGAGTACAAATATGAGCAGAATCAGAACTGGGGACGGTCGTGGCCGGAGGTTTTAATTTAGGATGGTAACACAGAGGTTCACAAGGCACGCTGACTGAAGCACTTCACTGGCAAGAGCTGCTTGGCAATTCTCACTGCTTATTTATGTAATATGTAGCAAAAGGGAGTTTTGGTCTGTTCTGAGACATGAATAATATTATCTGCCTGGCGCTACGCTGCAATTCCTATTAGGGATGGTGCTCTGCAGCTGAACTGAGCCATGCACCACGTGTGGAATTTTAGTTATGTTATTGGGAGAAATGAGCCAAGTTCATGGCTTGCAGTCATCAGTGCAGATACACCAGAGATAAATATTCCCCAATGAGACGTTGGCCCTGACAGTTGTGCTGGCTGTACGGGACTGTGTTTCCAGTCTGAGGCATTTTGACAGCTCAGAGCACGGCTGCAAGAGAAGTGCACCCCGGTCACACGTGGCTGCCACCTACCTTGCTCACAGGAGGGCCAGGCTGCCTGGCTCAGCGTGCTGTCAGGGCTCAGCTCGCATCCACCACGGGCTTCCTGTGGGGCTCGGGCAGTTGCGATGCCTGCTCCATCTTCTTCCCTGTGAAAAAGCAGAATAACATTGGCTTCATTCATGGCAGGAAGAAGGTGATTTAACCAGGCTAAGCTGGGATCTGGGGGTGCTTTGAGATCATGCCAGGAAACCTTATGAAAGTGTGGTGTGTTACTTGTTGGATAGAGCAGCAAGAACCCCTATGGCAGGACTGGCAGCACATTCCCAGCCTGTAGCTGGGCAAAGGTCCTTCTCACATTGCATCTGTCTGCAGATCCTTGGAAGGAGCCAACAGAGATGGCAGAGGCTGGTGTTCTTGTCCACACCGTGTTATTTGCTCAGCCACTGTGGACCACTAGCCACAAATCAGCCCATAGCTTAGAGACCTGCATGCTTTCTTGGGTGTGGGATACCAACCTGATCTGTGGGGGCTTGCCGTCTGCGTGCAGATTTATTTTTAAGACAGAAGAGCTTTTCGGCAGATGCAAAGGGAACACATGCAGAGGTTGATGGTATATGATTGATTTCAGTGCCTCCTATTCATAATAATGTTTCATTCCCTCTCTGCAGGATGAGCAGAAATGCATAGAAACAGTGGAACTGGAGAGTTATGACAAGTGCCAGGAACTGCGCGCACTACTAAAAAAGAAAAACCGTTTCATTTTAATCCGCTCCCCGGGTAAGAAGGTAGGATTGCTTTCTCTTCACCCTCAATTCTGCTAACTTCAAAATGAGCCCCCAGGCAGCAGACAAAAGGCTCTGAAATTCAGTAGTTTGGCAGCTAGGAGAAATTGCCTATGTTTGTGGATGGCCTAAGATGTACAAAGACGAACACTACTGTCCTGCAGACTTTATTCTTGTGCTGAGGAAAGGCTCTTCCTTTTATTCAGTTTACACGAATATTTTCCTCGTGGTCTTTTCCTGCTTTATCATATTCTTTCTCCCAGTGCTCCCTGAGCAGTGGTGTGAGACCATACCCTGCTGTTCCCCAGTGTGCCCAGGGTGAGGAAGTGTCCCTGCCCCAGCTGTGTGTGCTGTAGCTTTGCCGAAGTTCCAGTGAAATCAGTGATCCCAATCCACGTACTGGGCCAGGTCCTGTACGTGGACGTGCTCATTTGAGAATCTCAAAGAACTGCAAAGTAACTGCAAAGTTTCTTGCAGCCAAACAGTTCTTAGAAGAAAACTTATTCTGCAGATTTAATGAAACTCTACAACCTTAGGTGCCTGTGCAGCGCTTAGTTGTATCCAGAAACTAATAACCAGGCTGATATTGCAAAGGAGTTCTATATCCACCTGAGCATGACTGTATGCAAGGAAGCACTTTTTCTTATATGTAGGCCTGTATATGTTCATCATCACTACACATACTAGGCAAGATTTTCTTCCTTCCTGCTAACAATGTATCAGCATCTCTATGGGCTAGGATGTTTCTGTTGTTGCTCTTAAATAACTCACTTTGACTTACATTCTGATTTCAATGCGATTTTATTGGCTTAAAAGATCTCATTAAATTTTTCCACACGGATCCAAGACGTTGTTAGGAGACAAAAAACATATTAATTTCCATAAGAATACGAACAGCCAAAAATATCAACTCACATGCATTTCCTCATCTCCATTTTGTTTGAATAAATGGAGACTGTTTAGTCCTTGCTGTCATTGCTGCTTATTCTTTCACTTCATTCACTCAGTGTTTATTTGTGTAACGGTGCCTCAAGACTCCAGCTGAGTTCAGAGCATCTTTGTGCTAAACTTCATTCACAATGACAAAAACGGGGACGGTCCTCCTGCCCCAAAACATTCACTTGGACCGGGCTTGGGGTGGAGAGACAAGGGGAATGATGCTTGTTTTGCAACTAGGCCCAGTCTGTGTCAGGAAGAAAAGCGATATTAAGCACAACACACCAAGGTTATGGTAGCCTGGAATTTGAGCCCTCTGCTAGTAAGCTCCTCCTCAGCACTGGATACAAAGCAGTGAGTCTCTCCAGTTTGGCTGGAGGTTTAACGTTTGTTTTGTAACTTCATTAATCACAAATCATGTCCATTTTAGATCGAAAATGCCTAACCTTGGCAGGCTTGGTGGATTTTCTAGAGGGAGACTGAACCACTACAACTGCCCCTGCTGAATGCTTCTGGCTACCTTGTGTGTGCACACCTACTCCCAGGGAGGCAAATAATAGCCTGTGTGAGCAGAGATGGAGGCATAGTAGGAATTATTATTATTTGCAAGTTTATTACTTAGACAAAGTGTACAATAGCTGTATGTTTCTGCACCACTGCATGAATCAACAAAGAGTGTGGGATCTGTTCCTAAACCTTTTGTTTCTTGCTAGGAGAAAGATATGCCCAAATTCTGCACTGAGAGGGAAACTTCATCCTTTTGGCATCCTGGCAAGTTTACAGCTCCCCTGGTTTTCATGCCAATGACTAAATGGAGACCTAGATAGCAGCCACTTTTTATAAGGCTCTTTTGGTAAAAGGGAGGGCTTTTATAAATGAAAAGTTCCCTGTTTGTAGCTCCCCTCCCACCCTCCTTTTGGCTGGGAATCTGGTGAGGGTGTTGACACACAACATACTTTTGCAGATGTTAGAACAAACTTCAATGAGGAGGCCAACGTACACAACTGTCCTTCTTCTGTTTTGGAATTACAGCTGCGGCAATAGATAGCTGCTAAACATTTTCCTTTTGGGAGACTTGCTGCCATCTGCAGCGTGCACTACAGCTTTAAGTCACCCTCTGAAGTGGCTTGCCAAGCCCTACCACGTTTTGCTAATTTTCTTTGCCCCCTATCCTGAGCACAGTGCTGGAGAATGCAGAAAGCAAGCGAGTAAGCCAGGAAAGGCCATTTCTATTCCAGTGCACAAATAGGAATGTCACTGTAGAAAGCAGGGACCCCAGTTTAACTGTAGGGGAATCCAGGTTTAAATACTTGATGGGACATTTCTGAAGAGCAGAGGACACTTGCAAAGAGCAAACAATAAAACAGAAACTGTTCAGACCCTTCCCAGAGTCTTCCCAGGAAGTGTGAGCTCAGTGTAGCTCTGCTTGCAGTGAATGACTCAGTTAAAACAGCTCTGTAGCTACAGTTGCACCCAAATAAGTAAGTTGCCTTGCTAAACACTGCTCTTTGATAGCAGTACCCCAGATTTTGCTTGCCCAATTCACAAGGATGACATTCTTGTTAAGCCACAACAATATAAGCGTGTTACACGCCTGCACTGGACAGCATCCTCGTGCGGAACTGAAACAAAGCGCTGCCTCCCGCACTTCTGTTCTTCAGCAAAGGAAGTTGGAAGTGTGCAGAAGACCATTCTGCTTAGAAATCTAAATGCTTCACTCCACTCTCAGCAATTAAATGGAAACTGTTGGACACGGACAGCTGAGCAGAGAATTTGTAAGAAGGGGCAGCAACCTTGGCTTGGAGACCTTAAATGTACTCATGATGCAAACAGCAGCGTAAACCATGTCTCATGTAAGCTGCCTAGAGACTCCAGAGATTGGCACAAGTCTGGTATTCTGCAGGACTGAAAGCCTTCAGCTACCAGGATGAAGAATGGGAAGAAAGAGGGTGGCAGTACGGGAAAGAGTCCACCAGCAAGTGCTGCAGCTTCCCACACGTCCTGCCCTAGCACTGCCAGGCACAAGCTCAGCACTTGTGTGTTCAGGAGTGGAAATTTCCACTGCTTTTTTTTCTTCCCCTCAGTTAACTTTGGAGGTACCTGTGGCTCCCTTCAGCAGGGGCCCAGATTGGGAAGCTGAAAGAGATTGCAGTGAGGTACGTTTGCCTGTGCTCTGAGGAGTCTGCTCCTGGGGTCTGCCCAGGCTGAACTTGGCAGAGAGACTGCGTTATTCCCACGGTTGAGGCAGCTCTTGGTTCAGCTGCAGAAAAAAACACACAAGAATCCTCTAACTGACAGTCCCTTTGCTTCCACTTTTTCCTCCATGATCTAACCTGATGAGGACCCAAATTCAGGAGATGACCTCACATCTGGCAGATAGCCTCTGGTGCAGTCTGGGTAGTTACTGACCCAGCTGTGCTCTGGCATCTGCTGGAGGTGACCACCTGGTGACAAAAGCCGGCAGAGGGGAACATGTTCCCACACCTCAGCCAGCAGATCACAAGCAGTTCACAGTCCAGCCACCCCTACCAGCAGCTGAAGCTTTACACTGAAATGGCTGAGAAGACACAGGTTTCTGTCACTCGCCTCTTGACAGATTGGTAGGATCAAGCAGAGAAGCTCAGCAAAGAGCTAGTATTGGTAAATGTCAGACTGCAGCTTTTTGGTTCTCCAGGCTTGTCAGATTAGTGATTTCCAGCTGGCCCTGGAAAGTGGGGTCAGCATAGCCAAGAGGTCATCCCTGCTTGCAGAAGACTGATGAGAAGACACAGGGCAGTCAGAGAGATGTGCTCACTGTCGTCACGGCCACTGACCAGTGTGAGCCTCTTTTGTTGCATGACATGCAGCCAGTGATTCAGCAGGAACTGGCTGGCTGCACTGTGCTCTGAACTCACTTACAGTAAATTGCATACACTGTATTCATGGCTCACAATGGTCACTATCACATTAGGTTCAGTCATGACAGCTTTTCCTGGCACACCAGGCAGTTGTTTATGTCATGACTCAGTCTCAGCTGGCTCAGCAGGTAGGAGGGCAGATGGGCTGCCCTGCTTCCTGCCCTTTGGCTTTAGGGTTGGTGTCACTGACTCTCTACCTAAAATTGCTGGAGATCAGACCCTACCTAAAGCTGTACTCTGATATCTGAGTACTCAGATGAATAAAAATAAAGACAAAGTAAATTAATTTTTTCCTTGTCTCACACTAGTCTACAGAACCACAGAGCACAAGTAGAACTGAGAACAGCTCCCCTGGCTTCTTTTTTCCACAGCTGTATAGCAAGCTTCCATCCCACTACAGGCAAGCCTCCTCTCCCCAGTGCCCATGGTGGAGGACACGAGCTACAGAGGGAGGCAGACAAGCAATGGACCACAAGGAAAGAATGAGGCTCAGTGTGGCAGCATCCCGGGCGCCAGCCTCAGAGACCGAGCAGCCTGATTTTTCCTTAGTATCTGTGGATATTATGCTAAAAAGGAGAAAAATGTTCTTGTAGAAAGGAAACTGGGTGCGCTGGCAGCTGTGCTGCTGCCTTAGAAGCATCTCCCCACGCATTCCCCTCCCCATGCTGTCCACTAGGTCTGTAATAGGTGGCCGCAGCCATTGGTCAGCATTTAATAGGGCATGCTGGAGGGAGACCTCAGCTTCTCAGTAATGGCCAGCAATTCCCCAGGGCCCTCACTCTGCCCTGCTGCACACTCACTAGCTGACACCAACACTTAGTCACAGTCCCAGTTTTGGGAGACCAGCGGCTTTTGTCCATGGCCAAGAAAAGGCACAGAAAGTAGTATTAAAAGAGGAAGCTTGAAGCAGGGCAGGAATCCTTCCCTTGAACACCACTTACAAAGATTTCTAAACCCTGGTGCAGGCTGCCAGGTCTTTGCCAGGCAGTGTAACAGCACAGCTGCTCACAAGTAGAGCTTTCTCAGATGTTTTTGTAATCACAAAGCTTTGGGGTAAAATCGTTTCCAAACAAAAAAGTTTTTAAGCACACACAAAAACAGGCCTGCTTGGGCTAAAACAAAACCTGGCTGTCACCGTGTTTTGGAGCCTTGCCTTCCTTATGTTCCCCGGTTAGCATGATCCTTCTGCGCCCCAGACAAAGAACCCTTCTTTCCAGAGTGCTATGGTTCAGGCCCTAACCTCTTCTCCGTGCTCTCAGGAAGACATTTGGCCCCATCATCTTATGCGCAAACTAATTGAACAAATACACTTTCCCAAAAATACTCCTCAACTCCTTGCTGGCCATGCTGGCTGCAAGGGTCTTGCACTTTGTTGCTGTGATGTGCAGGTATAAAACCTTGGCACTGCAGTGAGCTGTAACTGCAGAAAGGAAGGGCAGTATGTTCCTAGCAAAATAGCCAGAGTGAGTGTAAGGAGATCAGGCTTTAGCTCTACAGAATTGTTAATGGTGCTGTGTGGGTCAGGAGGGCATCCCTACTGGGATGCCTAGAGCATAGGCATGTAAGATTTCAGAAGTTGCTGAAGCCTCAAGTAGTTGCTGCCTTGTTGTACCATAAACAAAACAGGAAGCTGCTAAGAGCATTAGCTTTGTCACCCTCATTTTATATAGTCTGGATGTTCTGACCCTGTTGTGATCTGTTGTGATTTCAGAATGTGGGGCCTGATTTCCAAAAAGGCTGAGACTACAGGTGCTCTTGAAGGCAATACAAAGGTGCTGGATGAGTGGAGGACGTTAAATACCTGGCAGAAAAATAAATAGCATCTTACCTCTTGTTCCTACTGTGGTCAATAAGAGATTCAAAACATTGAGCACAGCCCTGAGATGACTCTGGAGGAAGGGCAGAGCTGGTCGAATGGGGGACAGCCATACAATTCATTGCTCCCGTCCTCAGTTTTGTCCTATGCTTTTTACCAGCTGCCTCTTCTATGGCCTAATTGTTCCGTATTCTTAGGACAGTTCAAACCCCAGAAAATGTACATCTGTAGTGTCTGCTGCTTTATTTTTTTCACTTGCAAGGAGAAAAAGATATTAATTTTTTCACTTACACTGCTCTTAGCTGCTTCTTGTCTATGTGCAGCTGAAGCAGGGTTGGTGCAGCCAAGGTCAGAGCCTGGGATTCCTGTATTGGTTCTGTTCTGCAGAGCCACAGGAACAGGGAAGAAAGCAGAGCCCGTGGCATGTGGGTTTCCTACTTGCAGCCTGTAGGGAAGTTGGAAATAAAGTAGTTAATAGCATCTGAACTGCCACAAAACAACTTGGACTCTCAGTCTGATTTGCTGCATGCAGTTTGACCATTCACTGTACCAACAACTTTCTGCTGCTGTAAGAGCTATTCCATATATTTTACAGAAGCAAGAAACTCTTAACTTTCTTACTACTTTACTTAGTAGTTGCAAAAATGAGACAACAACAGCAAACAGCTCAGCATAACAAGATTCTGTTCACGGGAGCTATGAAGGGAAGTACTTGCCAAAGTGCAAAGGAATCTGTAGTTTAAACACAGGCTGGAACTGGATGTTATATAAAAACTGAAGGGATATACAGAACGCAGAAAGCTGCCTCTCTGTTCTTGACAAGTAATGCTTAGGCAAAATTCTCCACTCTTGCAGGTTCATGATATCAAATTTCAAGCTCCAACTTTGGAAGAAAAGGAATCGTGGATAAAAGCCCTTAATGAGGGGATCAACAGAGGCAAAAACAAAATATTTGATGAGGTAAGAGATGCAGTTTTCAAACTCATGTACTTCTGTGTCAGTTCTCATTCACTGCTTATTAAGCTAGCAACAGAACTTGTCTGAGACCCCAGGCTCCCTGTCCTTCCTGAATGCCAGGCACAGCCAAAGGAGAGAAAGCCCATTCACAGCTGGTATGCAAGGCAGACCAAGCTGCATCCTCACATGCTAGGAGTTTTTAGTCCCTCCAGTTCCCAGCCCAAGAAGCTAGAACATGTAAGAGAGGCGTTTGCAACCTTTCTGGTAGGGTTAGAGGCAGCAGGCACAGCAGGATGAGTAGATGGGGTGCAGAGGGATTGTCAGTGCTGTGAGAGCTAACACCTCACTGAGATACCCATGGGACACCAGAGCTCACCAAAGTCAGCGGGAGATGGTCTGATGGCGTCAGTGGCTTTTGGATCAGGCTCTCAGTGAAGGCAGTGATGTTGCCCTGTCCTGGAGGATGCGACTGGCTGCAACTGGGAGGACTCGTCTTCCTCACACTGTCATGATGGCCAGCACCAAGCAGCTTGGAAATTGAGGTATTTGGTTAGGACAGTCTTCAAGACTGGAAAAATCTGCAGTGACTCAGTCCACCAGCTATTCTTGCTGCAGGCTAGAGAAGTCCAGTGGAAAGTTACTCCAAGGTTTCTCAGCCCATGCGCTCTTCCTGCCTTCCTCTCCACTGGCCCCAGCACTCCCCAATTCCCCCCACTCATGCTGGTGTGCAGAGGCGAGGATGAAAACTGCACATTCTCGAGCCTGACTAACTTTGCCCTGCTCCCTGTTACCTTGTAAACAGCCCCTAACTAAACTGAAAGAGCAGTATCTATTCTGTAGTTGTTTTTGTAACTAAAAGAAAGTGTACAAAACCACCATTATAGAAATGACACGAAGAATTGGGCAGGATAACTAGGAGACTAAGAAATCAGCAAGATCTGTTTAGCAAAGGAAACTAAAGCAGCAAGTAAAAGTTTTGAGAAAAGAGCTAAGTTCTGTTGGTGGTGCTCGAGAATGCAAACTCTGAGAGCTTTGGCTTTGCTTTGATTCAGGACAGGGCAAAAGCTGGAGGAGAGGCAGGAACATGCTCCTTTTTCACCTAGGCAAATCACATCCCACATCAGGTTTTTGCTTGGGCCTTGGACCAAGCAAGGAGCAGCATGTGTAATTACAGGAAGCAGCTATGAGCAGCCTGGGAAGCCATTACAAAGCAGAGCAGCAGAGAGCTGAGCAGCCAGGTCTGCTCTCATGTTACAGCAGGTCGGAGATGCAATGCCCTCTAACACAATGCTGCTCAGCCCTTGCTAGAGCCACCAACACAGACTGGGAGCTGCCTGCAGCAGCGCAGCAGTGGGCAGCCCACAGTCCCCTCCCCAGCATGGTGTGGTGAGCTCTGGTGTCACCTCCCTTCCCTTTCACCTGGCGACAATGCTCCTGATGAGGACCCAGGTGCTCAGACAGAGCCAGACTGATTCTTGTTCGTTCCTCTAAGGATCAGCCCTCAGATTTAAAATGTTTCTGCACAGGCTAGGCACAAGCTAATGGGTCAAGCTCTCAGCTTGTTTAGATTAGCTGTTCTTCAGCCTATTAGATTGCCCAGAGAAGTTGTGGAGTCTTTCTCCTCAGAAATCTCCTCGGAGATCATCAGAAGTGCCCTGGATACAGTCCTGGGCAGCCTGCTCTGGGTGGCCCTGCTTGACAAGTAGAGGTTGGAGCAGGTGACCTCCAGAGGTCCCTTCCAACCTTAAGCGTTCTGTGATTCCTCCCTGCCTACACATGGAAGGCAGTGGATTTCTCCTCTGATTCCAGGAAATAAATTTGTTAATTCAGCTACAGTTGCAATTAATCCAGGTCACTGCTCACACCTTCTATTCAGCTTCCTGCAGTCATTAGAGCTGTACAAGGGAAGGTCTATTACAAAGAACTGCTGATACAGTTCATCGTCAGGTCACGGTTATTAATGGGCTTTCACCTCTAAGATGGCAACAGCGGTTTCAGAGCTGCGCTCTGCCACATGCAGGAGTCGTTCCAAGCTCAGACTGCAGTGGGGACAACAAAGCCCTCCTGTGTCCTTCTCTTACCTGCCCTCTTGGTAGAGGGGAGGCTGGTAATTGCAGACCTCTGAGGGTTGGGTGCTTTGATGTACAGTGCCTTTTAGATAAACATAGGCTTTTAGATAAACACGCACTAAAGATACCTTAAATATCCATAACATACATGTAGGGCTCTGCAGGCAAGTTGGAACTAAGGGAAAATATTCAAAAACCTTCCCCGGATCCAAGTGCTGTATCCCTTCCTGCGTGACAGTGAGAATTTTATAGATGGACTGTGAGAAATTAATGACCTTCTTCTTTTTCTGTTTCCCTTCCTTTTAAAGGTGAAAGTAGATGAGAGCCTTTCCTTGGACCATGTAACTCGTGATAGAGTGAAAGTGGCCCACGGTCGCAGGCCGCCCACAAGAAGCCACCTCAAGGAGGTAGGTGCACACCCTGGGGACGGGCCACCTCCCCCGCTGGGACCAGCTGTACCCGAGCACACTGCTCCTTCCAGCTACAGGCAAAACCCCAGGAAAACCCAGGTGCAAGCAGCCCAGAGAAAGCTCACGAGGGAAACGGCTTCCCCTGGGAAACACAGTACCCTCACCTCTTTAACTAATCTCCGAGTTAACCCATAGATCTGTAGCTGCTGCGACGTGTTACAATATATTTAGCTTTCCATAACTCACGAGCTGCTTCGCTGTCTGGTGAGAGCCTTTATAGTTTCATTTTAATCAGAAGAGACCGAAGCTGCTATATTTATTTGCAAAGAAGTGATGATTTTGTAGCCACAGTGGTGTAAAGGTACAAGAACTGCACAGTCTGTGGGGAGAAGCTGTATTTCTTATTAAACTAACTGGAAAAAGCAGACAAGCTTTCAGGTTTACAAACCCTTCCTTAGCTCTGAAACAGAATACATTATTCTCCCAGGCAGTTTTATAGACTAGCCTGTCTACCCTTAACTGATTTTCTGGATCTGTCACCTAAAAAAATAAGGGAAAGAAATAACACTGCAAAATAAACCTGCAGCTCATTTCTGTGGGAGAGGTTCTTATGAATGTTTGATTCCTATGATTTATGAAAAAGCTTCCACAGACAGATTGATATTTTAGCAGAACATTAATCTAAATCAACAAAGGTTTCTAAATCAAACCTTCTTTCTTCAGACTTCCCAGACTCTGACTTATGTGTCTGCACAGCACTCAGATGGCCCTAGTGCAGGAAATGAGATGTCCCAAGATTTTTCACTTTGCATAGAGATGGAGGGAGTGTATGTCTTCTAGAAGCACGCAGAGGAATGAATCACAGGTTCCCATCCATCCCTTCAGAAAACAGCAGAGCAAAACATGACACAAGTTGCAGAAGCAATGAAGTGTGGATTCTCTGACGCATAGAACAGGTTTAGCAAAGCAGGATGCCCTTCCCTGGGCACTGATAAGCCCTCTCAGCCCTACTCAGCTCCCTGTTTTCATGAGATACCTCAGACATAAATATCTGTAAGTGCTCTCACTTTCAGACACATTCGAGAGAAGCTGGCTTCCAAATTCAAAAGCAGTAACAAGGGGAGAGGATAGAGCCTGCAGAAAGATGAGTATCGTAGTTGCTGGCTGCAGCATTGTGAGAGAAATGGGATGAATGAATATTTTCAGTGCCAAAGCAGGCCAGGTAAGGACAGGTCAGGACCGAGCAGCCAGGATGCAGCATGCCTGTCTCTCTCTCTCTCTCTCTCTCTCTCTCTCTCTCTCTCTCTCTTAAGGGCTGGAAAGGCAAGAGAGACTTTTCCTAAACTGCACTGTAGGAGTCTGGCTCTGGTTGCACTTTTGTGCAGCATTGGGTTCCCTCACACAGGAACTGTTACTGCCATCTCTCCCTCCAGTGCACTAAGCTCACATCCTGCTGTGCATTTACCACATCCACCCTTTTTAGGATACCCCCCTGCTAGAGAGGTTTGCAGGCAGCCTGCGGTTTGCAGGAGGTGTAACCGGCTAGTTTTAGCCCCAGCGTGACAGCAATGACATAGGCTGAGAGAGAGCAAAAAGGCAATGGTGTTATAATAGCACCTCTGGCCAAGTGATCTCAGTGTATGCTGACTACTTGTTTTATATGGTCACATGGAAATATGACAGTCCCAAAAGCAGGAAGCAGCAGTGCTTTGGGTAAGCAAACAGTAGATGAGGGGGTAGAGGGATTCAGCTACTACAAGTTAAAGAACTCAAATCAGTCAGAGCTGACTGCTTAGCACTGACAGAAAGAAAACAGAGAAATAAGTATGTATAGTATATATAAGTAGTAGTAAGTAAGTAAGTATATATTGCTGTAGGGTACATGACTTGACCCTACTTTCTTCTTTGTCAGGTAAAATATTTTGGACTCACGATTATCACAGCTCGTTAAATCTGCGTACTGCAGATCTCATTGGGTTTCACTTGCTAGATAAATGCTACTGCTGTGAGAGGGTAGCACAGGGTGATGCTGCACAGAAGCAGCACAAGCTCCGTGTATTGCTCTTGAGCTGTAGAAGCAGCTGCTCTTAAGAGCGCTGTTTTTGTTATCAGTCAGATTCTCCTGGCAGTTTTGACAGATGTAAGTATAAACAGGGGGTGGATGTGCGAAACAGTAATCCCTCACCTTCCCCTTACAGCTGAAGTTTCATGCTGCAAGTGTTTGTACCACTGTATCCATAGCAATTCCTTGAAGGTAAGGGATTGAGCAGGGATTGATGGAATAGAAACTGAAAAAGTTCTCTCATGTTTCAGGCTGCCAAGTCTACATCAGATGGTATCCTGCGACTAGATCTGGATATAGTAGACAATGGACCACCAAACTTTGACTCCACTATCAGTGAAAATGACAATCCGCCACCTCAGAAAGAGACTCCAAAGCCACCTATGCCACCTACAAAACCTTCTGGCACAAAAGAAAACCACGATGCAGAGAACAGCGTTCCTGATCAGGAACATAAAATGTCCCCTCCATTGCCTCCAGATAAGAAGCTTAAGGAAGGCTTAGCATCAAAGGACAATGCAAACGCCAAGGAAGAGGACTGTGTAAGCAGAGAGGAGAACGTGGAAGAATCCAGCGCACCAGGTGAGGAGAACAGAGATCAACTTGTTGAGATCAGCAACAAGGGCACAGCAAAAGCTCCAATTCCTCTTCCTAAGAGTGTGCCAGACAAGCTAAAAGTAGCTTGGGACCAACCGGTCCTTGAGCCTAAAAATACAGAAGACTTGGAATTATCAGGAGATAGTAGCAAAGACAGCCTTGTTGCGATTTCTGCCTCAGATGTTGCAAAGCCTCCTGTTCCTCCTCCTAAGGTTCTGTCTGAAAAAATGATAGCCACTATGAACTCTGGACACGGTGACCTGGAAGCTGAGGGTTTGGAAGAACTGAGTTCTGGCAGTTCCAAGTCCCCGGTGAACGGCATTGAAGCTGGTGAAGCAGCAGAGTCAGCATCCCAAACAGCTGAAACTGAAGAAGGAAATGGGAGAACCTCAACTGAGAGGGAACAGCAAACTTCAGCAGAACAGAGAGAGAGTTCCCTAGCTACAGAGACAGGCCATGAGACTGTCAAAGGAACTACTGAGAAAAAAATATCTGTAGAAACCTCTTCAGCTCTGAAACTTCGCAGTTCTTCTCTAGGAGACTTGTTGTCTGATTCCAAAAGCACACAGAGAGCACTTCCATGCCAGGGTCTCGCTGAGGATTCCCATTACTGCTTAGCTAAAATGGAGGAGAAAGTTGCAAACGAACGGGAGAAGGCAGAAAAACTTCTGCAGAAGGTTTTACGGGAAGGGTTGGAGCAGGCCCAGGAGGGCAACGGGCCCCCGGTGGTGGCAGAGACATTACTCAATGAGGCTGTAGAACAACTTCGGCAAGCTACACAAGTCTTGCAAGAAATTAAAAGTCTTGGAGAACTGAAAAAAGAAGCAACACAGAAACAGAAAGAAAAGCAAAAGGATCTAGTGACTCTTTATAGGAGAAGTGCTCCCTGACACGCTCTTCAAAGAGACTTCTTTCTCAAAATTCAAAAGCAAAACTTTTGCCTTTTATGAGTTGTACCATTGCTAGGCCAGTGTTCAAAAGGTGGTGTTTTGCTGTGCATGCACCATGTTTATGGAACAGAATTGAGCTTTCAGTTATAGCCTCTCTCTCTCTCTTTCTTCATGCTGTATACACATACTAGTCCAGCTCTGATCCTTTAGCAGAACAGAAGGTTACAAGACATTGAACAGTTTGAAAATGTGAGCACTCATTATGGACTTGAGCCAAAGTCCTTTTGAGTGAATGGATCGGGCCTTAACGATTTTGGATAGTCAAACCAAGTCCAATTTTTGAAAGAAGCAGAATGGCTACTCTAGCAAAAGGCCCTGTCCACCTGTATTTACAAGCAGATACCTGATTACACTGGCACGTATCTGGTATTTCCATTTAATTCATTTAGGGATAAATACAGTCAGAAAAAACCTTTGCTTTGTTTATACATTTGCTGGCAAGGTTTCCGGGAGCACCTGGCCCAGTGACATCTAGGAATGTAAGAATAAATAGCTTAAACTTCTCTGAAGACACTCATAAAACAACTTCCACCATTAAAAAGTGACCTCACACAGAGGCAAGCAAAACCGGCCAGCTCCTGCCTACAAGAAGTGTCCCCAGACCTAGCACATCTGCATGAAGGCACTGTTCTGAGTCCAGCTGGGCAGAGCTGTAGGTGTGCTAAGCACTGTGTAAATGAATGCAAGTCTCAATGCATCAGTGCCAGGCAAGTATTAATTGTTCCTGTCCCATTAATATAGAAACTGAGGCAACAATGCAGAGCAGGTTACATTTGGCCTTTGAAGAAATGCGTTGTAGCATCACAACACGTTTTTGTAAGGACCGTGCTTATCAGACAACTCCAAATGCCATCATGGTTTGGAACAATTAGCCAGACGTTTGGAAAGCTTGTGTCCAGGAGATGCCCTGGGACAGCCCGTCTGTAAGAAGCTCATTTTCTAAGGACATGCATTCCCTTAGCCATTGGCTCTCTGCTGTGGTATGTTAACTGACAGGAGCACACACATCAGGCAGCCAGTCCAGATGGGATCCCTCTTCCTATTTAGCATGTTTCTACCTGCTGTGTTCTGGCCAGCCTGAGAGCCATGGTTTGGCACAAACATCAGTAATTGGAGTACAGAGGGAAAGGCATTTTGCGTGCACAACTTTGGGGCTGGTCCCTGTGGCTTAAGTATATTAAAATAAAAATACATTGCTGCAGAAGTGCCTAAAGAAGGCACTGCAGAAGGCTCTGGCACAATTCCCACTGCTTCCCCACCCACCTGCTGAAAGCAGCCCCAGTTCCCATGGTCTCTAGTGATTAACATTGTGATAAAATCATGACTGCACTGCTGCTGCATAGTACTGTACCTGAGCTGGGTCCTCTCACCTATTCTCTATAGTATTTGCTCTCAGGGGAATCATATGACACCATGAAGAGCTTCTCCTTTGCTTAAGGCAGGCTCCAGAAGCGCAGAAAATGACAATCTTCCCAGACTGGTTTTAAGGAGTGACATGCTACCTTAGCTCTTTTCTCTCATTTGTCAGCACTGCACTCTGCTCTCCTGTTTCCATTTCTTCCCTTTTCTTTGTATAATTTCCCAGGTTCTACAAGGCTGCAGTAGGATGCAAACTCCTGTTTGCAGCAGCCCAGTAAAGATTCATCTGCATCTCTTCTTAGCCTCGCCAATGGGCTCATGTGTCTGAGACATAAATGTCACCTTTGGGCTTCCAAGTGTCCCATTTTTCACCACCCACAGCCTCTTTTGATTAGTGGCCTGTTCCCCTCTCCTGAGCTGTAGACATTGCATGGAAAAATCACTTATTCTCTCACATGGGAGGTTCTACATGGTCAAACACTCAGGGCTCAGGTGCCACGAAAGCTTTGCTGTAAGACAAAAAGATTCCTATGTCCTAAGCCCACTGCCAGGCACACAGCCTGGAGCAAACTCTGGGTCTGTGTAATTTGCTGCTGTAGACTGAATGTGAACCGCAGGTGTCACTTTGAAATATTCTTAGGACAAGGGCTAATAATACAGAAAATATTCAGTGCCTATCTGCTATCTAAATGTATTTTTCTGCATGTGCACTTTTGTTTACCAAACACTGTGTGGTATGAATGTGAGCTGTCAGAACCCAGTGCGCACTGGAAGTCAAGGGATATCAGCTTCAGAGAGCAGGCAGGCATTCACAGGATGCAGTTTTGTAAGAAGTGATAAACTAGAAGCAGAAGAGTTCCCACTACCAGGAAGACACACAAACCACAGCAATCTCTTGGTACATGTTCAGATCCTAAAGTGGAAGTCAGTCCTAAACTCCAGGACTGGCAAATCAAAGCCTGAAACTGAAAGCCCATGAGAATGGAAATAGCTTATGGGACAGCTCCACCCCCACAAGATACATACAAATGCTTTTGCTCTCACAGGTGTTTTCTTGTGGCAGTGTGTTCTGTGGACACCCATCTGACAAAGTCCTGATGAAGATACTGAGACATCCTTAACTATTACAGCCAAACCTACAGGATGTGCTTATATTTACTGTATATTTTTTATATAATACTGAATATTCTAATGAATAAATGTCTGACATTTTACTGAATACCCATCAGTAGGAATCTTAACAGAACAAACCTTTATTTGTTAGGAAATGGGCACGTTAAATCATTTTTACAGGCTACAGCTAATTACTGTTTTTACTGTACTAACAGAACTCACTAGATTGAATCTCCATAGCACCCAGTAACTGAATGCTGAAAACATCATGTTAGAGACTTTGTTTTTAACTACTTTTGCTCATAGTGTTAGCAGTTTCATCATAAAACGTCTTGCCTGACCATAAGCCTGATTCATCTGGACTTCACAAGAGACAACACATCATATTGCTTCTGCAGTTTTCCCACTTGTCCTCCTCATTCTGGTTCTAAGCTGGCTCTCCCTAAAGCAGGAGGGCGAGTTACCCTGTAGCAGCCTTCTGGAGTGCTTCTCACTTGCTCCTCTGCAATTGGCAGTGCTGGTCACAGTCAGAGATGGGATCCCGCTCTGTTCAGCCTTTGCTCTGTCCTCCTGCAGCAACTCCCATCCTCAGTGTACATCATGCACTGTTTTTTTTCCTCCCCTTAAACTTACGCTTCTAATTTCTGGCTGCACTAAGATTTCTTTCTAGTGCCTAAAAGCCCTGTGGGCATGAAGTGCTGAGGTGCAATTCCGTGTTTCAGGCTGTGCTACTAGGTTACATCTGTGACAGGAAGGAAGTGAGCTTGCAAGCAAGCAAATGTGGATGGCTATCTCAAAAGCAGCCACTGCATCTGGCAAAAAGGCAGCACTTTGTGTCTCCTCCTTGTAAAGAGCTTTGAGATTTGGCAATAAACCCCATTTTAAATATCAGCTGTTTAAGAGCCATTTGTCCTAAATAGGAGCAAAGAAGAGCCGTGGGGTTTGATGCAAAGGGGAACGTGTTACACAGGCGATGGTCAGGCTGGGGCCAGATTGCTGCTGCACTAACCACAAGCTGGGAGGAAGGAGAAGCACCAGGGCTGATGCACCCAACCAGTTGCAGTCTCCAGCAAATGTTACACTTGCTCAGAGGTCATCCCCGTGGTGGCAAGCAGCACAAAAGCCTCATTCCTCTTCAAGATTCCAGGAAGATAGGAACTGGTATTGTAGTGAGCGCTTCTCTTTTGTGAAACTGGGTAGAAACTGGCCAGTGGGTTCAGAAGTTAAAAAGAAGCAGAGAAAAGAGGGCAAGAGTGCTTGCCATCCTATTGCACAATGTTCTTGGTAAGCTCTCTCAGCCATTGCTGGGAAGGGAGTAGTTCCTTAAAGGAATTTCCAAGACACTGATCTATTTCTACAGGTACACTTCATAGAAGAGATTACCTTTTTCTGTAAGCATACATTGCATCACATTTAGGTCTTAAAACTGATGTGGGTAAGGAAAGGAAGCGCCTCACACTATGTAAAGTCTATGAAACATGATTTAAAAAGCCCATACAAATGAAAACATACATTGTATTGGCATATGAAACATTTGCATGGCTGCTTTTCATTCAAGAGATAGTCATAATTTACTGATTAAAACAGATCGTGCTATTGTGTAATCTGAAATAGAGAACAGGGGTCCTAGGTTTCACCCAGTGATCCTGCAGAACTCAATAATTCACAATTAAGAGCAGAAAGAACTCTTGCAGTCCCAAAATACCAAAGGACTTACTACAGCATTGGCTAGTCTACTGTGATGACTTACTTTTCTTGCTATTAAAAAATGTGTTTTATCTTAAAGATGAATCATCAACAGTAAAGCTCTCCAAGATTTCCCATTCCAGTTTAAGAGTTAGAAAATTTGCCGGCACAGAACATATCCACTGTGTTCAGAGAACGGAGATCCCTGTTTTGTTATGCTATGTGAGCTCACATATTTCAGAAAGCCAGTGCTTAATTTGTTCCAGGAAACTTGTGTTCCTCTAGTGCCTTACCTCATGGCTCTGCAACCCATAATATTCCCGTGAAAACTGCTGATGTGATGTTAGAAAGCATTAACAATTTCATTCTCAGCAGCAACCTGCTCTGAGGGCAATGAGAGGAACTTAAGACATGTGTTTTCCATCCCTTCCTCCTCTCTTCTCAGCATCACTGACCCAGTCTGACAAATATCCCTCAGAGAGTAGAGGGCAGCTGGCATGTGCTGCTGCTCAGCCTTGGTCCCCTCTCACTGAGCCACCCACGTGGGCCAGTTCATAGTTTGCAAAACAGAGTCTGAGGAAAGGGTGAAGCAATCCTAACAGTGCATCTTTACTAAAGATCTACAAAGCACTGGTGCTCAATCCTGTACATAAAAAGATAACTTCTGTGGAACATTACAGAATCCCATTTGTAATAGGTTATTACAGGATGGTTGTCGGTTGCTTACCATATCCACTGCATAAAGAAAAAAACAAGTTGGCTTAATTTGCAGCAAAGAGGACCGAACACTTTAGAAAGGTCTTCCAGGCACAGAGTGGAGGTATTCTGGAACGGGATCTGCAGGAGGACCTCCATCACTGGGATCTCTTAAGAGCAGATATGCAAGAAGGGTGGTCCACCTTCCCTTCTTCCACCCGGAAAGGCAGATTAAACCCTTGCCTGAGGTCCTTTCCAGACACATGGTGTCTGCAGAAGGCAAAAAGCAGAAGGCAGAAGCTGCGGCAACCAGACTCAGTGGCTAATAAGCCCCACAGGCTATTCACTTCTTTAACCTTGTTTGCTCTCTCACTGGGGATTGCGTGTGACACTCAGAGCTGCAGGATGACAAACAACACAGCGCTCGAGAAATCTCCCGCTGGCCCTGCTCACGCCTCCTGCAGCCTGCCCTGCTCTCCCCAGCTTTCTTCTCTTCTGCTCCAGGCTTCAGGCCTGCTCCCCCCTGGTTTCTCTCCACTCCTCTGCCAGAACAACTCTTTCCTAGAAAGCTTGGTGCTGCAGTGATGGAAGCTCTCCATAAGTTTTAGTTGCACTGCCACTGAGAAAACCTCTTTACTCCTGGTGGATCCGTGGGACACTTTCCACATCCTCATAGAGGATAAGTTTATGCTTTGTAACATCGGCATTTTCCTAAGTTAGGAAATGACTCAAAATAAATGAATGAAATTGAAGTGCTGGGAAACAAAGAACTAGCTTTTTTTTTTTTTTTAAACTAGCACCACTATTGGCACTTCTTGTATAGCATCTTCCACTCTGAGGACTTTATAGTGTTCTCTGGTGAGACAGTAGAGCTTCTCAACCTGCAGAATGAGGGGAAAGGCACACAGTTCTGAAATGCTGGACTCCAAACCCATTTTCCTGCAGCAAATACATTTTTTTAATTTGGTGTGGTACTGACATTTTGCAGCAAAATTCAGATGACCTGAACAGTGTTACCAGCCAACATACTCTTTCTAAGAGCAACAAATCCAACAAAAGCCAATGCTGAGAATTTGTCTTTTGATGATTTTTCTAACACTTTGCAGGAACAGGAATGGAACACCAAATCCTGCTTCTTTGGTTAAAGGGCTATTACTCCTAGTCCATACATGGATATGACATATTGTGTCAGTACTATGGATAGCTATTAAATCTACCATACTGTTCATTTAAATGAAGAATAAGAACCTGAATTATTTTTGGAGATGCTCTGGCGTAAAAGAGAAAGCCATCAGAGAATGTAAGTGGGGTTCTAGAGAAGAGGTCAAAGGCAGCAGGCTGTGGGAGAGCAGTGCCGAGTACTAGCTCCTGTTCATGGGCAAGGATGCGGCAGACACACAACACAGACCCAGACCCTTCTTCCCCTTAGAACTATGTATCAGGGCCATATTCAGAAATGAGGATATTTGAAAATTGGTTACTGGCTTCTCCTTACCCCCTCCTGAAGTATTTACTTCCCTCTTGATCTCTAAATGGTTTACAGATGCTT
This sequence comes from Numida meleagris, assembly GCF_002078875.1. Taxonomy (NCBI): domain Eukaryota; kingdom Metazoa; phylum Chordata; class Aves; order Galliformes; family Numididae; genus Numida; species Numida meleagris. Next base: position 17,404,385 of record NC_034417.1, read on the forward strand.
TGTAAAATTTTTTAAACAATATTAGTATTTTCCCCCTCGCACTCACAGAAACTCAAGTAGTTTTGGAGGAAAACTGTTACTCCCTTTCAAAGAAATCTACCTTGCACAGAAAGAAATGCTTCTTAAAGGAGAAATGCTAATCAGTTTTACGTGGAAGTTATCTCTGTGCAGTGACATCTGCCACTGAAACTGATAAAACACAAGAGGATCTCCAAAAGTCCAGCAGACACGCAAGCCAGTATGACTCAGGGTCTCGGGTGACAAACCGTACAAACAAAACAACAAGTTCCTCTGCTATTTCATTTGCAACAAGAATTTCAGTTTTGAAATACTGGCAAAGAACTCTGCATTTGTTTAGACCACATCACCACAATAGTACAATGCTGCCCAGTGCTCTGTGTATTGCTCATATTTGCAAGAAACAGTGGGGAAGGGGAAATGAAGCTCAAAGGAAAAACATGGCCAGATGTCAGAAGGGAGTTCACAGTACACAGATCTGAACCTACGTTTTCCAGCATCAGACCTATGCATGTGATCAGCCTTCTTGTCTGAGCCACTAGGCCTACTCTCAGCTTTCTCTGCACCAGTGCTGAATTTTCAACAGCATGGGCTGAATTTTCTTGAGCCAGGCAAATGAATTCCACTTGTTTTCAACTGCCAAGAACTAACGAACTTCTGAAAGGTTGTCAGTTCAAACAACAGTCACATATTTGAATGACAGTACTGCTCCCAGCTTAGCCACACTTCTGCCTTTCTGTCCATGCAAGTTCAAAACCACCCACCTCCAACTGTGAAATCAGGGCCTTGCTGGATCTGCTGACAAGAAATTTCCTGGCAAAACATTTTCAGGGTAAAACAGCAACCCAAAACTGTTAACAGAACTATGTATTTAGAAGAGTGTCCCAGATTTAAAAATGCACAAAAAAAAAGCCTTGCAAAGTTGATATTTCTAAAGTGGACAGTTTACTCTGCAGCATGAGAACACAATTTCAACACAGAATAGCCCAAATTAGAAGGGATCCACAGGGATCATCCAGTCCAACACCTTGGTTAATTTACATTTTTCGGACTGATTTCCCTGAGAGTTTTCAAGAGACTAAAACAGAATTAGATATTTTGATGGAACTCATGTGATTACTTCATGTCCACTTATGTAAGTACAAAAGTTTTCAAAAAGTTTTATTTTTTGCCTTGATCTAAATGGGGGAAGAGAATTCAAACACCTGGGAAAACTCAGAAGATGGCAAAGCTCTTCCAGTCTGGCTCTGGCCAGCCTGACTCCTCTGTGACCATTTCCTCCAAGGACCATCATTTCATTCTCAGATGGTCCACTCACACTGTGGGCTGCAGCCTATTAGCTTTAGCTCAAGACAACCCTAGCTGTGCAGGTATGGAGTATGTTTTTTTTGTTGTTGTTTTTAAAATGTATCTGCTACTGCCCAGGGAGAGTGGTGTGTTTTTTTTGTTTTTTTTTTTTTTAAAAAAAACACACTCACAGTACATTTATATATGTCAGAAGAAGCAGTCCCTAGAACTTCTTTAGGAGTCTGGTCTCATTCCTGTGACGTTTGCATTCAAGAGTGTCATGTTTTTCTGCTAAACAGCTCATTTGGAATTAAACTATTTTCAGTGCTGAACACAAGAGATGTAAATTTGGGAGCTTGCAGCCAAAGCCACCATCCCTATAGAACAGACAGAGGACAGACTGTTCTCTACAGCACTGCATGTTCCCACTCTGTTTTTTGCAACAGAGCAGAGGGCAAGCTCTGCAGCAGCCCCATCCCAGTTAGACATCTCCCCTCTGGACTGTGAGACACGGCAGTAGAATAGAAGGAATTTTTAGGCCTTCGAATCAGGACCCTTGAAGGACCCCTCCCATTCACCACAGTGAATAACACCAAATTGAAATGCAGCCACTGCCTACCCCAGTTTCCTGGCATTTAGCAGACACTTATGTTGGCTAATTGTCACCCGTCTTGTACTACCCAGGGCTCCCTAGTCTTTCAACAAACTTCTTGGAAGAATACTGTATCTGCATAGGACTCCACTAATACCACAGTTACAGCATCTGGGTTTGAAGATGCAGTACCCATAGATTTTTTTGCACTGATGAGAGAACCAGACCTTTGATTTTTCACTGCAGTTTCCAGATTCAGCAATCACTAGCAAACAACAGAAGCCAGCAGAGTTTAATTGTATTTTTTTTCCAGAACAGTGAGGTACTCAGCTGCAGACCGCTGTGGATGTAACTCAGCCGCATTACAAGATGTCTCTAGCAAGAAGGCACTGGAGCAGGAGGTAATTGAGGGCTGGCTCCCGGAGGGAATTTTCCCTTAAAAGGACAACTACATTGTCATGATGAAACCAGCTTGCTTCCACTCCCTGCAGAGCTTTCTGCAAACACTTCTGCCAGAGCTGGGGGCGGTGGCAATTATTCCAGCAGGCAGCTGGAGCAGCAGGGCAGTGGCTACTGCTCCAAATACTGTGGGATCCTTGGCTTGCCTCAGCCTTCCTCTCCCATGAAGGGCAGCCCCAAAGGGTCACTTCAGTGCCATGTAACAAGAGGCCAGCTCCTACCATCTGCTGAGGGAAAAGGGATACTTCAGCTAGAGTTGCAAGCAAAGCAACCAGCCTCACAAGAAGTGCTTGCACTCAAAATCAGTAACATTTCCAGAGCGGGGCAGGCAGGATGCCAGCTGAAAGCATACCAGAGCCACACTGGAATTTTTCCGATGAAATATTTTTTTCCACTAGAAAATAACTGAAACCCCAGCTTTAAATCTGAGAGTCCATGGAACAATTCTGATCAAAGCTCTTCAGATGGGATCACAGCAAATGATGAGAGCAGAACCCTGGCGTGGCCTCTCACGCAGCAGCAGGCTGCTGATAAGGGAGAGCTGGGTCTGGGGCCTAGCCCCCTCCCTGACAGATCTAGATTGGTGACTCAAACCTCAGCATCCCACAAAGGAAAGAAACCACCATAACTCCAACACAGCCACTGCTCCAGGCCTGAGCTCCCTCCTCGCCCTACGCACAGCCCACCCAGCTGGATTCTGCTCTGTGTTCTCCTGCGCAGCGCAGGAAGGGCTGCGCTGTGGTTTTCAGATGGATCGAGGCTGGAATGGGAAAGACTAGTTTAGGCCCAGCTGTAGCAGCAGTCACGGGTTCCTACCTCACAACTAAAACCTCCCTGTGCAGATCTTAGGTGAGATTTTTAATGTGACTAATGCTCACGCAGTCTCTCTAACATGGAATAACCCATCCATTATGCAGTGAAAGAAGGGACCAGGCATCAGAGTTTCTCTGCATTCTGATCAGCGGACAAGATGTGTACAAATGAGCAACAGGCCAGCCTCACGTGAACAAACATACTGTCCTTATATCACAGCAGGGAGTCAAGGCATGGGACAGAAGCTCAAAGAGGTGACAAGGCAGATTTCCCAAATACCTGGTCCCCAGCAAACCACTGTTACTGGAAATGCTGAGCACCTTACAAGGCAGGCCAGCAGCAGCTCACCACAGGCCACAGTGGTCAGCTCAGAGGCTGCAGTAATTCTGCAGCCATTCTGGGATCTGCCTGGGGCTTGCTCCACTTGGCAACAGCCCATTGCCACCGCTGTCAAGTGTCAGCTTGAAATAGTCCCATTTCAGGAACTCTGTGAGCAGCCATGGAGGCTCAGCACTCTTCCTCTTAGCTTTGGGGTAGAAAACTTCACTTCCTAGTTAGTCCTTGTCTGCAAAGAGAAGTTTCAACAGGATAAGTGTATTGGTGCTGATAAACAGAAACTCGTCCAGAGATAAACAGCAGAAAGCTGGAGAACTACAGGTGTCTACAGGTACAGACCAGTTGCCATTTGGCTTTCCCTTTCTATGAGTAATACCATGAAGATTAAACAAGCTCTATAGCTGAGTCACAGCAAGTGAATGTAAACTTTACCTCCAGACTGGAAAGACCTGGGCAGGTGGAAGAGAATATATATAAGAATATACAGGAAGAGCCCTGTATATTCTTATGTCCTAGGTAAACACAGCATGGCAAGTCCACGGAACGGTGCAATTACTGCTCCAAGGTCTGGGGATGTACAAGCCTGTCCCAAAGGAAGACTCAGTGGTGGAAACATATGATAAACATATGACAACATCTGCCTTCTGTTTCCTGTACTCTGTACAGATTACTGCTCTCTACTGATAACCCTGTCCCTTCTCTAAGAGAAAGCTGGGTTTTTCAAAGGTCTGCTGACACCAGCTACAATGTGAGCCAGCTCATTCTGTATCTGTTCTCCTATCACGTGCACCCACTAGACACTCAAGCAATGTGATTTCACATCTGCCCAGGGTTGTTTGTTCTCTCAATCCTTCTACCAGCGCATTGCACTGAAACCAGAGATAGGACAGGCAAAGTGCTCTCTGCAATCAGGAGCACTCCCTCCATGAAGAGAGCAGAGCTAACGCCCAGCTGAGCTCCCCCACCTCCTCTCCACTGATGTCATTATTTTCCATGTTGTTTGTTGTGCCCAGTAGTGAGGATGCCCCTGGAACGCAGCAGCCCGTGTCAGAGCTTTCTGCACTGATTATCAGCAATTCTAGCAGCAGACTTTAAAGGGAAGCCTGGTGGGCAGCAATAAAATAAATCAGGCTGTGATTTGACCTCCATAGATTTCCCTGTAAAGCACACGACTCCAGCTGCTGTCCCAGCCCCCTCTCACTGCCTCTCATTCCAAGACCATGAAATTACTCATTAGGTTTGGAACAAACTTTCAGTGCACTTGCATGTGGTTGGGGACAGAGACAGATGTTGTGGGTTCTGGAAGAAAATTGCTGGGAGACAGAAATGAAACTCTTCCAAAGCTGCACTGCTGCCTCCCAGCAGTGCGCTCACTAGCTCCTGTTGCACTCCTTGGCTTAGTGTGGAGTTTGAAACAAAGGCACTGATGGCTTCACAGCTCTATTGACTCTTCACTTCCACTTTGAAGTTATTATATGCTCAAACATAAGACTTCGTTTTGCTTAAAATTTTGCACCAAGCCTTACTGGATGACATTAGAGAAGCTCAGGGCTGTGCCGCTGGCAGTAGGTTCCAGCAGTTGAGGTTTATGGTTACAAAGCGCTGCATTTCAGCTGCAGTTTTTTCCTGATAAAAGCAAGGGAAAGATTGCCTATAAGAGCCAGACAGAGGCCCAGGAACCAGGGGATCCTCCCTCTTTTTACACATGTAGAAAATGAGAATAAAAGCATTTCCTGCAGGCATGTCAGTGAGGGGATTATGATGCAGCATCTGATTATAGTTCGGTTTACAGGATGCAGCCATCCCCACCTCCCATAACCAAGGGCTCACTGCATTCAAACCAGGAAGAGACAGGACACCAGCTCCATCACACAGCTTCTGTTCTTACAGAACAGAAAATAGTATTTTCTGCCCTTCTGATCCTTCCCTGCTGCTCTTGCTTTCCTTCACATACTAAATGTTTTAAGAGAACATCAGTCTCATATTCCTAGTCTTGAAAGACCAGGCTGATCTCTACCTGCAAGGAGTACAGTTCAAAACAAGGACAGGATGACTGCTGTGACCTGGTGATCACCATGGGATTGATACTGTTGCACCAGTGATCTCGCAGCTACTGGTCTGAGGGACTCATGGATTTAAAAGAATTTGAGCACAATAAGCTTTCATAGATTTCTTTCACTAAAGTATCATAATATCATTAAAAAAAAATTCCCTTTGTGCAGTATTTTTCCCTAGGATACCATTCTGGTATAAGTATCTACTCAGCAGATTTTTTGTTGTTGTTTCTCATGTAATCCTGCAGGATAGGTGTGAACTCATGTAACACAATAGAAAACACAGCAATGACAGCAGAGTAGCAAGGTCCCAGGCTGCAGCGAGCAAGGATTTGCTCAAATACAACAGCTGCAGACACAGAAATAGAAGAAATAATCCACTTACCTTCAGAAGACCTCAGGTATGCAAGGATCTCCAGGTATACATAAGAGCCCCATGCCTCCGCTGCCAATCCTTAAATGAGGTCTGGAAAGGGGTGGATCCTGGCTCCACCCCTTCTGGTCACACAGGTGCATTGCATGCGCCTGAGCTCCGCTGGCTTGGCCCTGCCTTCCCACCGGGTGCTCAATCACTGGTTCAGGCCATGACTTAGTATTTCTGCTACAACTCTGTTCTCCACAACTCTAAGGAGAATAGACTGAGTTGGAAGACACAGTGAACTCATGCCAGTAAGCTGTGTGTGAAGGGCAGAGATCAACAGGAGTGCCATGGACATCAGGAACAAGTCTGCCGACTGCTAATTGAGTGTAAGCTTCACTTTCAAAGCTACACAGAAGCTTAAGCCCATTTATCTTTTCAAGGGATTTAAAGGCCTATGAGCTTTGGAAAGTGGCACTGACAGGATAGGAAAGCTCAAATCACCAATTGCAACTTCCAGTAGCTGTTAACATGGATTAAACTATCTGTGTCAAGCCCACATGGCATCTTTCCAGGCAAGACTTGCTTACCCGCTCTCTCTGATATTTCCTGGCATCTTTGAGACTTTTACTTAAAAGCGAACAAACAAATAACAATTTCTCTAACATGTGATTTCATCCCAAAGCCATAATATTGGATTCTTCCTAAGCCTGAAGACAGAGAAAATCATTTTGTGGTACAGGCTGCTTTCTGAGCTAGGAGCAGCAGCTCTGCTGAAATACCTCACTCTGTGTTGTCTGAAAGGCTGCACAGGATAAGCAGAGTCTGGGAAGACAGGAAACACTGAATTATAGGCTTGTGAGATGAACATTGACAAAAAAAATGAAGCAGCAAGCTTGCTCAGATGCCAACTGTGTTTAATCCAGTCATCAGACAGCCTGTTTAACTAAATATTTGATTTCAGAATTGGGCCTGAATTATTACTGGCAAAGTTTTCTAGCTCCACAGGTCCCTCTAACAAGCTGCTCCTCTGTGGAGGCTTTGCAAGCAGATGAATACAGCCTTTGAGGAAAGTGATGGATCTCTTCTCAAGCTTCCAGAGTGGGTTTGCGGAGTCTCCTCAGGTTTCCAGTGTTTCTGAAAGCTTCATATGTCTGACTGTAAGAAGCTACAGGGCTGATGTTTGTGAGCCTTGCTGGGATGTTCTCAGATTTTTGGCTCTGTAGCAGGTCCCAGCGTTAGTTACCAAAGAAAGCGGCAAAAATAACCTAGTCTGTAGGACAACTAAAAGCTCAGCCCAGACAGATAACAAATAAGATAAAGCCACGCATGAAGACATGTATACAGAGCCCTAATAAATATTCTATTCTAATGGGACATTTCTGAAAGTGCAGTTTGCAAACCAATACACAAAGGCTGAACAGTTATTCCCTTTCATACCCACAGCAGGGACATAAAGCAGCACAAACATACAGTTCCCCACAGCATCACTGGCAGCTTCACAGCACAGTGCCAAGGGAACTCGTTTAGGTGCTGCATGTAGAGCCTACATGGCTATCTCAGCACATTGTGCCGTTTGACACCCAGCCATGTAAAGAAAGATAATTAACATAGAAAGAGGATGGTGGTCATCTCTTTTCCCGTGCAGTATTTAATTTCCTGACTGTGGCAGCATAGGCCAGAGAAGACAACCCTGCAGGGCTGGAGGCTGTTCTCTGAGCTCCCCCACTGAGGGCAGCTCCGGGGTAGCAGAGGCTTGGCTTCCTGGGCTGCCATCAGCTGCAGGCAGGAGGAGTCACCTTCCAGTTTTGCTTCCAAAGGAAGATTATAAACTAAAGTCCAATTTGCTAAACCTTTTGGTAAGCAGCTGTTTCTGCGTAAACACATACCTGTTTGTGGGCTGTATTACATGGTTAGCTGCAAATCTGACTGACTTTAAAATCACTGTGTATACAACTAAACCAGTGGGCAAACAGAGGCACATTTTACCATGGCATGGATTTAAACAACCTGACTCATAATTTTTGAAAGCTGGAGATTGAAAATAATGATTATCCTAAACTAACACATAAAAATTGTGCACAAAATGCTATGTCAGAGAGATTCCCTTGTAAGCAAGAAAGAGCACGTAGCCAGCTTAGCTAAAATTTTTCTTCAAGTGAAATAAAGTCAAAGACTTTAACACCTTTTTGAAGACAGGGTCAATATCAAGAATATATTGCAAAAACAACTCAAATTATTACCTCCCCCTGGCATTCAGTATGGTACAACATTAGTAGAGAAATCCAAAAGCTCTTTTAGGTCTGTTAGCTAATAAATGGTTTGCTAGGCAAGTGTTCAGCATGTTAATAAATCCCTGCAAAATTCTGTACATAGTATCAGCAGAAAGTCTTTACCCCTTCCACACCTGAACACATACCTATTTTATAAGGACAGAAGAAACTGCCTACATGGCTTTTTTTCTGCCCGCTGGAAACACCCAAGCCCTCAGATGCAAACTTCCAGTGCATCTGTGCTACTTCACTCTGAGGTCAGCATTAAGCAGCAGAAAAGCCACAGGAGATCAATCCTAGCTGATTCAGGTTCTGGGAGAGGTGCAGACAATGATGTTAACAATGAGAAGTTAAGTCCAAACAGCTTTCCATCTCTGAATCTCTTCCAGCATAGCGAAAGAGTAGCAGAAGCCAACGGTGCCACCCAAGGCTGGGAGGTGGCTGAGCTGGGCACAGTAGGTACACACAAGCAGGGATTATTCTCTGTCCTATTCAACGCTGTTTCTCAGCCCTCGGGCAGTAGGGTACCCAGTGGGGAAGGCTCGGCCCTTCTCAGTCATTCCTGCTGGCTCTGTTCCAATTTGTCTAAAACACTTAAATATTCATTGTGAGAGAGCAAGCCTCTGTCTAGCCGGGTGCACAGATTCCTCTCCAGGGAGCCAGGACACCTGCCTTCTACGCTCACTGCTTCATCAAATCATTAATTATTTAAAATAACAGGAAAAAGCAGGAAAAACTCATGCTTGCAGCCTGCTGCTTACAGAACTCTCTGGGGTCCTGTGGAGACCAGGGTTTGCAACTCCCCTCCGGCAGAGGAGAGGATCAAACCTAGCTTTCCGCTTTCCTAGGGGAGGATGCTTTACCCAGAGCTATTGTACAGAAGGGCTTTTCCTTTATCCAGGCAGCCCTTATGTTTGCTTTTCCTATCACTGAGAGGTTTTTTTTTTTCTTAATTCAATTTGAATAAAAGGAAAAGAAAACACAAATCCTAAGCTCTGAGACCAGCAGCTAACCATAGACTCCCACACAATCTTGTGTTAGCTTTAGAGATTAGGGTCTACTGGGGCAATAGGCAGTCTTCTCAATTTCACAGCTGCAAGTGCTGCCAATGGTCCCACAGCAAGACAGATGCATTAGTGCAGTGCTTGACTACATAGTCCTCGGCAGGGTGCCTTGGATGAGATGGAAACCAATGGATCAGCCCAGCACTTTAGTTAGTTCTGGTGTGCCTGCATGGAGTGCAGCTGGGCCCACAGAAAGACATTTCTCTTTTAGTAAAGGGTTCTACATCTCTGCATCCCTTGGGCCTGCTGCACTGCATCTCTCAGCACACATAGGAGCAGCTAAGACCCGCACAAGCATCCCCAGGACAGTGCTGTCCCCTAAGCCTGGCTTGAGCCCAAGGACAGCCCCAGCTGCAGCCTTGAGTTCACTGCTCAGTGCAGCGAATCCCTGCAGGTAAACAGCACTGGCACCCTCGTGTGGTCGCTGTGATGATCTCTATGTGCTCTCAGCATAAACCGGTCGCCCAGCACATCTAGATGGTTCCTCTAGGGATTTCTTCTGAGGAGGAGAGGGGCCCGGGACAAGCATGAAGTCTGACAGAGCCAGTTGGCATGGTGCAGGAAGGGAATACAAATCTGATGCTGCAGAGAAAGCAGAGCATCGGGGCTAGAAGGGGCCTCGCAAGGTCACTGTTGCCCCAAGATGGGCCCTGCTCCCCTGTGATCAGCAGCAAAGAAATCCCTGTCATGCAGTCTGCTCCCCTTTGCTGTCTTGGCCACTGGAAAGCTACACACAGAAGAAGCTGAAGTCCTGCCTACTAAGATCTAAGCTCATGCTGCCCTGTCCTGCCCATTCCAGGTTTGCAGAACAGGTTATTCCTTTCTCTCCAAAGCATCTTCCTTGAAGACCAACAAACAATAGCATTTATTCAAACAATCCAACATGTCACTCCAGGCGTCACCCCATATTAAAGGCATGACAGAGTGCAAGCAAACACAGCAAAGCATAGAAAATGTAAGGAGATGTCAGGTAAGACAAAAGCATGCGGTGAGAATACTTCACAGCATCTGCTGTGCAGATGAGCACCCAGCTTTGTCACTTCTGTGCCCTCACACATGAACTGCTGCTTTGGACCCTGTTTTCTCTGCTTGCCTCAGACCTCCCCAAGACAAATTTTATCATTCCCCAGCCCTCAGCTCAACCACTTTCTGGTTCCTTCCTCCTAGAGTTATCAAAAGGGAAAAGAAAATCAAAGACAGAACTGGATCCTGAAGCAGAAGAATTAACTAAAGCCATGGGTGAAGAGTGTTTTTAACCCCATTCTGCACCTACTGCTGTGCCTTGGCCATGTGGTGAGGAAATGCCAAACCCTCAACCTTTCGTTCAGGAAAAAAAAAACACAACACAGCACCCCACTGCATATTTCCCACAGAAAAGGAAACCCTCTCCACTCAAACTGGTGTGGAAACAGAATTAAACCACCCATAGGCCCGAAGTGAGGGCACTGAAGTGGAACACCCTGAGGTGAGGGCGGCACTGGGCTGAGGAGCAATGGCGTGGAGCCCTGACTGAAATGCTTGGGGTTTGCCTCTTGAAGCCATTCCACAGCGGCCTATTTTAACTCAACAAACAAACAAACAGCAAAATTAAACGAAATTAAAAAAAAAAAAAAAAAAAAAAACCAACAAGGATTGCTGACCCAAGGCCACCTTCTTCTCCCCCTTATGAGGAAGTGAATTGTATCAGAACAACTGGCGAGCCCCTACAGCAGCTATCCTTTTCAGACGGCAGTGTGTGGGGAAACGAGGATGCTATTTTATTTATTTTCCTTTAAATAGCAGCGAAAGGGGCGCTGTGCGGGGGTGTGGCTTGGCAGCTGGCCCGCCCATAAGGTGGCGGGGCTGTGTCGTGCCTGCCCGCAAGGAGGTGATATGGGGGACGAGCTGGCGTTGGAGGATGACACCCGTGAGTGGGGCCGTGGTGGGGGCTGCCCGGCGGGCGGAGGCGGGAAAGCCGTGAGGGGAGGGCTTGGGCGGGAAAGCCATGAGGAGAAGGTTTAGGCGGGAACGGGGCTGCGCGCGCTGTGGGGGGGGGCTTGTGGAGGCAGTGCGGTGGGGTGCTGTGGGACCCCCCTCACCCCGTCGTAGCTGTGGTTTTAAGAGCAGTAATGATCCCCCCTCCCTTGCGTGATCACTGTCTCATGGAAATGCTTTTAGGAATAATGAAAGATGCAAAATTCCATTCAGTATTCAGCTGGGTGTAGAGGTTGCTTTTGCCTTAGAGCACCACGTACCCCTGAGATGCTGCACATATACCCCAAATTCTGCATTTAGGCCTCCAGCCACCTGGAGTGGTCTGTCAGCAGGCTTCTGTACCTGCATTTCTGCTCCTCTGCTGCTTTTTTTAAAAAAAAAAATCTCTTGCATAATAAGCTGTCTGCTCGTTGGTGCATTGCACTGAGGATAAAGTGTTTAAAGTGTTTTATGTGCTATTAGAGATCACTGAAGTCATATTCAGCGCCTTAAGGGTGGTCGTACCCCAGAACCTGAGCTCAAAAAGTAAGAAAATAATAAATACACTGAAATGGTGCTTGTGGGGCAGGTGTATGCTGTGATGAGGAGTGCATCCACATTTACAGGGCTAACTTCCTCAGCGTAGACACTGAAGAGGAAATCACACCATCCACCTGTTTCTCCTATATTGCTGAAAATAAATACATTTCAGTTTCTGCAACCTTAGAGATCCTAGATGTGTTACTGTGTCTTGATGGGTAGAGGAGAGAGTGAGTCAAGTGAGTTTGGCACTTCTTAGCCAGTCACCTGTGTTTTGTGTGTTTGTAGAAAATGTTTTTTGCCACACAAAAGGCATTCATCGAACTAAGACATAGAGTTTACTGCACAGAATGGGAATAAGCAGATGGAAGGAGGTGGTAGGTATGTAGGCATCTGTATTAGTAATTCATGTAACTCCACATTTTCCCAAGTTTTTCTGGTATTTCCTCTCAAGTGAAGTGCCCGTGCAATGTGACATTGCAATTCCATGAACATATTTGACCTGCTCAGAACAGGAGCTCAGTATGTAGTGCTGAACATCCTCTTCTTTTGCTACAACAATCAATGTCACTATGTACTGCCTTCAGTGAAGTGGTAGGTTCAGTCTGGTATTGAGTTTTGTGTTATTTGTGTTTCTCTTGAGAGACAGTTTTTAGTTTTGAAGGTAAGAAAAACAGCAGCCAAAGAGGAATGGAGTAGTGCTATTTGGACAGAAAGTCTCTTGTTTATCTCCTGAATGGGACAATGAAAAGTTTTGATGCCTCTCTATGGCTTGTGGTTAGCCTCTAGTTGATAACGTTTTCTCAGTATTAATGAAGTGTCAGGCCTATATATTTGCAGCCATGTGGAATTAATGGAATATGTTAACAACCACTTGATTATACATTAGATAATGCTAAGGCAGAGGCTTATCCATATCTAGACCAGCAGTCAAGTGAATGGAATTATGCTTGCTTACAGCTGAGAACCTACCTGCCATCATTTGCCTTCCAACATTCTCAGAGTTAATCAATACAAATGAAATAACCTAACCTGAGCAAAACCATCCCTACCTAGCCCAGCATTTCTTTCTTATCTGCTGGGTCTTTTAGGGATTGATTTTTTTTAGTTAACGCAGGCAGCCTTGTTGCTCCTGCAGTCATTAGGCTGCAGGAACCAGTGGAGAGTGAAGCTGCTTGGGGGCTGTTTTGCCAGAGCATAAGCAGAACCACTTTGCTGATGCTCTGCATTTGCAGGGTGGATTTAGATCTGCTATCTAGTATAGCACTTGTAGCTGTGCACCTGTGAGGACCTTTTCGTAGACTGGGGCACCTTTAGTGGCACAGAGCAAAACAGAGAAGACAGTTGTGTGCCCAGAGAGTGACAATCCTGTACGATCCTGAAGTGCTTATAAATGCAAGGTTTGAAAATCAGGATGGAGTGTGCCAGGCAGCAGCAAAATAGTGTGATTGAAGAACACTACCTAGATTTTTATGTTTGGGTTAAAACCTGAGCAGATTTGGTTGATACAAGCATGTATTCTTGAAAAGGGGGAAACAACAAACAAAAGTTGCATTGATCCCCTGCTATCCTCAAACAGCAGTCCGAGATCTGCAGAAAAAATAGAAGAGAGCAGAACATCTGTGCCAGCTCTCCAGCAGGATGTGACAGGCTGAGGGTCTGACTCAATCACTTCTCTGAAGTATTCTCCAAAACCATTAGGGCAGAGACAGAATCTGACAAAGACTGGCAACAGCCTTGCCAAAAGCCTTGAGAGCCTCCCTGTCAGGCTGCAGCAGGCCCAGAGTCACACTGCTCTCATTTCTTGGCAGGAGGGTTTGTTCGATTAAGGAGAAGATTGCTGAGGCAAGGCCTAGCATGGAGAGTAAACACCTTTAAATTATGCCTTGCTGTGCAGGACAAATGCTGCCATTTGTGCAAATTAATGTGCAGAACTGCCACAGTCTATTAGGAGATACAACACTAATCACAGATGGACTAGTGATTATGTGCTGCCTGGCTGGTTCACATTGCAAGACAGCAGAACCGTGTGTAAGGGCATCCTGGTAGAGCAGCAGTGAGTAAGTGGAGTGACAGAAGGAAGGATCTGTGCCTTCTGCTTGAGTCCTCACACCGGTTCTGGGCCTTGGAAGGTACTGGACATATTGGACCAGGAGGATTTGGGGCAAGAACAAATCCCTACAAACAGGAGACACTGAATTAGAAGAGAAACTGGTGGAACTGGAAGAGCACTGATGTGGGGTGCTCAGAGAAGGGGAGATAGTGGGTGAAGATGAATCCAGCAAACATGCTAGCATCTGTATGATGGAAGAATCTTTTTGCTGTCTTCCTTCCCTGAAGTCATGAGGGCTAGTGAGCTGAAGGAGAGGTTTGTCGGGGCACGCTACTCCATGCTCCTTGCCAGCGCTGTTTGAATGCCAGCTCTTCTGTCTCTGCTGCAGTGCTTCATTCAGAAAAGGAGTTCCATGATGCGGCGAAGCGTAATGACACGGCCAGGATGGAGGAGCTCATCAAGAGAGGGGTCGATGTCAAAGCCAAAAACAGTGTAAGTCCTAGGTTTTCTTGCCTCCAAGCTGCCGGAAGTGCTGAGAGCGTGTTTGAGAACTGCAGCTCCGTTACGCTACTTTCCTCATTAGCTGCTCAATTGGCCAAAGCTTTAAAATACACTGCCCAGTGCCAAATAGAACCTGTGGCAAGTGGGCAGTTTCACAGCACCCTTGAAAGCCACAGAAATGGCATGCTGGCCAGACTGGAAAGTTGCAAGCACTGACAAAGGGTAGTAATTTATGGTTCTATTTGGAGCCAGTGAGGTCACTATCTACATAGCAAGGAGAGAGAGGGGCTATGGCCAAAGAAGACTGCACAGCATGGGAAATTCTGTCTTCCCAGTTGGCACAGGAGATGCCATGGGCCTTCAAAGAAGGTGGTAAAAATGCACAGATTCTGCATACATCGGCTTTGGCTCTCTCCTTCATTGTCTTCTAGACAGACCGAACTGCCTTGCACTGGGCTGCAGGAGCTGGGAATGTGGATGCTGTGCGACTGCTCCTGGACCATGATGTGCCAGTGGACGATGAGGACAGTGTATGAAGGCAAATCTCCCTTGCTTGTCCTGCAAATGTGTACACTGTTGGGGGGTGCTGGGCTGGCAGTTACAGGCTGTGCCTTAGTCCTGAGTGGATGGCACAAGGCACTGTGGTACTTGAGAAGCTGTGGCTTCCCTGCAAAGGCGTAGTGGCTTTTTGGAGCTAGCTTCATTTTAGCGTGCCACTGTGCTTTGTCTTCTGGCCTTTCTTCTGCAAGCGCAGTGACCAGAAAAACATCTGGGTGGATGCAAGATTTTCTGTATAGCACAGGGATGCTTGGCTTCTTGTTGTCATGTTGGTGAGGCTTGTGGAAAGGCTATTCAGCAAGTTGTCTCTTCCTCGTAACAACCAAGCGAATGGACACCATTGACTAGGAGGTGGCCGTTAAGAGGCAGGTCTCTGCTCAGCTGCTGAGACCATTGATGGCAGGAATAATAGTAATTGGGCTAAAAGAGGAGAGAGATGTTATGGGAGCTTCATGGGCAGCGTACGTCCAGGGTGAGGGTGGGGATGGTAGTGGTCTGCAGTTTAGCTATAAGTATTTCTCTTTTCTCCTGCTCAGTTTGGAATGAATGCACTTCTGCTCTCTGCTTGGTTTGGCCACCTCCGTGTCCTGCATATCCTCGTCAATGCTGGGGCAAAGATAAACTGTGTTAATAAGGTGAGAGTCTCTGTACTTGGGTTTGTCATGAAAAGCCAGAGAGGGACAGGAAGAGAGAAAGAGGCTTACCTATTAGCTAAGGTAATCATGTGTGATAACAGCATCATCTGTCTGATGGGGTGACCTTAGGTGAAGCCATCTTCACCTCCTAGCCTAGACTTATTCCTGAAACAGGTGTAATAGTTGTAGCTATAGGGATGTACAATGCTTTCTCATCTCAAGTTTCTGCAGTACAGACATGGAAGGTATTACAGAGCCTGGAAATGGGTTTAATAAATCAGCAGCCCATGCATTTTAAAATTAACCTTGGATGGGGAAGTGAGCATTAATACTTCAGTTATAACTTGCCTGTCTGCAGCACATACTTGTGCAGCTCTGGAAATGCAGGGAGGCTTCAGATGAGTCATTGCTAACAGGAATATGTTGTTAAAAGAGACTGTCCCGCAATCTTCAGCTTGCTAAACAAACTGTCTTTGATCTCCTCTCCAGAATGGCAGGAACCTGCTTCACTGCGCTGCTCAGAGGGGACACATCCAGGTGATGGAATTCATCATGGAGCACCTGGAAGATGTGTGTGTGGATCAGACAGACAAGGTGGGAACGCTTTTCACTGATTTGCTACACTAGGTCTGACCTTGCTCTGCTGAGTTTAGCAAGAATGTTGCCATTTGTTACAACTTAGGCTGACTCTGTCTCAGCAAGTTCCAGCATTGGCTGATCTGTTCCTGAAGCCCAGGCAGAACACACAGGAGCTAGCGCTCTTTCTTTTCCGCTCCCTGGTGCTCATGCTTTCTAGAATGGTCCCCATTCTGGTCCTTGGAGTCTAAATGAAGCAACGTGAAATCTACCTTTCCCCAGAAGCGATTCTGACTCACTTGATAACTGGTGTCTCAGATATTATTTCTTTTTTTTTTGTTATCCTTGGTTGCTATTAGTAAGCTTTTTATTCTCTATTTTTATGAATGTCTCCTTTCCAGTGTTTTGTGAGCCTGAGTTGCGAACATCAGTCTGTAGTTCTGTTCAGCTTATTTTGTTAGCTTAACCCAAAGTAAAGCAGAATACAAGTTAACAGCAGAATAAAAGATAACTATTTTAGAAGTGTGACACTTTTTTCCCCTGTGGATGCTAACCTTGCTGAGAACTGGATTATTGCCCAAGGCATCACTGTAGTGCTTGCAGCAGATGATGTGATCTTCTGCTTTCTGAGCCTTCTTGGGTTGTATTTTTTTTTTTTTCTGTTTTCTTTCAAAGATGGACAGGACAGCATTTCACCTGGCTGCAGAATATGGACAGCTGGAAGTGGTGGAGTTCCTAATCCGACAGGGTTGTTCTCACAGTGCTAAAGACAAGGTATGGGCATAAAGCCACTCACAAGGGAATATAAAATCCAAGAATCAGGATGTGAGAGTCAGGCATGGGATACCAAATAAGGTCAGTGCAGGAAAGCTGTCAACATTTCTAACTGTGGTCATAATATGTCAGGACTTCTTTTCCCCATGCACCTGCAAGCCACTTGCTCCTCAGTCTGTGATGGATTTCTCTCTGGAACTTTGCAGACATAGAACAGCAAGCCTGGTGTACCATACGTCAGTTTAAGATAGCTGGGTTTCTTGACTTCATGCTGCTCCGAATACAAGACTGTTTCAGACTATTACTACTGGTTACAGCTGCTTCTTCAGTCACTCTTTGGTACACTGCAAAGTTATGTTGTATGAACACTCAATCCTGTGATATACTTACAAACATATATATATATACATATGCTTATATGAAATGATCTTTGCTTTCAGGAAAAGGATACAGCATTGCATTTAGCTGCTAAAAATGGACATCTTTCTGTGCTGCAGAAGATTGTAGATGTTGGAGTGGACCTTGATGAAAAGAACTTAGTAAGTACATTTAATGAAATGGAAATCACATGAGTTTTGCTCTTTCTATCTCTAGAAAAACTCTCCTGCCACAGTCATCAGGCTGAATGATCACTGTTGAGGTTTAGAAGATAACTGATTTTATCTAAAATGTTTGTGTTTAAAAGGAGATCGCACTTGCGGAGTATCTGTGAAAAGCAACATCCTTCTTGGACCAGTATTCAATTTTAAAGTGTCTCATTTTCTTTCTGTTGTACCTGCTGACCTACCTTATCACTCTTTATCTCCTTTTTTCTCTCTGACCCTTGTACATTCAAGTGCCTAAATAGTTATTGAGTGTGTTTTAAACTCAACTTCAGTGTGTTTTATAGTATTGACTTAGTCACTGAACATATGGCCCTTCTGTTTGAGATCTCTCTCTGATAGACCTGCTTCAGAAAATTCTGCGGCTAGAACACAGTTAATGACTTAGATAGCAAATATTGGCTCAGTTAAGCTAGTATTTATTTCACGGCACGCTTCCAATTAAGTTTATCAGCTATTTTTTTTAGTCTTATTTGGTTACAGTCCCTCCAAAGTACATTTGATTGTCACTAAGATCTGAAAGAAAAAGGAAACTACTAATCATAGTAACTGGTAGCATTTGTCACCCCTAGAACAGCTGCCCTCTCTGTAAGAGCAATAATAAAAACAGATTAACTTGCCTAGGAATTCTGCTGCTTTCTTGCAAAGAAATGAGCTGCAGCTCTCAGAAGGAAAAGGGAGAAGCAGTGTGGCCCATGGGCCAGCTGTTTCCCATTGCGTAAGGACAGAGCAGTACTCTGATATGTTAGTGACAGATGATTGTTAGGAAAACAGTGAACACAATTTGTTGGATATCTCTGGCCCTCCATATTGTTATTTTCACGTGTTGTGAATTCAGAAGATAGGGTTGAGACTTGCTTATTCTACTACTTCGTCTTGTCCTTGCTTACAGAAGAGCAGTGTGTTTCCTTTTTTGCTTCTCTCATCCTGCCTCGTTCCAGGAAGGACTTACATGTTTACACCTGGCTGCTGAGGGGGGTCACAGTGACTGTGTGAAGCTCCTCTTGGAAGCAGGTGCTGATGTTAATGCCCAAACTCAGGTGAGTTCTGTGGAGGTGACTCCTTTTTCAGAAGCTTTCTCCAGTGTGTCCGCTGTACCTGCACAACTTTTGCAACTGTGTCAGTACAGCCAGCAGCTTGTGCAGGGTTAGTTTTGAGCTTTCTTTTGGAGATCTGCTATATGATGTAGTGTGAGTGTGGAGAAGCCCTTTGTGCAATCATTTAAGTCTCTAGCGAGAGCCTCTTGATCTCAGGGGCTAGTCCCGCTCTGTAGATTCCTTTATACTCCTGTTGCTGTCATGACAGGGTACCTGTAGAAAGGTCTTGGGTTCAGGCCTGCCTTAGGAAAATGGGAGTTGGCAGAAGTAGAGGAGGGAGTGCAGATGAAAGCCCATGTGGCTTTGTACAAAGAGGTGGGTGAAGCTGCCCTGGACCAGGGGGCTGTGGAGATGATCTCTTTGGATTTACTACTTCTGGGGCATGGGGTACATGCAGGGAGATCTCTGCGAGTAGTCTGTAACAAATGCAGCTTCTGAGAAGATGCCCTGACTAATACCTGTGTTTTCTGATGTGTCTCTCAGAAGAAAATGAACTGCCTTCATTATGCAGCACTGCATGGCTATGAGGAGATAGCCAGGGTCCTTGTGGATGCAGGAATCCACATAGATGCTGTTAATCACGTAAGTCCCGCTTATTGCTCTCAATGCTTACTAATAGGCAAATACAGTTGGTGGAGCTGTTCAAGAGCACAGAACAACTTTGTAAAGACCAGTACTGCTGCGGGGCCTGTGCTTATGGGACAGTATCCCCAGTACCCCCCAGACCAGGCTGGCAATTGTCTCATTTTGGACATTGTAGGCACAGTGCAGTCCTTTTGATTCCACGGAGGTGAGTGCTTTCTAAGCACTGGTTCTTCTTTATACAGCAAAATGCATCAGCAACACACATTGCGGTACTGCAGAACTTCCCAGCGCTGGTGAAGCTCTTCATTGATGCGGAGTGTGACCTTGACATTCCAGATAATGTAAGCCTGCAACTCTTGTTTTATTTCTCCTTGAAATGCGAACCCGTTTTGTGGAAGATTTGATTGCCTTGGGGACAGGACTAAAGAGGAGTGCTTTAAAATGGGGAAAAGCTGGAAGCATAGTTTAGGAAATGTGAAGCCTGTGAAATGATACTGTGTGCTGCAGTGAGGTAATAGCTTGATAGCTCTCACTCATCGTGTGGGCTGTGCCATGTCCCTGGGACCTGTGTGCAGAGACATAGCATAGACTCTCCCCTCTCTGCTGGAATCAGGTGGCTAAAATTTCAGGCTGGAAGATATTCCCCAAAGTGTTTGGGGGACTGAGAATGGGAAGCAAGCGTGAAGGTAACTGGTTGTCTTGACTGATTATAATTTTGTGAATGAGGGGCTTTATTAACAAATTTGTAGCTTGTTTGTAGTGTTTTGGTTAATATTCATTCTTGCAGTGATGTTCTCCCCACATACAACCAATAAAATTGCCATGTTCTGTGTTTGATTTTTAATTTTTTCCACTAAATAGTTCCAAGGTACATACAGATTGCAGTGCGTACACATTAAACAGACCCTTTATCCTCAGAACAAAGAATTGGCACAGATTCTTTCCTTCCTTGCCAAGCTATTTGCCTACAGAAAATGTTTAAATAACATGAAATAAAATATTACTACAAGTGAGACCAGGGAGATGTATGAAACTGAAGAGCTCCTTCTTCAGACTAAAATGTCATCGGGGAGGTGTCCCAGTGCTGAGACAGGGTCAGACCTTGGCTCAGCTCAAGGAGCCCAGCGCCACTTCAAGGTAGGAGGGTGTTTGTCTCTCAGTTGAAAAAGGGTTGGAGAGGAAAGCAGAGCTGACAGTGTTCTTCCAGTGCATCCATCTGGTTTTGTTCTGTCCTATCTTTATAGTCTCATGCTTGTGCCTCTTTGAAATTTATTCCTTTCACCCTTCTTATGCAGAGGCAGCAGACCTCACTTCACATTGCTGCAGAACATGGCAGACAGGACATCGCCGAGATGATTCTCATTGCTGGAGTAAATCTGAAACTAACGGACAAGGTAAACGTCTCCACGGGTTGAATAGATCTTTGTCATTTTATAGATTTCCTAATTTTCAAGAAGTGCTAGGGATAATATTAAATCTGGGGATTCCAGGGATAAGGTCTTGAAACACTACTGAGTAAATTGTTTTGATGCCTTTTCCAGAAAGGAAGTGACTGATTCTTAGGAAGAGAGAAAACAGTTCTCACAATGAGCAAAACTTCCTCTAAAACTTGTTCCAGTTCATACTACTTCTGCTTGAGATATTGTGTACATTAATATCAAAGGTATTATGGAAGAATGATAAATAATGTACTTCAGGGATCACAGTGTACATTTTAACAGGGTTTAAAGTATCTGGTTTGTATAAATTTGGCGCCACTGTCCAGGGTTTTAGCCCCTAAACTTAAAAAGAAAAGGGAATTCTAAAGGAATCACTCATGTTGTATGCAGCCTGAAAGCATTGTAAAGTGCCTAGAAAATGCTGAAGGGGGCTTGGCCAGAGGTTAATGTAATGTCTTCCATTAGCGTATGGGTTAAAGCACACAAAAGCAGATTCAAAGCCACCTGGCTGAAACAGCCTTCAGCTACAATAAACATTTGTCATCTTCCAGCAGTCTGTGGAACCACAGCAAGGCTTAGTGCAGAGGACATGAGGACACATTCATGCTTTTCTGTGTGAAGCTGGGTTTCTGCTTGCATCTGAGACTAGAATCCTTCATGTGCCTGATGGCTGGGCTGGCTCACCTTCCTTCACACAGCTTTCAAATCTTGTGCCTTTCTTCTGTATGCTCTCAGATATATATACAACACCTTCCCCATTCCCTGATCACTTTATCCAAGATTATGTTCATGTAAGGAATACGGTTACATTTTTGTAGTCCCATCCACCTGTGCTTCTCCCAGGAGACTATTTTGAATCATACATTGTGGATCCTATAAATTTAATGAGGTTGCATAAACCACTTCAGCTTTGTGCATCAGCGAACCTGCTATGCAAAAAGCTGTAAAATGCCTTGGATTGTAGAGCTGAGCTAGGCTGCTGAAGATTGCACCCATGTTGCTGGGTGCCTGAAAGCATCCTGCAATCCACTGTGATTTACAGGATGCATTCCCAGTTGCTGCTGCCAAACTGACAACTCTCCCTTGGCAGCGGAGGAGATGATGAAATCTTGGAAAATGACTCCCCAAGCACTGCATGCAGTAACTTGAAGGTAACTCACATCTGAGACATGGTTTACAGGTGGAGAATAATGGTCCTTCATCACAGCTAGGTACATTGCTGAATATGATCAGCTGCCTGCTGTTAATGACTGCCAGGTGGGCAAAGAGATTGTACTTCCTGAGCATGCTTGGTCTTTTCCAGCTCATTTTTTCCCCTTCTAATTTCAGCAAGGAAAAACATCTCTGGATGTTGCTGCCCGAGGCAATCACATCAACTTGGCAGACATGATTATCAAGGCCGATCGGTTTTACAAATGGGAAAAGGTGAGCAGCTTATACCACCATACCCTATGTTTTACAAGGTAGATGTAGCTTTATCATCTCCACATTACCAGCTGTCAAAAGGAAAAGAAATACAGGACATCCTGTGACAGCCTGACTGCAACTTTCATTTAAATTAATAAAAAAAAAAAAAAAAAGCCCTCAGCATGTCAACCACATCTACATAAGACTTTTTTTTTTTTTTTAAAGCCTCTGTTGTTAAAAGCCTCAGGCTGTGGTGAAGTGAACAGGGGTTTTCAAAGGTTCTTTGGCAGCTTTCCCAAAGCCTTGTAGAAGAGAGTGGGGTATAATTATTTCCTTTTCCCAGAAGGAGAAACTGAAGCACTGAATAGGTAAATGCTTGGCTTGAGGTCAACAACTGTGACCTTGGGAGTTTCAGTAGTGGGGGACACCTCACCTCTTACAAATATCATTTCTTGCAAGATGAGTGATTGTTTCTTGTTGGAATCATACAACTAGCTTCCCTCTCAAACTTCCCCACAGCTGGGGCTGTTCCTCCCATGTTTCCCAGAATGGGACAGCAGTGTCTCCTGTTTGTAGGGTGCAGCTGCTCAACCTCAGTCCCTCCTCCAAGTCCTACACTACCTACCCCAAATCTGTGCCCAGCACAGTCTGAGCAGAGGGCATGATACAAGCACGGCTGAACCCCACATTCCTTGCATCTTCATGGACTTAGTGTATCCTCCAATACCAGGAAATACAATACTCTAGAAGGGAAGGAAAGGAAGGCATAGGCCTGTGGCACAGGCACAGAAATAATGCTGTGTATCAGGCCCTTGCATGGGCTTCCTGTGTACCTCTAGGCAAAGTCGTTTAGCCTGCTTGCAGTCTGGCACGTAAAGGAGGTGATCATCTGCCTGTGTTCTAGGGGAGCAAGGAAATCTTAATTAAATGATTCTTCATACGAGTCCCAGATAAAAGGTGCTATAGAAATGCAAACTGTGATTTCCATGGGCTTCCACAGCAAAGCTGCTGTTAACAGTATTTGTTAACATGCATCATTAAAATAGAGCGAAACAAGAATAAAAGAAATGTGCTGCATCAGAATGAGCTCGTAGCAACCTGTAGAGATGGGTATGTGGGAGAGAGCAGAATGACAACTACATAAAAAGCTTCAGTGATAGCAGGAGGGCACGTGCAGGTCTTGGTCCAGGAAGCATGAGGGGGTGGATGTCAGTAATACCAACACAATAGATCATTAATGTCCCAGCTTCACTGAGATTGTCAGCCTCAACAAGACAGACCTACTGTAGATTGACATGAGAACGAGATACAGTTTTGCACTTTGATGCCAGCAGGAGAGCTCAATTACAACAAAAGCAGCACGACACACCAAACTGTATCATATCCCACAAAATACTCTGATAACAATTCTGCAATACCCCACACTGAAACTCCTGTTCTGGCTTTGCAGGACAATATGAACAGTGACTCCAACTCCTGGGTGGCAAAGCACTTGACCTTTAAGCAAGATCACAGGGTGGAAACACAGCACATCCGCTCAGTAATGTGGAGGTTAGCTACTAAATATCTCAAACCTGGTGAATGGAAGAAGCTGGCACATTACTGGAAATTCACTGATGCACACATTAGAGCCATTGAGCAACAATGGACAGGTATAAAACATTGCCCAGCTGTTTTCTGTGCTTCATTTGGTCTGCATTTCCAGGACAAAGGTCTGCAGTACTATTGAAGTGTGAAGAAAGCCATCTGGCTTACTTGAAGTAACCAACTCATTGTATTTAATGAGTGGAGAGATACCTGTACGCTTTCTGGGAGTCAAAATCATACAAGCATGGGTGTCAGTTGTCCATTGCTTTATGCTTGCGAGGCATTGCCAGATCTGTAAGCCCTTGCTACAGAAATTGAATTAAAAATTCTTTAGGACAGAAAAAAGCCTGTTGGATTTATCTTTATCCTCTCTAGGAAGCTGAATGAAGGCGACAGCAGAGTCCTATCTGGAATTTTACAGATGCCCTAGTTGAAGCAGGTTCTGGAAACAGATTGCTGCCAGTTTGGTGGTCACCGTACGGAACCCCTGTAGTTTGCATAATGCAAGCAAGGAGCTAAGCTATGCTCCAAAGGCTGAAATTCTGTACTGATGTAAAAGGCTGCTTGACAAGCCAAGCTCATCCATCACCTCCTCCATTAACTCTAGTATTAATCTAGCAATCTGACCAAACAGGAGACAGGAGTTAATCCAGATTGTACTTTACAGCCTCAAATCCAAAGAGGAGGGGTGTTCAAACTCAGGAGGTCAGAAATCAGCTTCAGTCAGGGTTATGGACTGCAAAGCGCAGAGTCTCAGTTGCGGTTTCATCTCACCAGGTACTGCAAGCTACAGGGAGCATGGCCACAGGATGTTGCTGATCTGGCTTCATGGTGTGATCATGGCAGGAGAAAATCCAGTCAAGGGATTGTATGAAGGTCTTGTGGGCATTGGAAGAAGAGATTTAGCAGGTAACGCTTTTGTTTTCCTTCAAACAGTACACACCAGTAAACACAGATCAAAACATCCTTTAGTAATCATAGTGTGTTATCAAGACCCACCCAAACCCTTAATGCTGAGAAAATTCTCTTTTGCAGAAAGCATTCGGAAAAAAGCAAATGCAGATCCCGCTTCTCCACGGAAGTGCACAGTAATGTAACACCTGAAGGGTGTCACTGCCTGTCTTAAGAACTACAGGAGAATCATTGCTATGCTACTTACCAGAAGGCAGCTATAACTTAAGGGCTTGTCATAAAAGTTGGCATCACTGATGCTTCCTTCTTGGTCTGGAACTATCAGCATATAGTAGCAGTCTAAATGCCTCTTTATAAAGAAGTGGAATTTTATTGGCTATTCTCTATGTTCCAAATACTGTAATAAGAGGTAAGTCCCAGCATGGCAAATGAGACTATCAGGAAATACTGCAGCATTTTAATGTAACTTGTTTGCATCACGATTTTGTATATAAATTTTTTAGTTGTCTATTTTATAAATTGGGGAGAATGCGTTTTGAGGAATGTTCTTTACATATCTGTTCTGTGTTTTTGTTTCTGGTCTAGCACTTGTGTCTTAGATTTGTTCTGAACTTCCCTCTTAGCACAGGAGTTTGTTCAGAAAAATCAAGGTGTGCTGCTTGGTCTGTGATCTTTGTGGAGAAGATCATTTACATCGGTGCAACATTTATACATCACATGGGTAACTTCTTTAATCTCTAGGTTGCTACTTGAAAAGCTTAGATGAGCATGGAGTTATCTATGTTCTAAGAGACAAAGAGTGAAGCTGTTTAGACTACCTGAAGGTTGATATTTTTGTCCAGAGCATTGCTGCATGGATTTTACTGTTCCAACTCAAAGATGTTATCATTGGTTATTTTACACAGTCTCTCATAAAGACAATTTTCATAAGCACAGATTTGACCTGTCAGCTTTTGTATTTTTAGAGTGTTTCAAGTAGAAATAATGTCTGTATTTCAATGAATCAAAATTTTACTGTTAAATTTGCACATTATATCTTAGTCATCTTTTTCTTAAAAAAAAAAAGAAACCCAACAAAAAAACTGCACAAATCTCATTGCTAACCCAACACAACCTTATAATTAGAACTGTTTGATACAAGAGGTGAATTCAAGCAGAAGATACCACTTTTCTTTACTTCTACAGGTACCTTTTAGAAGTTAACTATAATACAGTAATCTTCGCTTCTGTTCTCTTGTGATCTGAAGAAGAGGCAATTGCTGAAATTGAAGTTTTATTGAAAACCATTTTTAAACAGCTAGCAAGAAAGTTAAAAATTTCAAATAGAAACTAACTTGCAACACAACATATAGAGCAAATAAGTGATGGCAACATTGGCACTTAAACATCTTTTAAATCAAACATTCAACAAAAATGTCAGCTTATACGTACACAACCTGCATGTGGCAATATATACAGCTGAGTGAAAATATAAAAAGAAATACCCTTCTGTTTAAGAACATGATAGTGAAGACTTTGGTAGCAAAAATGTCTTTTTAAAACTGTAGTCTTCAAAGATATTTTCTTGAATTCGAAGACTAAAAATGAAACAGATGCCCTATTACATTGTTGAACGTTTATTGTCCGCGAGTAGCTCACTGACTTGATCCTGTTGGAATCACACAGTGATAATCGGCTAACACAAGGAGAAAGGCAGAGTAGGAACAGATGATTGTATGCAGGAAGGCCACCAAACTGATTCCTCATTTTCAGTGGCAGTCAGAAACCTACTGCTCTTCTTGCTCACTGCTGCTATGAAGACTGATCTTTTGGACTTCCAGTTCTTCTGCACTGACCATAGAGGGATCAATGGCTGCATACCGGGTACCATGGAACTGCAGTAAATGAATCTGTTGAACATAGAAAGTAACAGTGAAACCGGTGTCGTTTAAGAGACGTTCCTTATGGGTAATTTTTCTGGGAGGACAAAGTTGTTGGCCTGGAATACAAGAGTATAGACAAAGGACAGACAAAACAGGCAGCAACCGAGCCCCCCAAGTCAACCCTCGATAAACATGGCAATCTGCAGCCCTGCTCTTCTGTATCAGTGATATGGGAGCTAGAGTAAATAGATCAGGCAGGTGAAGAAAAAAGCTAGCTCAGAAAAACTTTCCTAGTGCTGTTTCAGCAGCACATTAGTAGATTAGGTTTGAATGCAGACACTCACTTGAATGTATAAGTTGACCTCAGCACTCCTGCAGAGATAAGGGAAATTGCCTCCTGTTTTGAGATGAGCTCTTCTGGCGTTAGGATAAAGCTTATACATTTCTTCTTTCGCTTCAGTTGAGAGTGCACTCTGGTCAAACACCTATGCAACAACTCAAAAAAGTTAATTCTCAGTCAAGTCAGATTATGCTTATTAAATCAACTGGACAGACCCTGTTTCTAGAAGCAATTGTCAACTTGTCTGTGGAACAGTTTTAATGAAATAGAAAACAAACAAGTTAGGCATCAACAACTAGAAAGCTAACAGCGATATGTAAACATACGGCACAGAATACCTAGTAATTCAACACAGAAGAGCCACTGTCTTATCCAGTCAGTAGAAAAACTATTTAAATACAAAATTAGATGCTGCAAATATTTATTAAGTTGCTAACACAATATCCAGGCCCTGCCTTCCAAGAAGAGGAAATAATGCTTGGAGAGGAAAAAAAAAAGTTAAAAAAAATTAAGCTGAAATAAACTTACATCCATAATAGTTACAGGGATGTCTCGAATTTTATGAGGTTCCACATAGGAGTTCTGGCAATTGAGGGTAAGTCTTGAAGCGAGCTCACTCTGGCCCAGGCTCTCCAGCTTTCAGTAGGGACAAATACTGATTAATAACATATTTCACTGCAGGAAGTTAATGCAACAGTAACAACAGAGCCAAAGAGAAGTCAGCTCCTTAGTTTTCAAGGGAAACATGACTGCACTTCAGATGAAGATTATAGTTCCAACATAATATCTCACTGCATGAGACAAATACTTAAAATGTTTAATTAATTGTTCCTGCCTCCAGAGCGTAGCCTGCAGATCTATCTCAGCACTTTTTTCCTTTTTCATCTCTTTCTTAACCACCTCTCTTCCAATCTACATAAATAAATGGAACAGTAAGGTAGACAAGTCGCAGCACCAGTTAAATTGCAAGGGCTGTGACAGCCAACACCTGCTGAAGATCTATCCACTGTTCACTTCTGGGCAAGTAAATGAAGAAAGCAGCAGAAATATCTACAACCTGCCATCTACTAAGTGAATCTCTCACAAAGATTGACATTACAGCCATTGGAGTACACAGCCACCTACCCTGTCCACCATGAAATCAATCCCATCGGCCATTTCAGGATCTACAGGACCAGATGCAAAATTCCCAAGGACAATTTTTTTCAGCATAAAAGCAGGCATCAGCCAAAAGCTAAAACAGAAACAAGACGTAACAATCTTCAAGCACTCAAGACTGCAGAATTAAGATGCTTTCTTTTAAGCACTCCCTTTTCTTGCCCTGACTTTGTGCAAGAATTTAAAATGAAACTGTAAAGAAGCTTGAAGAGCACAGAGATGGAAAACCTTGCAGATAGATGATTGAAATGCTCTGGAAAACTGCTGGTCTTGCATTGCAAGGGTGTACTTCAAACACGGTGAATGATACTTTCCTCACTCTAAAAGGTTTTGCTGGAAATCAAGTAGAATTCTTAAGTCTGACCACGTCCTTAGAGGATCACAGGAAATAAATACAAGAGTAGTCTGTCAAATTCCATGCTCCCAGCTGTGATAACTTCTATTTCCTTTATGATGTGACTTAAAAGTCAGATGTGTTCCAGCCCTCACCATTAGGCATGCAGGCTGAAAACACATTAGGCACATGTCAAACCAGATCAGTGTGAAAATTCATCAGAAAACACATTAAAGACACCAATCTCACCGCATGTCTCAGTCTTCCTTACCTGTTTGCTGTCCATGTCTGATTGAAGATGGAAGTGTCACTAAAGGCATTACACAGAATCAGAGATTGAACTCTGGGAGATTTGTGTGTGTATTCAGCAAATTTTTGAGCCAGAAAGCCTCCCAGAGAAGCTCCAAAAAGGTGAACCTAATTCAACGAGGAAAAACAAAATAAAACAAAAACCAGATCACATTACATTTGTGAAATAAGTGACCCTTAAGAGTCACATTACAAAAAAAAGTCATTCGAGTTTTACCTTGTCCTTATAACTCATTTTAAAGAAAAACAAAACAAAACAAAACAAACTTTGATATAGGATCTATGATATATAGGAAGGGATAAATACTGAAAAAAGAAAGTGTTTCCTGAACACACTTGTAATTTCTGTGTGCTCATCGTGCTTAAGTAAAAAGTGAACATTTCACTTTATCTTCAATATATTTCCAATCCAAGATACTTTATGGTGGTATTCTGTAGAACATGAGTTATGAAGGATAACTTCAGCAGGATCTCATGAAAAAGTGCAGTTAGCAATACAGTTTAATAGGCCTACAACAGCAGTGAATTTAGACAAGTTTTCAAGGGAATTTCCTTTCAGAAATAAACTAGCTTCAAAAATAAACTCACAACACACCCTCTTTATTTATAGGCTGGTTTTGCATCGTGTGCTATACATTTGCTCTTAAATGAGACTTTCAAACATCAGGTTTTTATGGCAACTATATATCCATCTCTGGGCACTCACTTTATCCAGCTGAAGGTGGTCTAACAGTTTTCTGAATCCATCACAGAACTCAAGGTGATCCCAGTACACTGGGTACTGCAACTAAAATAATACAAAAGTTACAAAAAGCCAGTCTCTAATCATCAGATGTCAACTGCCTGCTATAAAGTTATACCACAGCTCTCACATGAAAGGTTTCAAGATAATACTCACAGCAATAACTCTGTAACCCCATCCAGTCAGTGCCAAAATTTGCTGGAAAAACACATCTGCAGTTCCACTTACAGGAGGAAGAAATATGAGCGGGCACCGAATGCTCCTAGGTCCTGCATCGTACAGCGACCAGACTTTACTGTCATCATCATCTACTATTATCTGGAAGAAGAGAAGCACAGAGCAGGGGAGAAACACAAGGCTGAAATGAGCTTCTTCAAGCAGCTTCCAGGATTGCTACTACAAAATATTAGTCATTCAGTAAATATTACAAGTCTCAAGAGTCTTTTGAATAAGACTGCCTTTTACTTCTCACAATAGCTTTCTTCTCTAAGGTTGTTTACTAAGCAATTACAGCATTTCTACAGATGCAGCTGGAGACAGAACTATGACCAGGCACTGTCAGACCAAATGGAGTCAGCAGCAGCACAACACGTGGTGCCTCATAAGAGCTCATCCTTCTGCAGACAACAAAAGTGCAAGTGCTGGGAACAGTGAATTATGTTGGTTTTATAGTGATTGACTGCACTTCAGAAATCACGCTGGGGAAAAAAAAAGAAAAATCACGTCCTTTCTGAAAAAGAGAGCCTTAGTCAGAAAGATGGTACGCTGTGATCTGAAAATGCATACGGAGATAAATCATGGGAACAGCAAGGCTATGGCTCCCTCAAGAAAAAAAATCAGGTTTACACAATTCCACATGAGGAAAAATATGCTTCGAGCCACTGTGCCACAGCCCAGAAGAGACCCAGGGGGCCAGCTCACAGTACCAAGCACAAGAGCCTTAGGCTGGAAGAGCCTGCACTGCCCCAGGGTCAGATTTTTAAATAGTCATTGACGCTGCCATTTACTGGACAAAAGATGTTACAGGTCTGGATACGTGCGAGTCTACTGAATTAAGCAGCTAACCACAAATTATTGATTTGAAGCAGTTACACCTGACTGCTAGGGATACACTCAACTCCCAAAGCAGCACTGCACAGCTGACCTGGAAAGAAATGAGCACGTGTCAGGAGAGCCTGGAGTCCCTAGGACACAGCTGGCTGAAGCAGATTATCCACACACAAGCTGCTCACAGAGGGCACATCACATGCCAGAAGCAAGAAGTCACAGCAGAAGTAGCATCTTTAGAAGTAAAGGAATTAGGTAAAGATTGTCTGCTCCAGCAGTGCTGAAGCCTGGCTCGCTTTTACAGGGCCTGACCTACCAATGAGCTGCTGTGTGTAGTTTGCATGCTGGTTTCAACCTTCCTCACCCCAGCAAAAGCATGCAGCTTGTTCCAGATCAGCAGTCACAAATCTAAGGAAAGCCTGTGTCACACAGCAGGAGTTCATCTTTGTGTCAAGATTTTGTAACTTTTTGAATAGCAACATAGAAGCATAATTCGCTTTCCTATCACAGCAATTAAGCTTCTCAGGGAGTTAGAGAACAGTGTATCGCATTTGCTTGATTAACAAATCTGCTTGTAATAAAGCTGGTATTTCAGGCTCTGGGAACATGTGAGGAATCACATGATACTGCTGTTTTGTGAGGTCTCCACAAAAACAAAGAATGATAGATTGCATACCAGGGCTTCCCAGACCTCTGAGGCCATTAAAAAGAAAGAAAAAAAACAACCAAACAACAAACCACCACCTTGTACAAAAGCCCTCCTAAAGCCTCCCAAAATCAACCCTTTCCATAATCTCCAGGAATTACAGTTCTCAGCTGTTACTGTACAGTAACTTTGGTGACATTCAAGGTAGCTGCCAGTGGCCACAACAGAATTTATCTTGAGGAGTATTTCCAAAGGTGAAGCAACGCCTTACCTTGCATACTCCTCAAAATCACAAAGTTAGTTCACATCAAGGGAATTGAGGCTCAGAGGTAATGTCTCTTTCCTCAAGCTCAGCGAATCGGGGTTAAAACTGTTCTATTTGATTTCTAGCCACATACCAGACACTACTACAGCTCAAAAACAAAGCTAAGTGCTGTGGGATGGGTTAACTGCTGGCTTGGAAGGGCAGTAGCTTTTTTCTTGTTCAGGTCTATTGGTCAAGAACACTTAAAATTTAGAAAAAGGGCAAAATTTGTACTTCACTGAAACAAGCAGCAGAACTTCCCTTGAGTTTAGCAGAACCAGAGCATCCTCTGCTGATGACTGTAAGGAAGGACTGGTCTAAAACAGCAGGAGGTGCATTTTGAGGAGGATATCCCTATACACTGGTACAGTGTCCAGTCTGATTCAGCCTTAATTTGTACTCCCATTTTCTTCATTTTAGGCCTGAGAAGCTGCAGTACCTGCACCAACTGTACATCAGCCACGACAAGGGCCAATGTGGCTGAAGCTCCCCATGGAGAAACCAGAAAGTTTATCTGAGCTGAAACATCATATGACAGAGCAAGCACTCACCTTGTGGCGCTTGCTGACTTTAGGGGCCACAAATCCAAATGCGGGTTCAGAAGCAGAGCTTAAGACTTTGCCTGAGAACATTATTTTTTGCACCATACTTCCTGTTTCTGACAAGAGCAGGAAGGGCAATGGAGCTGTGCATTTCCTGCTGCTTTTTAGAGGAGCATCTTAGCCTGTTTTCAAACAAACAGTGCCGTCTCTGCTTCTTTAGGTTAACCTGACAACAGTGACAGGCACTGATCAGCAGTAACAATGCTTGGTCATTCCTTCCTCCACAGTGCACACGCTTTGCCCAAGCCTTTGGGAGGATAATGCAAGCACATGTACTTCCCCCGCCTGCCAGAAACCAAGACTATTTAACTTCTACCTTCTTCATACCCCACATTCATCACTGTGGCATCACTTTACTTTGGAGATCACTCAAGGGGGAAAGGTGTTCCCTAGTTTGGAAGTCACCAGAAACCCTGTCAACAGCAGCTTCAGCTTACACATGTTCTTATATCTGAAATCCTGAGCAGTCAGCAGCAGCTGAAGGCAGCGGCTCCTGGCAGCGAGTTGCAGAACCATTTCATGAAGTTAATGTCTTAGAGGAAGCCACACACTGCTCAGCAGAAATAATGCTATGTACATTCAAGCATTGCTCCTTAGGTTTGGGGACACAGTCCCTTTACAGTAACTCAACTGCAACCAACTTGTTGAAAGAAATAGTGCTGTTCTCGCCTCTGCTGCCAGCACCATCCTGCAGCACAAACAGCTGCCCAGATTAAAGAACGGAACTGGCTGGAAGGCAGCAACTGCGAGCTGCTGCGGAAGTGCTTGCCCAGAAGCATGTGAAAAGTAAGAGTGTGCTCTCATGCACTCCTATGACACACAGGGAGAGAGTTTGGCTGGACGAGCACAGCCACAACTGTTCTGCATTATCCAGAGCCAAACTGCTTGAATTCCTGTGCCACAGAGTACAAGGAGAGATGTAGTATGCAAGCCGAGGACAGTGGTACGTACCTTTTTAAGAGGAACTGTGCTTCTGAACCAGTTGTAGTCAGGAGAGACTTTAATCTCTCCCATGATGTTCAGAAAAAACTCAGGTCAGACTGAAACAAAGAAAAACAATGTTTGAAATCAAGAACATGGATTTCCCTTACACAGCAGGCAAGAGCTGTGCCATGCACACAAAGCATTTACAGGAAGCTGCTCACAGCAGCTGACTGTACTGCCTGTCTTGCACCAAGTTTACTTATCCTTAATTTTCATCACAAACCACGTAACCGTGCTCCCAAGAGGCAGTCACCCAACCACCTTACTGTACCGCTCCAATTAGGAAATGACAGTGCTATTGTGACAGCATGTTCCTGGTAACGGCTGTAGAGAAAGACAATTGTTGCGGGCTGTAAGCAGCTTATAAAGCTAAAAGCATATTTTCATTTTGTTTTTAAATGCACTGAAGAGTCCTGAGGCTTTAAATCTGTCCATGCAGAAGCTGACTTGTCAGGAGTTACACGCAAATATATCCTTAATTAATACAAACTGATTTCGGAATCAGACCCGCTGAGAAATCCACTAATTTACTCTGAAATACGTATTCAAGTCAGAACGGACGACATGAATATAATGAAGTTTCTTACAGTACTCCATTAATTTGTAATAAACAATGTAGATAACTTCTAGATTTAGCTTGTTAAACCTGATGCCATTAGCTTCCATTTATACAACCAATGGCATCAAACAGTTCTGAAGCTCACAGACTTCATAGCTTTATCCTTTTTGAAAACCAACTGCCCCAGGAGATTATTTTCGTACAGCCATACGCAGCACCGTGCGCAATAAAACAAAATGACTTTGACTGTCATTACTTAACAGTTGCCAAATACAAATCAATAGCTTTTGTTTCTTAATTCCCGATAAAATAAGACCTCGGTATGTTCTGTAAGCCATTCCAATTCATTTCACCTTGCAGAAAAGCTAGCAGTGTGTAGCTTTCATTAGCTTTGAGCTACAGCTGGATTAGCAGTTATTTACAATTTCCTCATCTCTCAGTCTTCATTTGCTATTTCCCATGTATGAGAAGCATGAATTTTAAAAGGGGAAGCACATTCCACACCACCGGACGATGCCCATCTTCCCCGCATCGCTGCGTGATGCACCTTGTGCGCCTCACAAAGGGTTTCAGAGCTGCACGGTTTCAGTTTCGCACGGCTTCGTTTTGGTGCCTGCATCAACCATTCTGCTACTTGTCAGAGCCTGGCAGCACATAAAACTACAGCGGAGGTAAAAACAGCTCTTCCAGCAACCTGCAGAGCAGAGCAGCACGCTCACGTCTACGCTAAGGGGACTGCTGGTCGTTACTGAAAGGAAACAGCGCTTCAGCTGCTAATTGACTTCCAGAGCCGTGCAGTAATTAGTTTTCAAAAAGCCATTCAGCAAAACGCGACGTGGCAAATTTATGGCAGAAATAACAAATTGCAGCAAACGCTGTAACGCAGCCTCTGAGTGTTCTGTTACAGCAGGGCCAGCCACGGTCGGAGCCTCGCAACTCCGGGCACAGACAGAAAGACAACAACTTCATGCAAATAAACATGGTCACTGTAAATGGCCTCTGCGCTCCCACTGCCATCGCCTCTCCTTTTCTGCACTGTTAAGCTGATCTGTGGGCTGACACACAGCTGTGTATCAACGGACAGGATAAAGGAGCAGGCCCGACGCAGCTGAGCTCTGCCCTGTACCTTGGCCAGCACCCAAGCGGTCCGGAGTTCACCTGGATCTCAGCACTGGGGTTTCCAAGGGATCTGTCACTGCCTGCAGAGGGGAACCGCTGGGCCCGGGGTGTGCTCAGCTCCTTCCTTGCACAGCATCTCAGTGAGTGCCCTGCCCGAGGGCCGCCTGCTGACAGGTAGGTGGGCGGCTTGGATTACAGAAGTGTTTGCTGAAGTCAATGACCTCGCGTCAAAGTATTTTTTTTCCCCCTTGATACAGAAATGCGGCATTAAACACGCATGCAGATGTGCGCCAGTGAGGGCTATGTGCTCCTGCAGGCAGTGCTGAGCCGTGAGGCAGGAAGCAGAGAAGCAATTTGGGGCACAAATACGTAACCTGATGCTGATCGTGACCAATCCCATAAAAATCGGAGCTTCATCTCTAGTAAAAACACCACCCCGAGGACCTCCAGCCTCAGAAGGGCTCCTCCAAGTACAGAGCTGCATCAGCAGCCCCACGTCCACTCTGCAATGAGGCCTCTCCCCCAGGGCGAGCCCCACACCACCAGGGCCGCCCTCCCCTCGCCCACGCTCACAGCACCCGCTCCTCGGCCTCGGCCCCGGGCGAGCTCTCCTCACACAGCCCCTCAGGCCGCCCCCAACCCACCGGAGCCTAAGAGACCCCACAGCCCCCCTCAGACGCACTGAGGAGAGGGCCCCGCCGGTCTCCATGGCAACGCCCCCACACACCTCCGCGCAGCGCTCGCGGCTCAGCCCTCCCCGGCTCAGCGGGGCGCGGTGCCGGCTGCGCCGCTATCCTCCGCCGCCAGCCCCTACTTCCGGGTGTGATCCCGCGCCGGCCACGTGACGGCAGGGCGGGGCGCCATCGCTACCGAGGCGGAAGAACAGAAGCAGAGGAGGCGGATCACGTGGCCATTCCACCGGATCGTGATTGGTTGGCGTGGCTGTGAGGGCGCTGTCGGGGTAGTGCTGCACGTCCTCAGGGTTTCTCCTTTTGTGTGTGTGTGTGTCTACTAACTAAAAAAAAGGCATGACAGCTCTCTGCTTGAGCATCTCTTCTCTCTGTGACCTGTCACTGCCACCCAGCGGGGGACAGCTTTATCTGTGGCTGTCTGTGAGAAACATCGATCGATTTAAGTGAAAGTGCTGCTGAGGTGAACGCTATGCTTCAAAAAGCTCCTGGCGGGACACGCGCCGCTGGGTTTAATGCAGATTAAAGTCACGTTAGCAGCTGCTGTGGCGTTAAACGGATTAAAACCAACAGGACCTGAGCAGAAGTTAGGAATGGCACTCAGAGCTCATCCTACGCACAGCTGCGGGTCACGGCGCGGTTACCTGCAGAGCCTGCAGCATTTACTTTAGGGTTACTCGAGATGAGAGCACCGGGTGGTGCATTCCATCACTGAGCCGTTACTCAAATTAACAGCCGGCATCAATTTGCTTCATTTAATCGGGGTGCGATGAACAGGAGCTGGAGGTGAGCAGGAGGAAGTAGAGCTCTGTGAGCTGCAGGGGTGGCTGGATTCCCTGTGAGCTGCGTTTGGGGCACGTCTTGCTGCGTGGCCCCAGTGTGTCATATCCCCCCTCTGACTGAAGATCGCCCAACAGAGGGCTCCATTCACGGCGTTGTCAGGGGGTCTGGGAAGAGACGAGGTGAATTGCTATTAAAAGTCAGGAATTACCTAAAATTGACGTGCGGAAGGAAAGCTGAATTGCCCGAAATCACCGTGTGACTCCGGAAGGCCGCAGGGCGCAACCCCGCCGCCCGCACTACGCTTCCCACCATGCAACGCGGCGCGGCCCGCTGGTCCGACTCCTCCAGGCGGACTACATCTCCCAGAAGGCCCCGCGCGCCAGCGGGCTAAGTTCGACGAGACGTCCCGCGCGCCGCCTGCTGGGAACGGTAGTCAGCGGGGGAGGAAGGTGTGCGCGGTGACGTCACGAGGCGGCGCCGGCCGGGGGGAGGGGGTGTTTACGCCGCGGGCGGGGCGCGCAGCTCCGCCGCTAGCGAAGGCCTCATCGGGGGGAGCGGGCCGGGCCGCGGCCGCGCCATGTCCGCCTGCCACAGCTGTGCCGCGGCCGCGCGCCTGCTGGGCTCCACGCTGCCCTCTGCGCGGAGAGGTAACAACCCCCCGCTCCCTTCAGCCCTTCCTGGCGCCTCCGCGCTCCCCCCCGCAGGCCCGGGCCCTCCTCCCCGCGCCTCCTGTCAGCGCTGCAGGTGCGGGGCCCGAGCTCTGCGATAAGGGCCCGGCGGGCCCTGTGCTCTCCTCGATGTTTTCCCCGAGGGCCGCGGAGTTGAGGATTGCGGGAAGCTGCGGGAAGCGCGCTCTCGTTGGCATAATTCGGTGCTCGGTTGGCAAAAACTGTGGCCAGCTCAAGAGCAGCGTGAGGCCCGCGCCAGCTCTCTGAGGGGGACTTCAGGCCTTCCTCCTGGTTCCATCCTTTTCCTCTTGTTTCTGTGCGTCTTCTGGAGTTTATCAGCTCTCGCAGCGTTGGTGTGGGAAGTCCTCCCTGCTTTTGAATGAGTTTCGGGGCGATCCTTTTCTCTGGAAGTGCCCCATAAGGCAGAGGGAGGTTTGTGGCTCCCCAGAGGTGAGCTCTTTGCTGCACCTACCTTGGTGTGTGACATCTGTGCTGAGAGGGCTGAACGCGGCCTGCTGAGCCCATGCAAAACCAGGGCAACAAGGAGTTTGAAAACAGTCAGCGTTCCACATTTAGTTCAGTACCGTTGCCTTTTTGTGTGTGTTTCTAAGAAACAAACAGAACTTGTGTTTTTTTTCCACCAGAACTAAGAATTCAGGGGGATGTGTACAAGAGCAAATAAGACCAAAACACGTTTGTGGACTAATATTGCACATCAGCTTACTTGGAACTTATAAAAGTCTTATCTTGGCACGTTTTGGTGGTTGTGACAGATCAGTTTGTGGGGCATCACTGATGGGTGTGGTGGCGGTTGGTATAAACTTGAGGTTGTTCAGTGTATGGGCAGCTCTGGTGGCCTCATCTCCTGTCAGTCTCCCTGTGACAACTTTGGGCAAGAGACTCGTACAAAATACTTGAGGTTTGGCCCAAAAGTTGGCGTTTTGTTCCTCGCCTCTTAATGGTTAGTAAGGTGTAAAGGAGCCTTCCGTTCTGTCACAACCTGCTAATCTAGGCAGGCTATGGAGAGCTGCTGTTGCTGCTGCCACAGTTATCACGTTTGATACGTGTTCTTATAGCTACAAAAAGTGCCCAAACCTGACTGTCGGTGTGAGAGCGCTGCTGTGCTGCTACATACCTGCACCCTTACAGTGCCTGCATCCTTCAGCAGAAGGTGCCAGCATTGGGCTGGAATTCCTTTTGAAAAATTGCCTCTGGGTTTTCTTATGCAAGACAGTCATTGCGATAACTTTCTTCCTCCTTCAGTCTTTAATTGTACAATGAAGTTCTGTCCAAAAAAAATAACAGAGCAAAAAAATCACTTGGACCTCTGGGTTGGCTGAACGCGGCGAGCTTTGTCCCAGGGCCTGAAGCTGATGGAAAGCAGTAACGTGGTTTTGTTTTCTTCTGCTTTAACCTATCTGTGCCCTTTAGAATTCAGCACACGTGACACGGTCGGTTTAATGTTGTACCCTACAGGCTGACCAGCTTTTGTGAGAAGGAGGAGAGTAGTGAGCAGCAGTGCACTGCTGCAGGGCGGATAGCTGTCTGCATCCATTGCCCACAGCCCGACAGACTCTGGGTGCAGTCACGCAGTTGTGGTGTTGCTGATCAGTAGAGCAGGAACGTGGTGCTTATCAGCTCAGGCACTTCTCGTGTCATTTCATAGCCCACCCAGTGTGGAGTTTTCAGGGCATCTTCTGTGTCACTCAGTTAAAGCTGGCCATCTTTGCTCCTTGCATAGCGCTCAGTAGTAGTAAAGTGTTTGGGTCTCTTTATTAGCACTTTGTTCTCCGTAGGCCATCTCTCTCCTTAAAGCAGGAGAATTGTGATACTTTTTTTTTGCTCAGTGAAGATGCATTTTTTTCTTTAAGATGTTCTATTTGGTTCCCCCTAGAGATAGTGAGACAAATCTCAGTAAACAAACCATTTATGAGGAATAAGCTCCCCAGGATGGGGAAGTGCTGCAAAACAGCTGTAATATCTTGAATGCTCAGCGCAGTGCGTTTGGTACTGACGAGTGTACCCAGTGCTCGCAGCTGCTGGAGCTGTCAGTGTGAATTTGCTCAGGAGGACACAGCTGCTTGTGAAAGTAAACCAGTGGTTGAAGTTTGCTTCTGGTGTGTAGCAATCTGTGTGTTTGCATCGCTTATGCTGTGTTGTAAGCGAAGTTTTTCCATACCGTAGTGGCTCTCAACAGGGGAGTTGAAATTCTGTTTTATATTTACACATGTATTTATATATGTTTTAAAATAACACATAAAACCAGAAACATTTACTTCTTCCAGAGCAAATGAATGGGGCTTCTCTTGCCAGTTTTTTGTTCCAGGCGATTTTTGGGGCTTTTCTGTAGATTTCTCATCTCTCTGACTTAACAGAGCAAAAACCAGGTAGGAGCAGCAAGTTTTGAACTCTCCTTGTCACTGTACATCTCTTCTGTTGCTAACGTTCAGAACTCTCATCAAATACATAAAGCAAGACAAAAAAAGTGTTGGTTTAAATAAAAGGAAGGTGGAAGATAACGATTGCAGGCTCCTTGTTTGTGCCGAGAGATGTTGCAATCGCAAGGATGACATGTGTTGATTCACATCATACCTAGGCATGGAGCGTAACCTTACACGCTGCTTGGTTTCTCAGTAAGTTTTTTTCCTTTTGGCAGCCAGCCATGTCCGTGATGTTAAGATGATGTTTAATATTTATTCGTGCCTCTCTGTGAAGGGTCAGCGTGTGCCAGCTGTGACGCTGCCTTTTCAATTTCCCCTAGAACAACTTTTTTGTGTGTGTCAAACGTTACCTCCGATTCCTGGAAATGAACTCTTGGTGGAGCTGAGTGAAATCCAAATCCAGACACAAGGGCTGGGCCTCTGACACTCCTCTTTGGGAACTGCTGCATAATAAGGGGGTGTTTCAATGGTCTCTGAATGGTTTCACAAGAGTTAGATGCTGGTTGTTCTGAGGATCGCTTTCAGGCGGGGGATGTTCCCAGTCCTGTGGCACAATGGGACTCTGAGCCCTCTGACGTTAGAGGACATGGGATTACTTTCAGGTCATTTTTGGACGATCTGGCAACTTTTTATGGAGTAAGATTAAAGGCGGTGAAATGAATTCATTTTGCATAACAAATGTGGCTGCTCAGAGTTGTGCTGTTGGTGGCTTTGAGCTCTGTTTAACATAAACCAGCTTTGGGATTTGATGACGTCGGGGTTAGGGTAATACTGGGGAAATACTGGGGTATTTTCATTTGACATCCAAAATTGGGATACTTAACGTATAGGTAAAAGACTACATTTTGAACAGGTTGTGCCCAAGGGAAACACTGGTTTGCTTTTATTTGAGTGATTTCCCTAAGGAGGCAGATAAAAGTATGAAGCAGTGTATTGAAGCTATGCACATTCAATAGATACAGTCAGAGCCAGCATTCTTTTTAGTCAGATGCTAACGAGGTAGTTCTGTTATCTCGTTGTGATACTGGCAGGATTTTCATCACAGTGTAATGGTCAATAAAATTAATTGTTTTTCCTCTGTGTTTTCATTTGTTTTTAGGTATTACGTGTGGCCGTACGCGCATCCCTGTTCTAGGGAAACTTGGGACTTTTGAAACTTGTTCTCTCAGGCGGATTCCTCTTAGGAACTTTTCAGAAACACCGGCGTATTTTGCTTCAAAGGATGGCACGGGCAAGGATGGCTCTGGAGAGGGAAGCAAGGTAATCTCAACGCGTTACGCTTTTCAGTAGTTTTTGTAAAGATGTTTCCTCAATATTTTTAGTAGATCTCTCCTTACTTAAAATTAGAATCTTCTTGGAATTTTGCTCACTCTTCATATTCATGATCCTTCAGTTTGCTGCAGCTGACAGCAAAGAAAAATTCTGTTGCCTATCTATAGGAAGACAAACTATATAAACGTTCCATAATGCTTTCCCCAGTTTTATTAATCTTTTTGCCTAGGGACACTTCATAGGTCTCTGTAGAATGTTATAAATTCACAACAGTTTCCAGGAGCTCAGGAAAGAGTAGTGATCAGAACTGTCCTTCAAAAGCCTGCTACTGCCAGGTGGGCTTTTAAAAGTAAGTATAGTTTTAAATGTTCCTTTTCAGCACTGGTTTGGTAATTGTGTTTAACTTGTCACAAGACAACTTTGTGAGGAGACCTGCTTTATTCTTGTTAGTAAATTTTAATCTATTTTCATCCTGGTCTTTCTCTGTAATTATAGTTAATCAACAGCTTCTTCAGATAAATGATTACCTGAGATTAAAATTGCTCTTTAGTCAGCAAATAAGATTTTGAGAGTGTGAGCAATGACTTCTGCCTTAGTATGGCGTGATGTGGCATCTGAGTGACTGTCCAAATGACACAGGTGTGTTCTGGAGCTTCGGATTAAACTTGAAAAATGAAGACTGAAAGCTGAAATTTTTTGTATTCTTTTGTGCTTGAGAAAGATTGTGAGGAAAAGTAAGTGGGCAAGTAAGGTATAAAAAAGTGCAGAAGCATCTTAGAAGAGGAAAGAGAGATCTTTGGTGTTTCCTAAAGCATAGTAGCTTTTACTACAAGTTAATGTCAAACACCGCTAAGAACATAACAGAGGAAGACGGTAGGATTCTGCCTTAGAAGTCAGAAGAGAATTTTTCCACACAGTTTCTGAGATGCTTGTTTTATAGGCATATCTGCCCTACAGCCATCTGCCAGCTTAGGGACATCTGCCAAGGACACGAGACGAGATGTGGCATCCGGAACCCTTAGAATAAACACAGTTGTGATAATGAAATGACACTCTATAAGTATGATCTGTTTTCTTCTCTGGGGTTGGTGTAAACTATGTTGGGATGTATTGTTAAAACAGTCTTAACACAGCATAGCTTGCTATCATTGTAGTGCCAATCAAGCAGTCCTAATAGATATGGAATGCTTCTTCTGTGGGCATCCAAAATTGGTGGAAGTGGGAAATACAGATGCTCGTGTGCTTCAGACTGTTTGTACCGTGCTGCTCTAGGTTATCAAAACCTTTACAAAGTCCTGACAATAGTTATTTTGTTACACAGGTATTACACTATTCACCTGACTGGATTCCATAAAGGCACTGCCAGGTGCCCGGTGTCACAGCTCCGTTGTTTGGCGCTAATTGTCTGGAAATCTCTTTTTAGAAGTCTGTCGGTGAGGGGGGTGGTAAGAAGTCGAGCTCTGGAAGTTCTGGCAAAGGAGGGAACCAGCTGCGCTGCCCCAAGTGCGGTGACCTGTGCACGCATGTGGAGACCTTCGTGTGTAAGTGCTGCTGGATAACTTCTTTTATAAATAGCTGCAGATGTGATTGTGTTAATGACCCAATACGGTCCTGATAGCGAAGTTTTAGTCTATGTGGAACTTCAATTAATTACACAATATGGAGGAAAATTAAGCTTAGTTTGGCCATGTTGGAGTAAGCATGTATGGTCTGTTGTGTTTGTGTAATAATTGCCCGTGACGTGGAGCAGAATATGATAGTGGAATTTGGACTGCAATTTTGAATATGTGTGTTTATAGTAGCTTGTCTACATTGTATGCTGTCATAGAGATGCTTGCGTAGACAGTGCTGCTTTAGCTACTAATACTTTTTTCTGTCCATTTATAGATACAAACATTTGTAATGTCTGTCCTTTGCTTGCTAAATAATAGGACTAATCCTGTATGTACTGAAATCAGAGTGGTTATCCAGCAGAGGAATTAGCGTGTGACAGGTGGCTTACTAGATTGGTTTTTATGGCAAAACCAAATGCGTAATACATTCCTAAATAGGAAACAGGAAAGTCCAAACAGAAAATCCAAAGTGTATCAGATGCCTGATGTCCAGCAGGAATAGCAACCTTTTTTTGAAGTACAATTCAGACTAATGCCAGTTATGCTTTCTGTTATGCAGCCTGTTGGACTAAAAGACATTTCTACTTATTTCAGTGCTAATGAGACCAGCCTAGAAAGTAGGAAAGCAGATACTCATTGTCACTTGGTGGGGCTCAAGGAAGAAGTATCAAACCAGAATCAGACTTATGCAGTAAGAGGCTTCAGACAAGGACAGCGTAAACTTGTTTAACAGTTGTTAATATCATAGTGAAAATGAGAAGATGTGCTTTGATTGATTGCTGCTTGTATAAATCATGTTATTTAATTAAAATGATCAGGCAGCATGAATCACAAGACAGTTCTGTAGTAACAGAATACTTAAATAAAAGGATCAATCATTGGTAGCCACGTTTTGTTTTTTTCTTTTCTTTTTAGAAATAATGGGTCTTTTTATTTGAAACTATAGGCAACAAGCAATTCTGAAAAAAAACCCAACACAGCTGATGTAACAAGAAATAGAATCCTTTGGATATTGTCCTTTAATCTGGAAATACCATTCAGGCATTGACCTGGAGTGGAACAGTAGCCATGTCCCTACACAGCACAAACATAATTTAGTTTATTTTCGTTAGCACTAGGAATATTTAAGCATGCTTGAAAACTTTCTTACGAAGAGGATTAATCCCTACTAGTATTATGGGAGAAAATATGAGCAAGTCTGCTTGTGGATAGTGGAGTGTATCTACTTCTTACATCCTTGTGTGTTCTACTCTGAGACTTCAGGATTTTACAGCCTTTAAATGAAGTCTGTTAGGAGTTCTAACTGAGCACGGTGACGCCTGATAGCGGTCTAGAGTGGACTTTCTCATTCTGAGAACAGCAATCTTCAGTTTCCCATTAGCTGTTAACTTAAAATCTTTGTCTTCAATTTTGCTTTATGAATTGCTCTCGAGTTTTCTCTGGGTGTGTTCCTTTCTGGCTTAGTCTGTTAATTCAATCACGCTGCTTCCAGCCAAGTCATAGAATGTGAAGTGGCTGAAAACAAAAGGGCTAAGTCCTAATTCTTTTAAAAATATTAAAAATAAAGAAAAAGGAAAAAATCGATCCAAAATGAACGGGTTTCAAGTTTTCCTATACATTGTAACTTCAGTTTTCAGATAAGCCTTTGATACTGCTTCGCAAAAATAATGAATTCATCCAGTTCTGCTTTGAATTACAGACTGCAGAGCTGAAAAGCAAAAGGAAAATAAGGAATTAGCAGTCGTTTCATTTTTTTTTTCCAGTAATAGACTATTAAGGAAGAATGAAACAAATGAGATCTGCATTTGACATATTTCCTCAGCAGTTCCTGTACTGCTTTGTTTTGCCAAACAGTGCAAAGGGTTTTGTGATCAGCGAAACAAGATGTGAGCCAGGGAGGTGGAGTGAAATCTGATAGCTTTAAAGCTGATGGACATAAGAAGCCTTAACCAGGTGTTGCTTTTAGTGTCTTCAGCTGATGCCATTTGCTCTCATCCTCAAAAGCAAGACTTTCCTGTGACATACTGCACAGGCTAGAAGCTCCCCGATGTGCTTTTACCTTCGCAGTTTGGTAGCCCATTGTCTCAGCCCCACAAGTGTTTTCAAGATTAATTCTCTTGCTCTGACTTCCCGTGTGCATTGTAGAGACCCAGCATTTCTCTTTGACAAGATCAGCTTGTGTGGGCTTTGGAAATCTCTGTACAAACACAGCCTCTGGCACGCTGTGGTGATGTTGCCTGAATGAAAAACAACACTCGTTGTTATTTTAATTACATAATAAGTATTTGCAAATATCTTAACAACAGTGTGGTAATTGGACCTGAAAGCTCTTCCCTGTGTTTTTGTGTGTTTGCTGACACACCATATAAAAACATGCCATATAAAAGCAACCAGCAGCATATAATAGCAGCATTTAAGAATAGAAAAGTCGCTTGAAGTTTTGAGCGTGCTCTTTTGGGAAAACAGCAGCGCTGGAACTTGGTTTCCCTTGATAAACTACTCAAAAGTTCTGCCACCCAGGAGAGCTTCTGTTAATACTCACACCGATGCTTGTTGTGCTGTGCAGACAATAGGAACTGCCCTCTGCAGCTGTGTTTTGCCAGCTGAGGGCAGCTACCAAATTAATCTGGGGCCCCCAACACATCAAAGCTGCTCTGTACCTATTGACCCTGTCAGTCTTGCTGAAAATAGGAAAGGTCTCTAATTAACCTTCCTATCTGCTGCTTGGAGTAATTGAGGCAAGTGTACTCTGCGCAATGATTTTTTTTTTCTTCAGTGAATGATGTTTTAAGAGTGGATAGTAGAAAGCTTCTAGCTTGCTGTTTGTTTTCTTTCCTTTTTTTTTTCCCCACTGTTCCCGTGGATCTGAAAGGGGACAAGTGTTCTTGTGGTTGCTGCTTCCTAACCAGGCTGTTAGCATTGCAGAAGGAAGGGCAGCAGCCTCGTGGCTCTGTGGTCATTAAGAATAGCAGGGTTCTTCTGAGCGAGCACCAGGAGAGAGTATTTTCCTGTGATCCTCTGACTCAAT
Source organism: Numida meleagris (assembly GCF_002078875.1). NCBI lineage: Eukaryota > Metazoa > Chordata > Aves > Galliformes > Numididae > Numida > Numida meleagris. The sequence continues at coordinate 17,449,358 of NC_034417.1, forward strand.
AAGAGTTAAAACAGGTGAATGCGTGCAAGTGATTGCATTCATATCAGGCAGATAACAAGCAGTTGGAATGTTGGCAGGGGAGCTTGTCAGCTGTTTTACAAATGTTCTCTGTAGTAGAAGTTTTATTAACTCTACTACAGCTGTGATGATCACAGTATGATGTGCTGTTCTATTAAAATAGTCTGTTGCTCTTTTTTACTCAACTATAAGGTGTATTTAATATTAAAAAACGCTGAAGCCAGCTCTGTGGAAGGCAAAACAAGCTATAAATAAGCAGCTAGTTTATTGCTGGAGGCTGCTAGTAAAATCAGCTGTACTAGACTGTACAAGCCATGTTCTAAAAGCTTTTGATGAGTTCAGAAGTTCAGGCATTGAAGATTTTCCTGTGGTTGTCTTGCTGTATTCATTTTGCTTTTAATAAATTCACTAGTATATTTAGTTTAAACCAGTCTTATTGTATTTAATAGAATACAATAATATTCAGAAAGAATAGAAAAAGAAGAAAATAGGTCTTTCCTATTTCTTCTTTTTCTGTTTCAGTTTATAAACTTGTTTTTTCTCTATTGCCTATTTTAGATTGTTTCATCTTGGATTTCTGAAAGAAGTGAAGTAGTTCTACAAGTTCTACTTTGCCATTCTTGAAACGTTCTTAGCACGTAACATGGCTCTTTGAGGAAATAATTCACAAAGTTGGCAGTAGGAGTGTTTGGCTTTTGGATTTTGAAAGAAACACATTTTGTTCTTGACAGTAAAAATGAAAAAGCAGAAGATCTTGCAAAGCATCCTGATCGCCTGTTGCATCCCCTCACTGTCTCTTGTTGGGATGAGCGAGTCATTTCTCTTACCGTTTTCGTTCCCTTTTTCCTCAGCTTCCACCCGTTTCGTGAAGTGTGAAAAGTGCCACCATTTTTTTGTTGTACTCTCAGAGGCAGACACTAAAAAGAGCATCATTAAAGAGCCCGAGTCAGCAGCAGAAGCTGTGAAATTGGCATTCCAGCAGAAGCCACCTCCTCCACCGAAGAAGGTATGGTTCTTACTGTCACCCCGGTGTTCTTTTGTACTACAGCACGTTGGAATACTTGATTTCTTAATCTGCATTGTGTGGAGTGGTCTACTGTGACAGAGCAACAAAGAATAAAGACGATTAGCTCAAGATTAAACCTTTGAGAATTTTGTGACCTGGCAGAGCACCGATAAAGAAACAGTAGATCCCATAAAAGGAGTTGGGCTTGGATTCCTCTGGCTTTGTCTTGTGACAGAGATGCGGTACCTTAATTTTCTCCTTGTGACCCTGAGATAACCTCAACCCTCTCCAACCATGGTATCCTTAATTTCCTGCTACGGCCTCATCTTCCACATCCTAGTATTGTCAGCTTCTTTCTGTAGTTGCAAAACCTTTTGTTTGACTTATGTGGTTGAGAATTGTGACTAGTTAGTGTGTGGCTGCAACCCATGCTGTACCCATGTTAAATCTCTTGGTTTCTGTTTCCCAGGTGGTGAAGGGTTTCATAGTTCCTAGTGGTTTGCAGTGGTTTCTGAAGCTTTGCTTAGTTATGAGATTTCAGAATGTATGTCAAGATTTTAACACACAAAAAAGAAACCCTATAGCAACACTCAAGTTCTGAGCGTCCTGTAAAGTCTTTGTCACAATCTACTGTTTTTAATTTCTCCACAGTTACTTAGAAATGTTATTAATACTGAATCACTTTTTCAGATTTATAACTACCTCGACAAGTACGTTGTTGGTCAGTGTTTTGCCAAGAAGGTGCTTTCAGTTGCTGTGTACAATCATTACAAGAGGATCTACAATAATATCCCAGCTAACCTGAGACAGCAAGCTGAAGTTGAAAAGCAGACTTCTCTAACACCAAGAGGTTTGTGTGATGTTTGCTGTTCTTCTGTTCAAATAAAATTCACCATTTCAGAGCCCTACCTTGTATTTTTGACCTTCTAATGGCAGTAGTTGAGCTGCAGTCCCTACATATTTATACATGTTTCCTAAAGGAAGAGAAAAATCAAAGCTTCCCAAAATGACTGTTGTTATAGATTTAAACATTACATTACTGGGTAAAACACAGCATTTTCAAAAACCTGTATATAAGCAAATTATTGCATTAATGGTGTATGAAAGCTCAAAATTTGTGAACCTGTTTTAACTGCCTAAACTTAATGAAGTGGGATAAACAAATACTGCATCAGTGATTTAGGAAAATCTCACCTGGGGATGGTTTCACTTGATGCTCAGTATTCTGTAATTTAAATTATTAGAAAGTATTTCTATTAAATTTGAATTTCACTGTATATCATCTTCTGTGACTGACTTAAATAGCAATCCAGAAGGTTTATGATTTCACAGGTGTTGTCTACCCTACTAAATGCATAGCTTTTTCTTTTTTTACTGGCACATGCTATTAGGTATTTTTCTTTATAAAGTAAGCTTACTAAATTTTAATTCCTACTCTCCTTTACTCCTCAATGGCATATCTGCTGCTTCGTCTGCAGGGAACAATGCAGATCACACAGGCAGTATTTTGCATAGTGAATTTGATGAATAGTTAGCTTCCTAAATTTGATTGCTGCTGTTGGCAGCACCTGCTGGTCACTGTAGTATTGTTCCATATCTAGCAGGTGTAGTCTGAGCTCCTCTTGGCAGTGCTGCTGCTGCTGAGTAAATATGGAGCTGTGTTGATCTAATTTATTTTTAGAAGTAGGATTAAGTTGCTGTCTCTGATTCAAAGCATACCTTGATTTTTTTTAAGGTGTTTTGTTCTGTATTGCAATTAATAGCATGCTAAGAAAACAAATCTTCTTTGTTTCTTGAATTTACTTTAAAAAAAAAAACAAAACCACAAAACATGGAAACATGCAGGGAAGAACATTAGCAGCGCTGTTTTCTACCTGGCATATGAAAGTTCCTGATCCTCTGCAGGAGGACAGTGATATGCACCCAGAGAAACTGCCAGTGAATGTTTGCAATTTGTACATTTATAATACTTTGAAATACATTTAATCTTACATTGTGTCAGTCAGATCTAAATGTGTGAGTTTAAGAAAGGCTCTTCCAAGCAGGGTTGTATTATGGCATGTCTTTTTCTTTTTTTTTCCTGCAAGTGCTTTTAAAACAAAAATCCACTTAGAGGTAACAGTGTTAATGCTTTACGTAATGAATAGCTTGTTGTTTTAAAAGCATGCAGGTTGGGCCTGGGGCTAAACTTGATGGTAATAAAAACTGACTCGTGGGGATTTCTTGTTAGAAATCCTTCATAGACATCAATGATAAGTATTCAGAAGAGGGCAAGAGGTAGAGAAGCTCTAAGATTTTTATAAACTTTTCATTACTGTTTTCATCCTCTCTCTTAGAATTAGAAATCAGAAGACGGGAGGATGAGTACAGATTTACAAGTAAGTGACCTCTCTCCTCATGTCCTCCTCTGCAATATTTACCCTTTTGGTATTCATGTAGAATAGCATTTAGTGACCGCTAGGTAGAAGTGTTGGCTAAAAATTCTGCTTGCTTTTTTCTTCCATTATTAAATGTAATTGATGACATTGAGCATTTTTGGGGGGGGGTTGAAGTGACTAGGATCTGACTCTTTGTTTAGTTCCAGATGGAAAGCAGCAAAGTGTAAGGAGGAATGTTTCTCTATAATATGCTGTCTGTTAGAAATTCTCTCCCTGTATGCGCTTATGCAAAAATGGAACTGGAACTCGTGTTTTTGTAGTAATTGCATCAAACTTGTTGCAGTCCTATCTCTAAATTTCTGTACAAATAGATATAACTGTAGATCCACAGAACAGAGAAAGCTTTCAGTATGTATTGAAGGTACTGACAGACCTTGCAGTGCTCAAACAGGGCTGTTATTCTCTTCAGAACTGCTGCAGATCGCTGGGATTAGTCCGCACGGTAACGCTCTAGGAGCATCTATGCAGCAACAGATGAACCAGCAGATACCTCAGGAAAAACGGGGAGGTGAAGTGCTAGATTCACCCAACGATGACATAAAACTTGAAAAAAGTAATATTTTGCTGCTTGGACCAACTGGATCAGGTATACGGCTGGGTGATGTTATGTGTCTAATTCTTTTTTGCTTTTTGTTTTGTTCTGTTTTGATGCCTTTTTATACTGACTGATTAAAAGATACAACTTTTGCTACACTGAAATAAAATGCATACGAAGTCTGTCTGCTTTTTAGGAGGAGGCAAGCTGAGATGTGGTTAGAAAGGGATGTTTCACCTCTGGGACAGATCAGTTACATGTGGTTAAATGGATTGGTGTCTGTGTTCATAGGAATTGGGCTGATGTGATAATGGTTTGCAGATTATTTGAGAGAGCGCTCACTAAGTAATACTTTAATTCTGTTTCTCTCCAAAGAAGGAGAACGGAACTTTGCACTGCACTTTGAGTGTCTGCAAAGAACTACTGGTTGATTTAATCTTTGGTCTATTCAAGTACGTGGATTTTGTTTCATGTGTTGTGTGATACTTTGTTTGAGGTACAGTGTGCATTTCAAGCTGCCTCACATACAGGACTGGTCTTACTCAGAAATGCAGCTTGCTCGTGAACACTTGCTGACTTGGAAAATTTTTTCTTGTATGAGCAGATATGAATATGCTGGTAACATTTTAAATGCCTAATTACATTAATGACAATCCTCTGATAAACAGTTGAATTTGAGTGCTCTGAAGAACTACATAGCAGTTATAACATGCAGTTTTTATTTTGCCAGGTAAAACCTTGCTGGCTCAGACTCTAGCGAAATGCCTAGATGTGCCATTTGCCATCTGTGACTGTACTACCTTGACTCAAGCTGGCTATGTTGGTGAAGACATTGAATCTGTCATTGCAAAACTGCTGCAAGATGCCAACTACAACGTAGAAAAAGCTCAGCAAGGTAAACTTCTACAGGATGTTTCCTGAAGTTCGTGAGCAAGCTATGTTAATTTTACTTAGGTGCTGTAAACTTGCAGATGATCAGTATTTCTGCAAACTGTATTTCTGTGGCATGTACCTGAATTTTGCTATTTTCAAATCAGAAAACATAAGCATGAAGAGAGCTATAAATGTATCTTCTAGTTCTTGTTTTAGCTTTGTTTATATGTTCTGGTCATACATTTTTCCAATCTGAAATACAGAAGTAGAACAGATTCTTATCTTAAATTGCGTTCTTCCCAGTGTGTAAACTTTTGTCTATCTTAAAAAATAGGATCTTCCTTAAATCCATTTTCTGTAACTGCAGGAATTGTTTTTCTGGATGAAGTGGATAAGATTGGCAGTGTTCCTGGCATTCATCAGTTACGGGATGTCGGAGGAGAAGGTGTTCAACAGGTAAGTGCTTGCATGGAGTGGTTTTACTGTATAAGCAAACTGCTCATCAAGTCTGCTGCGTCAAATAGCGTGAGTCAGCTCCTTAAATATTAACCTCTGAAACTCTCACTTTTCCTTCCTTTTCTCAGAAAATCCCCCAAGGCAACTTAGGACCACATTGTAGAAAGGCTTTAATTTAAAAACACCTTTACAGCATTTAGATAGAAAGTTGCTTGATGCAGGCAAGAATAGATAACATCTTCTATTTTTGACAAAACCCTCAATTCATTATTATGTGCCACTTGTTATGTGCATGGGAATTGCATTAAAAGATTTTTGTCTGTCTGTAAGTGGGATTGTTTGTCTCGTTGAAAACTGATTTCTTTAGCCATTTACTGATAGTATGTGGGCATAAGGAATTACAAAATGTAAGTACACCTGTGAAGATATACACAGTGTGTATACACAGTGTGTACCCTGTGTGCCACCTTGTGTGGTGCTGCACAGTGATTTTTTTTGTTTATTCTTTCCTCCTCAGGGCCTGTTAAAATTGCTAGAAGGCACAATAGTAAATGTTCCAGAAAAGAATTCTCGTAAACTACGTGGAGAAACGGTGCAGGTTGACACAACAAACATCCTCTTTGTAGCTTCTGGTGCCTTTAATGGCCTGGACAGAATTATCAGCAGGAGGAAAAATGAAAAAGTGAGTACACCAGGCTGTATTTGAACTGAAAACTTATAATCTTGATTACCAGCACTGGCTCCTGAAGGTCTTGCTATATTTGTAATTCTACTAAGTTTGTGCGTAGAGCAGTGGTTTTCCATCTGTTATCTGAGGACCTGAGGTCAAGGAGGCTTAAGAAAGGTAGCAAAGAGCAAGCCTATTGTTAGTAGCCTTAAGGATCTTGCAGTAGTCTCTGTTTCTACAGGGAATTTTTCAGCATATGCAGTAAGAAAAAGGTAGAAAACTGTTGATAGAATACTTGCTGGTAAGATTTTTAATCTGTTGTAATACCCTATGTTTCTTAAAAAACAGAATGAGATGCACATTGTTCTAGCAGTGATAACAGGATTCTTTCATTTGGAGTGTGCCAAGTATGATACTGAGAAAACATTTGTATTTCAGTAGAAGTTTGTAAACTTAAGACGGGTCACTAATTTTTTTTATTTTAGAAAAACCTGCTTTTACTCAGTCAAGCTTCTTGATACCTTACAGTGGCAATCAAGTGTTATAAGGAGTTGATTTTGTGCAAGGGGTTTAATTTTACTAACGGTAATTTGGCTAGTTTAAAGTAATATGTGTAATGACGTAATTACTCCTTTTCTTTATGGACCTGGAACATGATCTATTACATAAAGAAAACTATTGTAGTTTCATAAGCACATCAAGTTTCTATTTTAATTTTTTGCAGTATTTAGGATTTGGTACACCGTCTAATATGGGAAAAGGCAGAAGGGCTGCAGCAGCAGCTGATCTTGCTAATCTAAGTGGAGAGTCCAACACGCATGAAGATATTGAAGAAAAGGATCGCTTGCTGCGCCACGTGGAAGCCAGAGATCTCATTGAATTTGGCATGATTCCTGAGTTCGTGGGACGTTTGCCTGTCGTGGTTCCTCTGCATAGCCTAGATGAGAAAACCCTTGTACGGATTCTTACTGAGCCACGAAATGCTGTGGTTCCCCAGTACCAGGCATTATTCAGCATGGATAAGGTTGGAACTTCTGACAGCTTCTCAGTATTCTTGTTTATAAATGGAGTTAAAAAGCTGCCTCACTCTAAAGAGATACTGTCTCTTTTGTGGCTGAAGAAAGTAATCTTACTGTACTTACTAGCATTGTAGGGAAAGAAATAACAGACTGAGACATGTAAGCACTAAAAGCTTGCAGGTTGCTTGCTGAGGCCGTTGTTCTGTGAGGAGTTTGCATATGAAATATTGAACAAGAATTTAAACTGTTTTTCTTACTACTTAATTCTTATGTGTTGTTTTCTTCTCATTATCTAATTGCTCTGTCATTTCAAGGCTGTGTCCAGCTTTTTTGGTCCATGTTTGTTATTTAAAACACCTTTCCTTTCCCTTCAAGAAAAGAAAAAAGGAAAGGACAACTTCCACTTTGAAGGGAAGTTTTTTCTATTTGAGTGAAATGCCCCGTTGTTCCACTGTGTGTGTAACAATTTTTTTTCAGCTCCTGATTGAAATTCTTGCAGGTGCCTTGACTTCAGTGATTTAAGGCTAGGGAGCGAGGAGGCCTTTGTATTCTCATCGTCAATTCTTCATTCTTCCTTACTTTCCAAAGTGCACGTTCATCTTGCCCTTTTCTTTAAATGCTGTTTGCAGTGTTTGTGAAGTGCTTTGGAGATCTGCGGAGCACCAGCCAATAACTGAAGGATGAATTTAGTAGGTAGTTGTTCCTCAACTGTCTGCAATGCCATTCCTGTCTTCCTGTTCCCTTCAGCATTTGTAGTTGTAGGTAAAGGGACAGTCAGTACTGGTAACTTCCAGATAAAACAGAGGTGTAGTGGAAGTTTTACGTAGCTTAAATGTTAACTGTTCTGGTCTGTGATAAGTGAAAGACAAATACTTGCACAGTTGCACTAAATACGCTATTGAATTATAAATGAAATATTAACTGAAATTGTTCTCTTTCTGTGTGTAGTGTGAATTGAACGTAACTGAAGATGCATTGAAGGCTATAGCCAGACTGGCCCTGGAGAGGAAAACTGGGGCAAGAGGTCTGCGATCTATAATGGTAAGTAAATTAAGTCCCATCTCGTGTAAATGAACCTACATGTACTGGTGTCTGTGGCCCTCATCATGGCAGTTTGCAGTCAACACCTTGCTTAGAAATGTGCATATTCAGATTTCTTCCAAGAAGACCCATAGCTCTGATAATTGCTTGCTCACCACATAAATTTTTCTTTTCGGTAGAAGACACCATACCTAAATATTTGTTCTCTGTGTATTCTTGTAGGAAAAGCTGTTGCTGGAGCCCATGTTTGAAGTGCCCAATTCTGACATTGTATGCGTGGAAGTTGACAAAGATGTTGTAGAAGGCAAAAAAGAGCCAGGATACATTAGGTAAAGCCATAATGAAGTATCAGATGAGTAATAGCTAGGTCTGATGTTTGTCATAGGAACAAGTGCATAAAGACAGAACCATGCACACAACCTGAGAAGGATCCAATATCTGTATACTCTACACAGTTCACTTAGTGCCTGTTCTGTCCTAGAAAGTTTGGGTTTGTGTTCTTCTAGTTTTTAAAAAGAAGCTAAAAAATAAACTTATACATGAAGTTACTTTAAATCTCATTGCATGTGTATGTGTGTACCTGTACAAATAAAGTAAATAGTCAGCATCATAAGACAACAGTAAAAAACCTGAAGTTCTAAATGTGTTTTCTAAATGTATGGAAGATTCTGAAGCGGAATTTTTCCTTCTTGTAACTTCTACCACTCTGAGGTACTTCTAATGCCAGCTATGGGCTGTAGCAAGTTTTCTCCTCTGCTGCCCTTAGAGCAGTTGAGGGGCAAAAAAGGTGTATCTGTTCATTTGCTGAGCTCTCATTGGAATAAGGAGAGTTGTAAAGATGATATTGTGGTAGGGCACTGAAAGCACTGGATAAATCTGGGTTTAAAAAGTAATAGTTTTAATGAACAAACAATGGAGTTGAGAGGAGATGGACCAGGTTACAATGAACACAGATGATTTTTAGGAACTTGAGCTTGGTCCACTTGGACTTTGTCCACTGAGATGCATGCTCTGCATTTATCTGTGCACATACCTTCTCAAAGGGAAGGTTGCTTCAACTCATTTTACAGAGCAGCAGCACTCATGTTTGCTGAAAACTTAAAATTTGCTGATGAACTCAAATGACTTATTAGCCTTTTGATTGATGTTCAGTAATGAGCTTGCATAAGAATAGTTTAAATCTGCATAGCACCATTTTCAGATGAAGAGGTGTTTAAGCAGATGGAGATCTGAGCATCTTTCATCAGGGCGCTTTGCAGGTGGTAAATTGACCACAAGGTATGGAAACTGTCTCCATCTTTTTTTCCCTCCATTTATATAGTATCTGATCCATTCATTTTAATTATAGGGCTCCCACTAAAGATTCATCTGAAGAAGAATATGACTCTGGAGTTGAGGAAGACGGCTGGCCTCGACAAGCAGATGCTGCACACCATTAAACTGTCAGAATGTTCTCCTGCAAAAAGCGCACTTGGTTATTTCCTTAGGATTTGCCTCTGGCCTCACAGTCTGATACTAACAGCATTGAATCTATCTTGGATATGATACAAGATGAGGAACCTTATAAATCAGATCGTGTATTTTACTGCAACATCACATTGATTTATTCGATGGACATTGTGTGGACTTGAATGGCATAATGTTCAAATATAAATTGTATACTACATTTGTTCAATTAAAATATATAGCGAATACAGCAACACCTGGATTGCTTTTTCTAGAAACTAAACAGCAATGCAGGTGCTGCCAATAGGTAGACTTTACAGTAATGCTACTCTACAAATGGGAAAACAAGTTGAATAATTAGCAGAGGGTGAATAAACGATGAGCTCCTCGTACAATTTGCGTGGGGGTATGTTCGGGTCAGTGTTAGATTTCTGCTGGTGTTTGGGAGCCAGCAGTGCTGGAGTGACTTGTTACAGGGGGTGGGAGAGGAAGCCCTTGCACCAGGACTCTGAGAAGCTGGGGGACACTGCAGACAGCGTGGGGAGATTTTGCTAATTACGTACCACTGGTTTGTTAGTTAATTTGGGTGCGATCTCGAATACATCCTATTGTCCACCTCTCCATGGGGAGTAAGTTTCAGTCACCTTAAATGCTGCGGATGAAGGTGAAGACAATAATTTGCTCACTTTTCCAGAAGGGTAAATGAAATTTTGAGGGAGTGGTAAGCCGTCAGAGTTTGGATGACAAGTTGGCATAAATTTTTAAATATTAATGTTCTAATATAGTACATTTTGTTTAACATATTGGAACTATCATGCATCAATTTTTTGGTGCCAGGTATTTGCCCAACCTATCTTATAATGTTAAGAGACGAAAGAAGTAAATGTATAATATTTTTGATGTAATCAGTAGTGATTGTTCACATGACAGTGCTTTTTAAGTTATATGCTCAAATGCTAGTATTGCATCTTGTGGTTTTGTCTTTGGTTTTTAGGCTCACAGCAAAGCAGTCCTTCCGTTCTACATCCAAATGAATTCAGTCCTTTAGGAAAGTATTTGTAAAAACCCACACGGACCTGTATGTTTTCACTTTGTTTCGGGAATTAAAATTGTTGCTTACAACTTGGTTTCGTCCTTCAGTGTTGGATTTAGGTTTTACTGAGCCCTTCTCCTCAAAATTTAACCCGTGCTTATTTAAAGAAAACTTGTCTCATTCTGTTCCATCCTGTAGGTGTTTTAGGTAGGGAAGGGTTCTGCAGATGCATTGGCCCTCGTTTTTTGTTCATTTTTGTCATGTACATTTGAAGTGACAGTCATGTAATCGCTGTGTTCTTCCATAGACAGCAGTGTTAGCCAGATGCATCACGTACTGCGTTAGGATTCCACCTCTTTCTGTTCAGTCACCCATCCGTGGTTCAGAAAAAGCTGCTTTTAGAATTGAGGGTGTTTCTAGGAGAAGCTTTGTTGCCTCAGATGGGAATCTGTGGTGAGCTGTAACGTGTCCTCATTTTCCTTTTTGTAGAGTGAGAAATAGAATCGCTTTTAACTCAGAATTCTTCAAATTGTTTTTTAAATGGATTGAAAAAAAAAAAAACAACCCTTTTAGGCAGAACTGTTAAACAACTTAGTTTTGGAAGTTGTTTGGGATTATTTGCAATTCTGTAATCAAGAACTGTTTTTAAGGAAACTAAATGCTGTGTAACTGCAGTTTGTACCTCACTGCTGGCGTTTGAATAAAACAAATGGATACTCAGAGCTGGAGCTGTGTCATCCCTGCTGCTCCCAGGCAGCGAGAGCTGCTGGGCAGCCTGACAGCGGGACGGCTGCTGCTGGGGGGAGGGGGGATTGGTATTAGATTCTGTTCAGTTATGGATGGGTACAAAAGAAGAAGGGTAACGGTGGCGGTGAGGTGCTTTTAACTCATTTTTAGTACAATGTAAAGGTGCTGAACGAGATAGGATGAGAGCTAATGCCCTGAAGTTGTGCCAGGGGAGGTTCAGGTTGGATATCAGGAGAAACTGCTCGGAGTGATGATGCACGGGCACAGGCTGCCAAGGAGCGGGGGAGGAGGGGGGGGGTCACTGTCCCTGGAGGTGCTTTAGAACCGTGGAGATGGGGCACTGAGGGACATGGGCTGTGGGCGGGGCGGGGCTGTGTTGATGCTTGGACTTGGGGAACGATCTGAGAGGTCTTAATGATTCCGTGGTTCTAAGCAAAGCAGCCTTTCCCTTGTGTTGCACCGCCTGCTTCTCCACCGCGGCTGGTGGACCATCCCCTTCCCCTCCCGGACCCCAGCCGCCCCAAGGCAGCGAGCGGGATGTGCTGGCCCCGCCCCTATATATAGCCCCGCCCACCACTGCTGTGTCACCGCCCACCAGGCGGGTTCCTCCCGCTCGGCAGGGGGCGCTGTCGCAGGCGCCGCCGGGCCTCCAAGATGGCGCAGCCCCCGCCGCCGTTCCCGGGCCGCTTCGCGCCGCCGCCATTCCGCGCCTTCCCCCCTCAGGCAGCGGGGCCGTTCCCGCCGCCTCCCGCTCCGTTCTCCGTCCCGGCCGCCCGCCCGACTCTTCCTCCTTTCCTCCTGCCTCCTCCCTCCGAGCCCGGCCCGTTCTTCCCTGCCCCCCGCGGCCCCGCCGCCCCGCCGCTTTTTCCCCCGTGGCCTTCGGCCGAGCGGCCGCCGCCCTCGCGGGACCCGGAGGACGAGGACGCGGCGCAGCGGCAGCGCGATGAGCAGTGGCTGGCGCAGTTCCTTGCCCGGCGCGGCCCTCCCGCCGTGCCCCCGCCGCCTCCCGACGCCGCCAGCCCCGAGCTCGGGCGGCAGCTGGCCGTGCGGGCCCTGGGGGCCGTGGGCCGCCTGGCAGCGCTGTGCCGGGCCCTGCGGCGGCGCGAGGCCGAGGGACGCGAGGAGGGCTGGGAGCGGGAGCGGGCCGAGGCCGAGGCGCTGCTGGAGGGGCTGCGGGAGGCGGTGCGGCCGCTGAGGGAGCCCGGCTACCTGCGGGAGCTGGGCAGGAAGGCCGAGAAGGCGAGGAAGAGGAGGGAGCGGCTGCAGAGGAGGAAGCGGGAGGCCCGCGCGGCCAAGGAGGAGGAGGCGGCCCGCGCTGCGGAGCGGGAGGCTGAGATCGACCGATGGAGGGCCAAGTGCATCCAGGAGGTGGAGGAGAAGAACCGGGTACGCACCGAGTGGCCTCGTCCCGCTGCCCCGCGGTGCGCCGACCCTCATCCCCTGCCCTGTGCCTATGGCCGGGGCAGCTCTGCTCAGCGGCTCCACTGGAGCAGCCCACGACCACCGTGTCATGGGCACAGGGGCTTTCACGGATCTCCCAGCTGCGTGCAGCGTTGGGCCCCTCGCTACAAGAAGGACATTGAGGCCCTTGGAGTGTGAGGCAACGAAGCTGTGAAGGGTCTGGAGTGCAGTCCCCTGGGCAGCGACTGAGGGAGCTGGGGTGGGTCAGTCAGAGAAAGAGAGCTCAGGGGCCACCTCATTGCACTTCACAGCTCCTGAGAGGAGGTTGTGCTGAAGTGGGGTTGGCCTCTGCTGTTAACACCGATAGGATGAGAGGTGATGGCTTCAAGTTGTGCCAGGGACAGTCTGGTTGGATATTAAGAGAAATTTCTTCTCATAAAGAGCAGTGCTGCACCAGCACAGGCTGCCCAGGGAGTGGGGACACCGTCCCTGGAAATGTTAAGAACCGTGGGGATGTGGCACTGGGGGATACAGGCAGTGGGCATGGTTCCAAAGCGAAAGAACAACAACAAAAACCCACTCAAATTAAGCTCAGTGGGAAGTGGTGTTGGCACCTCTGCAGTGGCTGTCAAAGATTCATCCCTGTTGTGCTGCTGGGCCCATTGGTGGGGTTGCACAGGGCAGCTGATTTGAAAGGTGTTGTATCCAGACTCTGGCATGTTAACGGTCTGTAACTGCACAGCTGTAGAGTCTGCATGGCTTATATTTATTGTACATTTTTGCTAACTTCTGAGGTTAAAGGCTTTATGCATTCAGTAGCCGTTCTGACCCAAATTTGTGTGTGGCTCACCATTCTTTTTTCCCTGATATCTAGTTATATGGGCTTTTTTCCAAAAGAAGGTCAGATGGTTGACTTACCTGCTATGGCAGTGTAACTAGGAAGTTATGTTCATCTCCAGTGCTTCGCTCTGGTTTTGAAAGTACCTTTTCATTCTTGTCTGTGTGGGATAATTCATGCATCTTGTTTTTCTTTCCCTTGCAGGAGCGGGAGCTTAAGGCTGCTGCAGACAGTGTCTTATCTGAAGTAAGGAAGAAGCAAGCAGATACAAAGAGAATGGTGGACATCCTGGGCGCCTTAGAAAAGCTTCGGAAACTGAGAAAAGAGGCTGCTGCCAGGAAAGGTTAATTAGGAGAATTTTTCTGAACTTTTGTAACGGTGCACACAAGAAATAACAGGATGCGGAAGGTGCAGTTTGAAAAAGCTGTTTCTTTGTTAGTTATTGTAGTTACTTTGTTCTGCAAGAATAGCTGTAAAATGCTGAGCAGCAAACTGGATGCAGCGACTGCTTTTCTATGTTTCCAGACTCTTCCTTAACAGGAAAAAACTTCAATTGAGATAGTTGTTAGCTTATGCTTCTCTGAGATTTTGCCAGCTCTGCTCTTAAGTCTCTTAACAGAGCCTCTTCTGAATTTGAAAACATTAATTCTCTTTCTCTTTAGGTGTTTGTCCGCCTCCCTCAGCAGATGAAGCATTTGAAAATCAGGTGGAAAGTCTCAGAGCATTGCTCAAAAATCGCACAGAGCTGTATGAAGCTGAGGAGAGAGCACTGAGAGTGATGCTGGAGGGAGAACAGGAGGAGGAAAGGAAGAGAGAAATGGAAAAGAAACAGAAGAAGGAAAGGGAAAAGCTTCTACAGCAGAAACGTGAAATTGATTCCAAGCTGTTTGGAGATCCAGGTAAATCCTGCGTGCCATACTTCACTGTATTTATTGTTTTCAGCTCTTAGGCGTTGGGTTTAAAATACCAGCACAAAAGAGGTTGTAGATGAAACTGAAGTGGGAATAAACAGAATAGACTGAAGACTTCTGGCACACAGCAGATGCTTTACTCTGATGATTTGGTTAGTGCAGTTTGCGTAATCTGTAACAATTCAGTGTCCGTATGTTCCCATGGTTTAGAGGATGGAGGCAGGAAAATGTTTTGCTGGACTGAGCTTCGCTCTTACAGCTTTGGTAAGGGTGAGGAGATGTGCAAAACGCATAAATAATAGGTAAGGATTTCAAGTTAAGCTGGGGAGCAGCAAACGAATTAGCAAATTTGGAACTTCTCAGACTTCGTGGGATCAGAAATCTCTGGTTTATTGAACAATTTCTATGCCTGTGTTTTAACAGATGAATTTCCTCTCGCCCATCTGCTGCAACCTTTCAGGGAATATTACTTACAAGCTGAGCATTCTGTAGCAGCTCTAATCCAGATCAGGTAAAAGCAAACAAAATCTTTGTTTTGGTGTCTGAGGAGACAAATACTGTTTGTTGAGAATGCAAAATTAGAGTCCCTTTTGGTTAATTAACTTCCAAGCATGGTTATGTGATGAATTCTTCCAGTTCTTTCTTTGTCAGTTAAATATCAGACTCCTAGCTTGATGAACTTGTGTCCAGCAGACGCTCACGTGAAGATGAGTGGACTTTGATGTATAAGCATTGTATTTAACAGTGCTACAACTTTCGTGTTTGTGCTTTAAAAAATAACATTACAGAGCACGGTTTGTAGTCTTGTGTATTGGTTGGCATGAAGAAATACATGCGTGTGTGTGTATAATCTTACTGCTGAAGTTCTCTTGTACTGGATGTCCTCTCAAACACCTTTCTGTGTTGAAGGCACGAATGGGATCAGTACTTGGTGCCCGCTGATCACCCCGAAGGAAGCTGCATCCCTCCAGGATGGGTTCTTCCGACTCTCCCCACGAATGACACTTGGGCCACTGCTGTCAGATAACTCAGCAATAAATTATTGTTGCACTGGAGGAGTGTTTCATTGTAATTGGTGGTGGCAGTGTGCGAGGACCCAGCGAGGAGGTGGCCCTTGGGTCCTGGTTGTGCTCAGGAAGCCTGTAGCCAGGGACTGGAATGCCTTGAAGAGGACTGTACAAGATGGTTTTGTTTCCTAACTGCAGGGAGATATCTGAGTGACTCCAAGGCTGTCAGCCCTCTCGTAGCACAGAATTACGATGCTGCTGTGAGTTCTTATTAACAAATCACAATCTTAATAAAGTAATGTTGCTGACAAGGTGATTTGTGCCAGTGTTTACGTCCTATTTTTAGTAGCATATTTATAAGCTGAAATCAAGATGTTGAAATCTCCAGAATTTTGTTGTTTTTTTTTTTTAAGGAGCTCATTAGTAGACGTGTTTTTCTTCTTAAATGAAGCATGTCAAGCATTGCTTTCAAAATAGTTTCTGTATTTTTGTGTGTAGAAACGAGCTATTACGAGTTTAAACAGATTCTGAAGTACAAACAAGACATGGGATTTGTAAGCTTGATTAAAGCAGCTGCTGACATTTTGCTTTGCTGGACTAAGACCTGTACCACAGCATGGAAAAAATTGCCTGTTGTGTTGAAATAGGTCGGCCAGCCTTGTGAATACCCATAAATCTGACCAGTGAGCCTCCTGGGGAGGAAGGTCATAAAACCTGAAGTTTAACCTACTGCAATTGTTCCTGCCTTCAGAGCTATTTTTCTATGGGAACAGATCGTTTATATAGCATTGATTAAAAATGCAGCTCTGTTTTGTCAGTTGGTTTTTGCTCAGAATAAGCCGAGAAAATTGGATTCTTTTTGAAATGTTTTTGCTCCAAGGAAGGGTTTTGTTCTAGTACTTGGCATCAGATAGGACCCACGCTATGCAGAGTTGTCAGCAAAAGGTTTGTGTGCAGGAACTTCTCCCTCCTACAAGGTGACAGAGGCTTATGGCTGCAAATCCTTCCACGTTCTGGACAATTTGCTTAAAACAGCGATGGCCCATATGGTTTTGGGGCTTTGCTTGTCTACGCAGGTTGTCTTGGCTTCTTTCCAGAGCTGCAGTCATATTCTCACTTAGCCCTAATGCGTGGGAATAGATGTGATCTTTCCCATTCCTTATCTCTTAGCATCACCACATTGTGTAATTCCTGGAGGAGGCAGCGCATGATTGCCTGCTTGCAGCTGATAAATTCAGCCCCTAACTCTGGCCTTATGTCACTGGTTCCTCGGCTGGAGGCTTCTATTGATTTCTGTTAGTCAGGGCACACTAACCAGCAATTTGTGATAGAGCTGGAATTTGTCTGAGTGCAGAAGTTTGCAGTTCTTGCTCCAATCCATAGCACCGCAAAATACAGTTCACCACAAAGTGTGTGGTATGTATGAGGAGAGTTCTGATGTGTGTGCCCACACGTTCCCCCCTTCCCTGCCACGTCTTTTAGCTTCGTGTCACTTTATAGGTAGATCAGGTCTGGAGAGTTTTACCTGGCAAAAACAGCATGAAAACTGTTTCAAAATCAACACTTTCCATTTAATAAGATAAGTGACCGGGGGATGCTCTGCTTCAATTGTTAGGCTCCTTATCCCATCAGCGTGTCTGCTGAGACAGACTAACCGCTTAAGCTACTATAATCTTGAAATTGTCAAAGTCAGATGCTCGTCAGATGCATGGACTTAAAGATTTAAGCAGTGGATAAGGAGGTGGTATAAAAGCAACTGTTCTCCCTGCCGTGTGAGAGGAGCTGCTTGATTTCATCTGATGGTAAGGATAACTTGATATCGATTAGAATTGTAACTGCTGGTGGATGGTGTACATTTAGGTATACTTCAATCTCACCAGCTTGCTGCGCTTTATTTGCACTTTTCTAATGATGTCTGCATTAAAATGTTTTATGTTTTGAGTGAGGAAGGATGAAGTCACAGTTGAAGGAAGAGGAATGTTTGAAATCTTAGACACAAAACGAGTGTGTTTGAGTAGTGATTCTTAAAAGCTGCGTGCATTCAGATACCGTCCTAAGATTCAGATCTGAGTATAGCAAGGTATTTCTTAGCACTAACTGGATGGGTGCTGTGAGAAACAATGAAAGCATTGCTGCAATCTGAAAAGATGGCATGAACCAGCGTCCCCTGGTCACCCACCTGGGTGGGTGACCTCGTGGTGAAAGGAGATGGAGTTGGTTAAACACGGCTTTCCCTGGCTGTGTTTACACAGGGCACCCAGGGGTGGGCAGCTTCTCTCCCGTTCAAGGCAGCAGGGCCTCGGCGTGGCCTTACCCGTGTTGATACTGGACCCTGAAGTATCACAGCTTTTTGCAAACAAGCCTGGGTCTTTTGGAAACTATCGCAGGCACTGGATAGCAAGATATCCCCTGCTTTGTGACTGCAGCTGGCACCAATGGGTGTGCACAGCGGCTGGGAGGTGAATTCCTGCAGGAAGGGGCTGTCCATCGCAGGTGAGGGCTGCGCAGTGATGCTGACAGGCTGGAGAAAATGAGGACAAGGCTGCTTTGCTGACGCTGTCATGCGTTTTCCTTGCTGGTACTTACGTGGATTGTAAGCACTCTTAGGCCGGGCAGCAGATGGCCCGAGGCACGTTGCACAGTGTGTGTTAGAAGCCATCCATGTGCGGGGCAAAGCTGGTTCTGGGCTGCAGTGCAGATTAAGGGATCCTGGCGTCAGCAGCTGGGGGTGGCTGGCTGTCAGTCTGGGCTGGGTGCTGCTCAGCTCTGCTGCGTGTCACTCTTAATTTGTAGGCTAGAGGCGGTCTGTTGCGTTCCTTTCCTAAGGTGAGGAACTGCCTTTCTCTAACGTTTCCCATTGTAGACCCTTACTTCCATGTTGCATTAACAGGCCGTGTACATTCTGCTGCTTGTTTTTGTTTTGTGGAGTGTTTGTCTATTGCCATAGAAGCCATGCTTTTCTCAGAGGGGGAAAAAAAACGGTAAAAGCACTTTTGTATATACAGATGTCCCATAAACTACATATTGCATAGCGAGCACGGCTGGCGAGCGCTGCCTTGGGACAAGCAGGCACCGGCTGCAGATTCCAGAAGTCGGAGGAAGACTTGCCATCAGGCTTTGCCAATCAGCGAAGGAAACAATTCTGCACGTTGTCATCACCGGGATGCTGGGGACTCGGGGCTTAATGTAGCAAGTTGTGACTTATTTTTCACCAAACTGAGTCATTAGTGCAGAACTCATGGCTATGTGATTGCAGTAATATTTTCCGTGCTGTTCACTCAAATTCTTTCTCTCCCTTCTTTTTTCCTAATCTAAAAAACATCCCCGTGCTTAAAATGAGCCGGTTCTCTAAAGCTCATCTCCTTAAAACGGTTCGTTCAACATCCCTTGAATGCCGCAGCGTGCACCTCTGTCAGCCCTGGCAAAAACTACCCAAGTAGAGAATAGGAATAAAGCTCATGGTGGAGGGTGGGCGTGCTGAGTGGGAGCAAGGGGAGGAAAGCAATGGGGTGTGCACAGAGGTGACAGCAGGGGTGGAACTGGAGGAAGAAAGTGCTGAAGATCCCTGCTGAATGTCATAATAAGCTTGGTTGGGCTGTGTTGACTCAAGCTCCGAATGGTAATGATTAGTTCTGACAAATTTTCCAGCTTTCTAGTAATTAACACTTTACAAATCTGGACATAGCATGCAGCAGAGCTTACCTCTCTCCAAAAGACGGCATAAAACAGCTCATTTTTCTCTCCTTCCACCCAACTTTGCTGTGGTTACACCAGCACAGCGTCACTCCCATGCAGCTGCCAGTCTTTCCTGTTACATTTATTGTTTCATCCCTTCTGTAGGCAGCGAGCAATCAGGCAGGGACAATGAGCTACCTGGACGGAGTGCCCTTCCGGACGGCCATGAGCCTCGAGGGAGACCCCGCAGGAGAAAGCACCTTCATCAATGCACCGGCCATAGACCTTCCCGACTGCGCCGACATCCTCATGAGCACCATGGTGGGTTGGCCTCTTCCAAGTCCATTTCTGGCAGGGATGCTCTTCTTGGGGAAGGAGAGAGAAGGAAAATCTCTCCTCTGCATTGGTGTCCTACCCACTGGTTGTTTGTAATATGAACGTGAGGAGGTGAGGGTGTTGTGAGGGTGGGTGGGAGGAAGGGCTTTGGTTGGGGTTGGGTTTTGTTAAACCTGTCCAAGCTTGAGGATGGGATGGATGGAGAGCTGCAAGATGATCCTTCTTTGATGGAAGTTTGATTTGTCCTTGAAAAGTGCAAATTTCAGGCCCTGGTACAGAAAATGGAGCTGCTTGCTTCCTTGCCACCTCCTGCTGTTCTGCTGAGCAGACTTCAGCAGTCTCACCCATAGGTGGGGTCAGTGCACTGTGCAGGGGAAATCCCCCTGAGCACCCCCAGGCCTTCCTCTTCCTGTGGCTTGTGTCGCGCCATCACTAAAACATGCTCCATTTTTGAGATTTTTATTTGGGATTCCTCAAAGAAAATGTCTGTGGGCAGGATTCCGTCCATGATGGTTTGCAAGGGGAGGTTTCTCTGAGCTGGGTCTGTCCCCAGTGTCCCACCACAGGGACTCTGGGTCGCTCTGGACAGGGACATGTCCGTGCACGGTTCTGGAAGTATGCGGCGGTGTTCTGCTCGGGGAGCTTGGTTTGGGTCAGACACAGTGTAGTAACAGCAGCATTCCCACACCGTGAATGTGCCTGCCTGCCAGGAGACCTTGTTTGGAGAGCTCTGGGTCATGCATGGCTTGTTTGTTCCCGGAAAGCACTCCAGTGTAAGTCAAAAACATGTTCCATGGGTTCTCAGGCAGGCAGCGTGCGACCCCTGTGCCCTCCTCTGGCTACTCGGGATGCTCCTCCTCTGCTCTCTGCTCTTCCCCCTCCGCAGCAGCCAGGCTGGCACAGAACCGTGCCTAAAGCGCCTCTCAGCAGGATTCCAAATAGAACTGAAAGCAGTAATAATGCTGCAAATGAGTGTTTTCCAAGTGAAAATTTGGATGTTCACTGTAAGGATAAGGCGATAAGGCTAGGACTGTCCACCCCAACAGCCCTAGTGCCCGATGGTGGTGAGATGTTAGTAATGTGGAACTGTAGGATCAGAGAATACCCCAAGTTGGAAGGGACCCACAAGGTTCATTGAGCCCAACCCCTGTCTCCACACGACCACCAAAAACTCAAACCCAGTGTCTGAGAGCAATGTCCCATCCCTCCATGAGCTCCGACAGCTCAAGGCTGTGCCGCCACGAGGCCTCCCCTCCTCCCCCTCTGGGCTGAACAAACCCAGGGCCCTCAGCAGCTCCTCATGCATCTTGCCCCCTAGAGCCTTCCCCATCCTTGTAGCTCTCCCTGCACGTGGATGTCAATACCGGTGTTCTCACTTGCTCTTACTGCTCTCCCACAGCATGACTTCTCGCTGGAGCGAAAGGTGCAGTACTGGCTGGAGGCTGCTTCCCAGCACCAAACCTCCCGGCAGCAGCTCCACGCCGACACCGTCCCCACGGCCCCGCCATGCTGGCTGCTGCTGGTGGACCCCACTGAGAGCAAAGAGACACTGGGGAGCAGAGTGAAGGAGGGCACGGTGCGGCGCAGCATCAGCCTCAGCGCTGAACAGAGCCGGGGCAGAGCCTCCGACACAGACAGCGAGGCCGGGTGCTCGGAGGATGATGAGTGCTGGGAGGACGATGAGTATTCCTCCACCTCCTGGGAGGAAAACGACAGGGAGGAGAGCATTCTCCGGAGGAGAAACCAGCACGGCTTGCAGCAGATCCGACCAAAGACGTCGCCCGGCTTGCTGGAGCCTCCTTCAGAGAACGGCTACAAGACTGTGAGCCCGGATCCAGGCAAACAGAGGAGATCCATGGTTTTGTTCAACAACATGAAGAACGAGCTGGAAGCAGCCAGGAGGAAGCTGGCTGCGTTGGTGCATCCTTTAAACAGAGCCATGGCCGAAAGCAAAGGGGCTCCCACACCACCAACGCTCCCCCAGCGCTCCCGAAGCAACAGGAGCCTCAAGTTTGGGCCAGCAGTGGATGTGTCTCACAGGGGAAGCCTGGTGCCTGCTCCCCCCGCAGCACCCAACGCCTCCATGCCCCCCATCCGCAAGCACAAGCCCACGGTCCCGGTGAGCTGCCTCGTGGTGGGGGAGAGGTGGGGGGAGGGGCCAAAGCACCTGGTCCTGGGCTCCAGTCAGCAAAGCAGAGCCAAAACTGGGCTTTGGAAACGCCACACCAGTGAGACTTGTGCCAGGCTGTCCTAGAGCCAAGGGAGGGTGTTTTGGTGTGGTTTAAACACAAGCTTTCTATGTTATCCTGACTAAAACATTGTTTGATTTTTTTTTTTTCCTTTGAACCAAGGTGCCCTATTCAACTTTCAATGGAAATATTAAGAAAAAAAAAAGTGGGATAGATTTTGTTCCCTTTCTCTAATTAGAGCAATGCCCTCTTGCAGCTTCCTTTCCTGGCACCGTGGGTCCTGCTTGCAGCAAGGTCACCCCATTTGGGATGTGTAGCAAGGAGAACATACGCATGCTTGCACTGAAAGAAGACTGTTCCATTTGTGGGAACTTTCCTCTTTGTACTCAAACTAATGCAACGATGCTCAACGATGAGTGCCAGGGCAATGCTCTCCAATGCCTACCGTCACCTGTTGGTTTGGGGACTGGCCATTGCACATGGGCACCGCGGTGGTGGCTCCATCCATCCCCATGTTGGCCAACATGAGCTTCTGTCTTGTCTTGCAGTCCCTCAGCCCCTACACCTGCCTGCCCCCAGCACGGCCGCTGGCGTTCCGCAAAGCCAAGCCAGATTCGGCGGCCGACCTGCTCTCAGCACTGAGCCAGGAGGAGCGTGACCTCATCGAGCCCGTCATCGCCTTGGGCTACCCAGCCCGCAAAGCCATCCTCACCCTCCAGAAGACTGGGAGGCAAAGCCTGGGGCAGGTTGGTGGAGCTGGCACGGCCGAAATGGTGTGGGATGCTTTGGGGGAACAAAATTCATATTTTCACAGCAGAATGAGGACTCTCTTTTGCTCATGGTGGTCTCCCTCGTTCTGCACTGGGGAAAATGAAGCTGTTTTTCTTGCTTTGGTATCAGAGCAGGGTTTTCTGTTGGCTCACACACTGGCAGTTTTGCTGTAATACAATCTCAGTGAGTCGAGCTCGGTTGTCAGCGAGCAATAACAGGCGGGTGCCGCTGTCTTCCCCATCTGTTGTATGGAGCACAGTGTCCTTCTGGTGCAAATCTTGCCCCCGTATATGGAAATTTTCTGCACATTATTTTTTCTCAGATGCTAGGTTTGTGTGACCGTTTTCATGGCTCATTCTGTCAGAGCAGGACCATAAGAATATCCAAAGGATTTGTCTGGTTGTTCTTCAAAACCCCAAATTCCTGTGTTGAGCAACCAATGGCTGCACACAAGCATTGCTTTTGGGTCACCAAGCACAACCCTAGCAAGGACTTCCATTCTCCCAAAGAGATGATTAATGGGCCAAAATACAGGGTCTGCCTCATATCCTGGTCTTCTCCACCAGAAGTTCCCATCTTTCCCTTTTATGCCCCATGCATCCGAGATGAAATGTAAGGCCTAGATGTTCGTACACCTGCTGCAAGCACAGAACTACAAAATTAGGCTAAGATCTTCCTGGAAAATATGTTTCAAGTTGAATACAAGAGCTGTGGACGCTCTTCATTGCTTGCTGGTGTCACATAAGCTTTCTGCATGTGACGATGACAGCTTCAGACATGAAGATTGATTGTGGCACCAGACGGTAGCCAAAAATCGTTCTGTTTCTTTACGATGTCAAATAAAGCTGGCAGATCCTACCTTGGGAAGATAGGAAGCTTTGTAAGCACCTGCCTCCCCAAGCAGTCAGCACATGGGGTTGAGAGTGGGGACATCTCCTGCAAGGTAGCGGTGTTTTGGGTGTGTAGAAGCTTGCTGCAACCCTGCATGCCCATTGCATGTTTCCCATTGCTTTTCTGTGCTGGTAAACCAAGCACTGAGCTGGCTGGCCCTTGACCACAGTCCTTGTAGGGTCTGAGCAGGATCGCCTCCTTCTTCCCCAGCAAACAATCAGCCCCGTGCTGAACCCGGGAGGTGAGCAGGTTGAAGTACATAAAAACCTGTTTTTGTTTAGTCTTGAGGGTACATTTTTTTTTTTTTAGTGATAAAAATCATGTAGCTGACAGCAGCAGAGATTTCGTGCGCGGCTTGAGCAGCATGTCGAATTGCCAAGACTGGCTGCGTCCTGCCGAGAACATGGGGAGTGACTCCTTGTAGCAAGAAAATACAGCGATGATCTTGGGTTTTAGTTAGAAAGATAATGAGGAAAATCTAGCCAGGTTCTGAATGCCAACAACCAGAGCATAACTCATGTTTGTGTTAATAAACCGCTCCTTAGGGCTGACATTTTGTACAATTCTTGCTCTGCTGCAGGGGAGCTAACATTTGAGGGACTGCTCTTGGCCTTGCCGTGTGTTTCATGGTCTCTGCATCCCCCTCCCTGGCTATAGTGGAGCTGAGGAGGGCGGAGGTCTGAGTGCTGGTGGAGCTGGGAGATATGAATCAGCTTCTCCTTGATTGAGGCAGGCACGGCTTTGCAGGGACCCCTGGGCTGCTCACCATTTCTCCAGGCGGCCATTTTCAGATCTCCTTTTTTTCCACTATGCTATAGCCCATTTATTATGGTCTGTCACATGTGTTTTTTGGACAGTGAATGATTCTCGTGGTATTCCAAAGAGACCGCTGGGAATTGTGCTGTCAGCACTCCAAGAACAATGAGGAAAGCCAAAAATAACTGTTTACTTTTGGTAATGAGAGCACACAGGCCTCCTCTGGGGATGTGGGGAGTTCGCATGGGTCCTGTGGGGGCCTGGGGCTGGGAGCATCAAAGGGATGTTGGCCTGGAGAGGGTTAGAGATCAGCACGCACCTGGCGTTTCATCCATGTGCGTCTGCCAAATGAAAAACAACTTGTAGGTCCTTGCTTTGTGTTCGAACAGTTCAGGTGTTGCTCTGCTCTCATCCTCCCTCCACATTATTCCCATTCCCATTTGGGATCAGGATGCATTAACCCTCCCTGTCCTCTTCTCCAGTTCCTGGGCTACCTCCGCGCCTGTGACCGGCTGCTGAAGCAGGGCTACGAGGAGGGGCAGGTGGAGGAGGCCATGGAAATGTTCCAGTACTCGGAGAAAAAGGTCAGCGGAACGGTGCAGCCTTTTGTGCTTTGTCCATTTCCACCCCTGTGCCTCTTGGTGCTGCCTCCTGCCAGGTCAGACCACATCACTCTGCAAGAAGTGAACCCACCCCGGCTGCAAACTGGGCTCAAAGCCCCAGAAGAGCATTGTGTGGCCATAAGGACTTGCAGAGGACAGGCTTACCCCATGCTTTGCGAGCATGATGCTCTGGTGTGAGAATCCCATCCCCAAGCATGCCTGCTGCCCTCTGGCTCTTCATCCCATAGCAGGACTGCGGTGCGTTCCCATGCTCTGATCCCCATCAGCAGTCCCACAGTTTGGGCTGGTGTGGGATCCTGCTCACCCCCAGTGCGGGGCTCAACACTGGGATGGTGCTGCCTCGGTGCAGGAGGTGGGGTTTGCTGAGGACAGGGCTCTGGGTGAGCTGTGGTGGTGAGGCTCAGCCTGAGCAGTGGGAGAAACAGGAGAAATGAATGACAGGAATTCCCTGGTCTGGTGTGACAGTTCCATGGTGCAAACACGTGAGTGGAGCTCGTATTAAACTTCATGAAGAACAAGTGAAGTTAGAGGCTGACTTTATTAACTAGAGAACGACTTAGTGCATAAAGACTTTTAAAAGCTAGCACTTGTCCTGGCAGCGGGATCCACGGTGCCCTTCAGCGGTAATACAACCCTGTGGGATTATCTGGCCCTGCTGCACAGTGCCTGCTGAAATGCCGCGATGAACGTGTCCTTACAGCCCGACAGTAACATCGCTCCTTTCTCTCCCTCCTCCTTCCAGGCAGCTGAATTCCTGCACTTGTTAGCTCAGTTCAATGACATGGGTTTCCAGCAAAATGAAATCAAAGAGGTCCTCCTGCTCTGCGGGAACCAGAGGGACAAGGCGCTGGAAGAGCTCATGATGAAGAGGCAGTGAAGGTGCCCATCACCAATGGGGCATCTCTGCACCTCCAGACCAGGACGCATCCTGCTGCCCCATCCCTTCCTGGGCCACGTTTACAAATACAGCCACATGCAGATTCTTACACCATGATAAAAATCATCTGAACAGATTGTTTTTACAAAAGCCGAGTGCTTTTTGCAGAAACATTGGTTCTTCCTTTCTTGGGAAGATTCTCAGCGGACTTTATGATGTTTGAATGTTGTGGTTGGAAATCTAGATGTTAGCGTCTCTTCGTGAACTAGAAACTTGAGAATGCCCAGCTCAGAGAAGGGTATGGAGAGAACGTGGGCTGCCATTGTTCTAGATAGCTAATGTGTGACTTTGACCCAGGACAATGCAAAACGTCTTGTGCAAGGCTTTACGCTCAGGAATTTTCATGAAATCTGAACCAGAGATTGGCTCGTCTCTGCCTTTTATTAAGCAAACTCAAAGGGTGCTTCTCTAAGTGGCAGAGACAGTGGCTCAAAACCAGGTTAAGCACAAACACCGAGATCAGGAGAGTCTGGGTGCCTGAGGGAGTTTCTGCGCACAGCTAAGTACAAAGAACAGGAGATTCAGATCGCCTCACGGGACGTTGCTCTTGTTTTGGCAGTGGAGTGATGGATGATGTTCTCACATAAAAGTACGTTATTTCCCTGTGAATTAGCTACAGATGTAATTTATCTGAGTAAAGATGCTTGGAGGGGTTCTTATAAGAAGTATTTATGTCTTTTCCTATGAAAACGCCAACTGGCGCAACCTAGCAGAGACAGCTCTTAATTAGTCGCAAAGTTTTTACCATTTTCCATCGTGTCCCTCCAAGTGATCTCCTTGCCCAGTGCAGTTCAGCTGAGTTAATGCTGCGCATCCCTGCTCCACATCTCTCTGGTCAGCTCCCAGACACCAGCACGCAGGTGTAGCTCTCCATGGCTTCCTTTGTCCTTGCCAAGTGCCAGAGTGACAATGACAATCTGCATCCAGATTTTGGGCTGGAATTGACCTTTCCATACCCAAGAGTGGTGGGTGTTTTCTCCCTGTGTTGCGATCAGCATCTCCCTTGGATGGCCAAGGGAGATATCCTGCTAGGAAAAGGGCAGGGAAAGTGCAGTCAAGGGAGCATGAGGTGGCGGGGCAGATCCCGACCCATCCATCCGTGCTGTGCTGACGTGGGGGGTAGCTTTGTCCTGACTTTCTTGCACCAAGTCAGCCAAGATGGGGCAGTCGTCCTTCTCCAAAGCACAGTGCTTCCCGAGCCCATCCATGCAGTGTGCTCCCAGGCTCTTCTTGGAGCACCCGTCTCTGCTTTTCCTGCAGAGCCCTTGCTTGGTTATACAAGCTTTTATTTTTGATATGGCCCTTATAAGGCAAGTCCGTTCTACAGGCAGCTTTTCATTACGTTCAGCCTTGCCAAGATGATGTCACCTTCAACAGAAACTTGCAAAACCTTGAGCTATGATTAGATAGACCGCGCCGGCTCTAACTGTGATCTTTGGCAGAGTGGACACCATTAAGATTGGAAGGGGCAGATAATGGTGCTGTGCTCGCGCCAGCAGCGCATAACACCAAGTGCTAAATACTGGTGCAGCAGATTTGCAGCACCGTGCCCACTCACTGTGCAAAGGCTGAACAGCCTCTCATGCTGGCTCATATTTTTTTCCCCCGCATCTTTCTGCTTCCCTTGTGTTACGTTCTGTACCACAGTCTGGTGACACGGATGCAACCACGTTACTCCTCTCTTGGAACATGCGTGCCACACTCAGCAGCACCTGCCAAGACTGCTAAATAGGAGTCAAATCTATTTTCTTTGCTCCCAGGCTACATCGTCTCCTTCTCCTTTCAGGTTGGGCATTAGGAAAAATTTCTTCTCCTCAAGAGTGGTCAGGTGCTGGTAGGGGATGCCTGGGGAGGGGGTGGAGTCACCGTCCCTGGAGGTGTGCAAGAGACGTTTAGATGTTGTCCTGAGGGACATGGTTTAGTGGGGAAATATTGGTGGCAGGGGGATGGTTGGACTGGGTGATCTTGCAGGCCTTTTCCAACCTTGGTGGTTGATTCTATGACTCTAAGGCTGGATTTTTCCATTAGGTTCTACAGTAAAAATCTTTTTTTGTTGGCGTTATCTTTGCCAACCTGCGGACTGTTGAAAAAACGATGCACGAAGGTAGGGTAGAAGTTGTGCTGCTTGGTGGTTTTGGAGCTGGAAGGAATGGGAGAGGCTGCCAAGTCAAACGGCCTTGGGTTAGTCACAGCAGCTCGCCATAAATACTTGAGTAACAGAATTATTTGAACTTTATATTGATGGAGTCCTTAAGCCGGTTGTTCAACTTAGCATGGTTTAAAACTGAGTGCTGCTTCCAATTAGGAGAAGACAGCATAAAATGTTAATGGGCTTCGTCTGGGAAGGGAGCGTGGATTGGACTTGATGGGATTTATGCTCACAGCGTGCCTGGCGAGCGCCGGCCCCGCTCGGCGGCTCTTCTGAATTCCTCCCCGGGTAATGCATGGGCTTACAGCAGCGCCGATGGAGGCGGATGGAAAACATAGCCCTGTTGGATGGAGCCAGCACGGGGCTGCTCCTGAGCATTGCTGCAGGCTGGGGTCGGTGCTGGGGCTGTGGTTGCTACATCCCTGTCCCAAGCAGGGGGGTGGAGGGCAAATGGGGACAGGCACATACAGTGTTTTAAATAAGGACATGGATGCAAGCTTGGGTTTTCTTGTCTGTTTTGGTGGGTTTTTTTTTTCTTCTCTAGCGCAGTCTGTTTTGGAAGTGCTGGGAACTTGGCGAGGGTCAGCAGTGTAAGTATTTGAGGCATCCAGCTGGTATTCCCTTCCCTCCTCATGCGGAGAGCATGGGCAGCCTGGTGCATGGGAGCCCAGCTGGGCATTATTTGGGGTCTGATGCCCGCATGGGGGCTGGGTTCACTCCTCGTCCCCATCTCCCTTGAGGGACCAGCAGCATGAAGCATTTAGGGACATGGTTAGTGGGCATGGTGGGGATGGGCTGATGGTTGGACTTGATGATCTTAGAGGTCTTTTCCAACTGTAATGACTCTACGATTCAGCAAGGGGGGTGAGGGCAACCCTTCCCCAGTCATCCCCAGGGCAAAGCCTGGAGCTGGTGCTGGGGACAACCTTCAGCATCGTGGGGCTGAGTCCCAGCAGGGCAGCTCTGGCTGCAGAGTTCCACTGACCAAGGAGACCTAGCAGCCTGGCATCCGCACAGCGTGAGTGCAGCCCTGCTGATGCTCTCTCCTCTCCTTTCATTTTTGCTAGTTTGCCATGTCCTAAAAATACCCTCTGGCTCAAATGAGAGCACTTGGGTCTGCTGGGAGCTGGCAGGCAAGCTTGGAGGAGACGGCGGCTGGATGGATGGTTCCCAGAGAGGCACCTGCTCACTCTGGACCACAGCTTTCTCCTGTGTGGGATTTTGGAGGGAAACTCCTCGAGGTCTCTGCCTTTCACCCCCCCCCCATCCCCGTGTCCCTTTGTCCCCTCCTCCCCTGCACAGGCCATGCCTCCCTGGGGAGCTTGGGGCTGCCTGGGAACTGCGTGAGCGGCTCTGAGTGCTGCTGCAGCTGAGAACACTCAGAGGGCAGGAATGGGTCCTGATGTGTGTCCTCGGTTAGGAGGTATTTTCCTTCGGGAGGAGAAAAGAACACAAGAGAAGAGTAATGAAAAACACAGGGCTTTCTATAGCTTTCCTTTTAATTCCAGGATGTAGGGAACCATTAGGGCAAAGAGCAGGTGGGATGCTGCACACCGTCAGAGTGCAGTCCAAATAAATACATCTGCATCTCTCCAGAGCCTGTTCTCTGGAAGCCACAAAGCCCTGTGTGCCGCGGGCTCGCCCGCAGTGGCACTTTGCACGAGGCTGCTGTGACAGCAGCTCCTGCCGCCCCTTCCCCGATGGCAGGGTGTCATGTCACCTCTGGGTCCAGTGTAGGGTATCCTTGGCAGGAGGAGGAGAAGAGAGGAGCCCAGGGGAGCCGTGCACGGAGCCGAGGCCATGTGCAAGGAGAGCACCCCAAGGTGGGATGGGGACACCTACGTGGCAATGTCATGGTTGCGCCGGGGCAGCCGCAGGAGGAAGGTCTGCAGGGAGCCGCTGCGCGGGAAGCCCGCCCGCTCCTTCTTGACCCTCCAGGCCTCCTCCTCCACCGAGTAGAGCTGCGTCAGCATCTTGTTGACAGTGTACACCGTGTCACCCTTGATGGTGGCGGTGAAGAGAGCTCCTTTGCTGTTCATGAACTGCCCGGGCAGAGCCGTCCACTGCCGCGACCTCAGGTTGAAGCAGTCGATGACGCAACGCAAGAAGTCATCTCCAGGGCCGTTGCGCATGACATAGAGGTTGTCGCGGTGGGCCACCATGCAGTGCCCGTAGCTCTGGTGCCGCTTGAGCTCGGTGACGGGAAGCCACGCGTCCCGCCGGCTCTCGTACTCGTAGATGACGGTGGTGTCCAATGGCTTCCACAAGCAGACAAAGATCTGCCCCATGGCCTGGGCGCAGGGCGCGGCCGAGCTCGGCTGCGGCAGATCGGAGACGAACGTCCAAGTGTTGGAGGCCAAATCGTACCTCTCCACAGACTTGAGCGAGATCTTCTCGTACTCCCCGCCGATAGCGTAGAGGCAGCCCTCGTGGCCCACCAAGCGGACGTCGTAACGCAGCTGGTGCGGGCTGGGGAACTCGCTCCAGGTGTCGGTGTCGGCGTCGTAGCAGAAGCTGCTCTCCACTACCTGCTTGCTGGCCCCGTAGACACCGCCCACGATGTAAATCTTATTGTCCATGGTCGCCATGCCGGCTAGGAACGTGCTGGCGCTCAGCGGCAGGCAGGAGAGCGTCCTCCACGCGTTGGTCTCCTCGTCCAGGTAGCAGATGGTCCTGGAGAGGTCCTCCAGGAACTCGAAGGTGGGCGTGTGAGCTCCCACCGCCACGAAGGTGCTGGGCAGCAGGGCCTGCACATAGGCCAGCAGGTCGGCGGGCAGGCAGCCCAGGTGCTCCTCCAGCTCGGCGTAGCTGTCCCGGATGTAGAGTGCGGCGCAATGGAAGAGGTCCAGGAGGCCGAACACGGCGGCGGCGTGGTACAGCAGGAGGCAGTTGTCGGAGTCGATGGAGTGGATGAGGTACTTGGCCAAGGGCTTTGCCTGCAGGAAGGCCGCGCACTCCACCGCCTGGAAGGTCTCCTCGCCGCCCAGCGCGGGCCGCTCGCCCGCCAGCACGCGCAGCATGGCCAGGAAGCCGGCGGCGCTCAGCCCGCCCAGCCCGATCTCCTCCTGCGTGCTCTCCCTCATCCCCGAGCGGAACAGGGCACGGAAGTACTCGCTGCTCTCCACCAGCAACGCCTTCTCCACCGAGAAGCACTGCTCCTCCACGCGGATCCGCACCCTTCCCGAGGGCCCTACCCGAGCACCTTCGTCCTCTGGGCTCATTCTGCCCGGCTCTGGGGCAGCCCCTCCTCGCCGTGCCCACCCTCGGGTGTCTGCCCTGCGTCCCGGCGGCCGCTTGCTTGTAACTTAAATCCTTTTAGCTAAAGATAGCCCGGCTCGTGATCGGCCCCGCGGGCAGCGTGCCCCTTCCACAGGGTCCGTCCCAAAGCACAGCGAGGTTCCCTGGTGGCTGTGGGGCTGTCAGCACCTTGGGGCATCCTCCTTCCCATTTCCCACCGCAGGCCGTGGGCATGGTGGGGCGGGCTGCATGTGGCCGCCTTCCCTGCTGGGAAGAGCATGGGGCTGTGCTATTTTTTCCTCTATTTTTATGGCCGCAGGGGGGGTGGGATGGATGTCAGAAAATCTGTGCCTTCAGCTCAGCTGTGGGAAAGGGGCTCTGCGTGGCCAAGGGCAGGGAGAGCTCTTTATGGGGATCCTGCTGGGGCTCCCCCAGGGAGGAGCAGTGGGGGCAGAATCCATCCCTGGTACGTGGTTAATGACACGGCGTGTGCTCTGCGGGGACGGTGCAGCAGCTGGGCACCGATGGAGGCAGCGCTGTGCTCCCCCGAGGGCAAAGCTTTGTGGCACCCTGCGCTGGGAAGCAGAGCTTTGCCAGATCTGTAACGGCTTAAGGAAAAAAAGAAAGATTTATTTTGGATTGCTTTGGAGCAAGCTCCACCTGTATCCAAAGGGGGGTTTAGGGCAGGGAGATGTTGCCGTCCCCAAAAAATCAGTCCCCAGAGGGCTGTGTTTCCCACGGGGGATCGATCCCGTCCCCCCTTGGGACGGCTTGCTGGGGCTTCCATGGTCACAGACTATTTTGGGAGGGTTAAAAATATCCTCCGCGCACTCCCAGGCACTGACACCGCCCGCACCCCGGATTGGGGCCACGCACAGACCGCGGGGGCCGCGTCCAGCCCCATCTGGGTGCCCCATCCCAGTGGCTGCGATCTCCATGACAACGCTGCCTCCAGCTCCCACCTCCTCCCCGGGTTTGGATCCCATCGGGCTGATGGCTCGGGGCAGTCGGCAGCGGTGAGTACTGCCCGCGCTCTGCTCTCCCCATGCGTTTCGGGTGGAAAAAGGGTGGTTTTGTGCTTGCTTGTTTGTAGGTTTTTTTTCCACACTAACCCTGCCGGCAGCAGACGCTTTCCATGCCGAAGTGCATCTTGTATTGAGGGAGCAGGGAACGCACAGGGATAGATAGAAGTGCACTGTGCTGCTGGGAGATGCAATGAGTGCACCGTCATCAGCCGAGCAGCACAGCGGGAGCTGGGGGGGCTCCGTGCCCATCAGGGGGTCCCAACAAAGCGCAGTGCCGCCGGCACTGGGATCATTGCCGAGGCGATGCTAGATGTTGTCCCCCTGCAAATCTGCTGTGGGGGCAATGCAGGCGAAGGGACGGCAGTAGGGTGGCTGGGGACGCGTGTCCAGTCCGGCCCCGCGCGGCAGCTTGCCTTACAAGGAGTTTGGCTGCGGCCCGAGCGGTGGGAGCAGCGCTCGCCTCCTCCTGCCTCATTCATTGGGAGCGGCACTGGGGCCGCTGCTCCCCGGCACCGCCGTGACCTCCGCCCGCCCAACATCCCAGCGGCAGGTGGGACGCTGCTTTCTCTCTTTCTGGGGTGGGGGTGGAAATGGGGTCCCCCATCGTTGCTTCGCTCTCCCGCAGGACCGAGGATGGCCTCGATGTTCGGCAAACCGCGGGTCAGCACCGAGCGGCCGCCGCAGAGCCCCGTGGCAGAGTGCAACGTGGCCATCCTGGGGTGCCGGGGGGCCGGCAAGTCAGGTGGGAGCAGCGCTGAGCCACAGCTGCTGTATGGCTTTTTGGGAACCCAGCACAGGCTCTACTGCAGCATCCCTGCTCCGGTGCCGGGCAGCATCCCTGAGACAATGGGGTTTTGTGCGTTTGGGCAAGGGAAAAGTTTCTCTGCGATCATTCCAGGGCCCCCTGGGTCATGCCCATGGCTGTGGTTGCGTTTGCTTGTTTTGCATGCGATTCCCATGTATGTATATTTATATTCATGGCTATTTGTGGACCTTTCGGGCAGCAGCAGTGTTTCTGCCTGTGCAGTTCAAGGCTGTGTTCTGCATGAGTCTTGCAGGGAACCACAGAGGTCCCCAAAAATTGGTGCTCAGAAGCCATGCCTATGCCCCACAGGTGAGGCGAAAGCCTTTAAAAATCATTGAATTGTAGATTTTTGACCCAGAACAGCTTTCCTTTTAGTGCAAAGAAAACAACGCAGCTCTCTAAAAGGCAATTCTGGGAAAGCCATGGGGCAAGGCGGGCAGGATTCGGGGGGAGAAGGTGCTTTTGGGCTGGGAAAAGGGGTGGCAAAAGGATGGGAAGGGGGCAAATGGCCCCACTGCTGCCTGCGGGTGGGGTGTGGGGTGGTGGGGTGGGGATCCCGGTGACGGCACGCTGCTCCGTGGGGTGACCATGCCATCCTCCTCTGCCTCCTGCAGCGCTGACAGTGAAGTTTCTCACCAAGAGGTTCATCAGTGAATATGACCCCAACCTGGGTAAGGTGCTTCCCCCCGGTTATTGTCCCCCAGCTTTCCCTGCATGTCCCCGATGTGCTCCGCTTCCCATCTCCCAGACTTCCCACGCGTATGGCATCTAAAGGGGAAAATAAAAGCAGCACCAAAAGGCAAAACAAGCAAACAAAAACCAGCAAATAAAAACCAAACAAACCCCAAAGACTCAAAACACGTCAGAAGGGCTGGATTCGACCCAAAACGGCGGTGAGAATGGGCGCGTCCCATAGGAAGCAGTGACTCCTCACATCTCCCCACCAGATGTGACCCCCGTTTAGGTGTGGCCCCCCGTGCCTCTCTGGGGTGTTGGGCAGAGATGGGGAGCGCTGCACTGTGGATTTCCCCGGGGGCTGTGCGGTGCCATGGAGCGGCTCCGGGCAGTTTTTTTTCCGCTCTGTTTGAGTAATTAATAACTATTTTCCTGGGCTTGACTCCAGTGCGCAGTGAAGAGCTGTAAATGATTTATCAGGGACGTTCGGCAGATATGGAGCCCGTCCAGGAAGTGCCTCCAGCCCCTGATGGTTTATAGGAAAGAAGGAAAAATCCTCTGTTCCGTTCCGCAGTGGCTCTGCCATCTTCCCACGGCAAAACCTCCCCAAAATGCACCCACCAGGAGCAGCCAAGGGAAGGCATCCCCTGATGGAGGAGCCCTCCTGGTTCCTAAAGCGAGGCCTTACTGCTTTTGCCTGAGTGATGGGTGGTCAGCCCCATGCCGAGCCCTTGGCCGGCCAAATCTCACTGGGTCATGGCACTGAGATAAGGGCTGAGCCAGGGGGTGAGGGCCGTGCTGGAGCCCGTGGTGGGGGTGGGGAGTGATCAGCAAAAATGCAGCAGATCTGGGGAGAAATCTCAAGGAGATGAACCCTGACAGGTTAGGGAGGCTGCGGTTAGGGTGGTTAGGGGTGGCTGGGGACCTGATTTCTGGCCAAATGGTGGCAGGAGGTGGGGAGAACAAATGTGCCACCCTACTTTCTGCATGCAGCAGGAGAAAGCAGCTTCCAGCCAGGCCTGTCCCCACTGCATCCATCCCAAAAGATGTCGGAAGGAGCACATTGGGTCCCCCAGTGGAGGATGCTCCTTACTGGAGGCTGAGCTATTTCCATGATGCTCCAACCGGGCTTTGCCTGGTGTTGGGGATGCACAACCCATCCTCATGGCCACCCTTGCCTTGCAGAGGACACCTACACCTCGGAGGAGCTGGTGGACCACCAGCCCGTGCTGCTGAAGGTGATGGACACGGCCGACCAGGTGAGGGCCGGGCAGCGCCAGTGCCACGGTGGCACAGAGCCGTGCTCACCCGCTCCTCTCACCCCCAGGACGGCCCCGTCAACTGCGAGCGCTACCTGTGCTGGGCCAATGCCTTCCTCGTTGTCTACAGCATCGACGACAGGAGAAGCTTCGAGGGCTGCAGCCGCTACCTCGACGTCCTCGCCCGGCATGCGCAGGGCTGCCAGCGCCGGAGCCCCGTGCTGCTGCTGGGCAACAAGCTGGACATGGAGCAGTACAGGTACCCACCGCCCTTCTTTTCCCAGTAGGAAATGCAGCCAGTGGCGTGGTGTGCTTGCTTGGAGCCCATCGCTGCTTTTGTTGGGATGCCTTAGGGCTCTGTCATGAGGCAGCATTGCTGTCCCAGGAGCTTCCTGCGCTCAGTGGGCTGCGCCCGTGCCCTGCAGCCCTTTTTCACCCAGGCCTGGCTGCTGGGGTGAATCTGGGGCCTTGACAAGCTGAGCCTTCATCGCACTGGTCCTCAACCCGAACGCGCTCCTGGAACCCCCCAGTGCTCCCAGCATGGATTCAGCCCAGAGGTTTCCCCATCCCCAGCAGAGAATCACAGAATCACTAAGGCTGGAAAAGAGCTCTCAGATCCCCACCCACCCCACCGTGCCCACTGCTGGTGTCCCTCAGTGCCACATCTCTGTGGTTCTGGAACACCTCCAGGAGCGATGACCCACCGCTCCCTGGGCAGCCTGTGCCGGTGCATCACCGCTCTTTCTGAGAAGAAATTTTGGAGGGTCCTGCTCTCAGGACCTGCCCTGTCCCCTTTCCAAAGGAGCCCTGCCATCACCTCCAGCCCCCACACCCTCACGTGCCTGTCCTCGTTGTCCCCTCTTTGCCAAAACAAGGGGACCTCTCACCCCTTTCCTATGGGCCAAGTGCTCCAAGTGAGACGCAGCCCATCACCCCCTCCGCTCTCTCCAGGCAGGTGACCAAAGCCGAAGGGACGTCCCTGGCCACCAAGTTCGGGTGCCTCTTCTTCGAGGTGTCGGCGTGCCAGGACTTTGCGGCGGTGCAGCACGTCTTCCACCAGGCAGTGCGGGAGCTGCGGCGCGAGGCGGAGCGCGGCCCGGCCCTGCGGCCTCTCTTCATCGCCGAGGAGCAGCCCTGCCTGGCCATGGCCACCCGGCACAGCCTGCCCAGCTGCACCATCAACACTCTGTCTACCGTCAACCTCAAGGAGATCCCCTCGGTGGCCCAGGCCAAGCTGGTCACCGTCAAGTCGTCGCGGGCTCAGAGCAAGAGGAAGGCGCCCACGCTCACCTTGCTGAAAGGCTTCAAGATATTTTGAGGTGCATCCCTCCCCTGTTCTGCGAGGGGCTGGTAGCACCAGGAATGGGGACCTTGTCTCACTGACCCCTGCACGGCCCTGCCTGGCTGATGTATCTGTGGATTTGGGCTCCTCCCGGAGCCGTGAAGCATTGCTGCAGGCCGTGCTGTCCCCGGCTGCTCCGGCATCTGTGTGTGAGTGGGACCACGCACCGGCAGGCAGACGGGAGCCCAGGGAGCGTGAACCACTCCTTATCAAACACAGAGGCTCCTGTGTCTCATGGGTCCCCCCACCAAGCAATAACTAGGAAGAAATTCTTTTTTCCATCGGAATGAGAAAGATGTGGATGCTGTCACACCTGACTACAGGCCTCAGGTGTCCTAAAACTGATCCCTGTGCATTGAAGTAAGTCATACCAAAACAGCTGGTTTTCTAACCAACTTTTTACAAGACTATGTTCCTTTTCAAAGGTTTTGCAAGCAGAGATGCTTCACCGACCAGAATACATTCTTAAAAGCTTTTCTTTAAAAGACTGGCATCTTTTCCAAATGTCTTAAGTTATTTCATGGCCTCCACGTGTGCCCTGTGAAGGGTGTGAAGCGGATCCTGTCACAAAGTACTGTGTGCCGTGACCAGGCTCTGCCTGCACCCACGCCAGGGCCCAGGGCTGTGTGCTTGTGTTCCTCGGGGTAAACATTCTGCTTCTCTCCGGAGTCGCACCTATCTGCAGAGTAAGATACCCACGTGCATATTTGTACATACGTTCATATAGATACGACTAGAGTGACATACAGAGATTCAGTATGGGATTTTGATCAAGCACTTTGGAAAATATTTTAATAAAGGTGACTTTTGAAAAGAACAAACGCTCCCCATCTTCAGTGTCAGTGTGTTTGTGCCAGGAGGTGAGGGCACGCTCCTTGGCTGACCTCGAGCCCCCACCTCCCCTCCCAGCCCGGCAGGCGGCAGCTGAGTGAGGGGGGTAAAGATCAGCCAGACAGAGCCGCAGCGGGGGAGGCACGGGTTTGCCTCTGAGACCAGAGCCACTTCTGCTGACACAGCTCTGCTGTTTTCTTTTCTTTCCTTTTGGTGTTTGTTTTTTTTTTTTTTTCCAGGCTAAAATGCATTTTTCAACTTTTCGATCTTCAGTCGCTGTGAACTGAGACATTCTGATAGGTTCCGTAGGGCTGAGCTGCCCCGGGGCAGTTTGACATCGGCTGTTACATGGCGTCCTCGGCCGTCTCCTTGTACAGAGTAGTGACAGTCCCATCCTTCCACTGAACCAGCACCTCTCCTGATCTCTCCTCCTGCGGCAGCAGCTCTGGCTTTGGCAGGCTTTCGGGGCTGTATTCCGGCACTGTTAGCAGGGCTTGCTTGCTTTCCAGCTCAGAATTCTGGGCAGCTTGCGCTGCTTCTTTATACATGAGGATCTTCCTTTTCCTGCAGGGAAGGCACAAAAAGAAGCTAAGGAGTGAAGCAGTGAAGCCAGGCCCACCTTTGGGGTGCGTGCCTACCCGAGGTGACTGCTCTCTCCATCTCTCTGCACGCTCGACCCTGGGAATGCTTCAGCTGCTTATGGGAAGCCCTGCCAGCTGCACTGTGTCATGTAAGTGGTCTCAAGTGTTGGAGTACACACAGCCATAGTGTTTACATTTGGGGAACATACAGCGCACCACATCGCTTAAAGCAAGGCAGTAACACCCAGCAAGCCACCATTAATTGAGAGGATGGCAGGGCAGACCTGCAGCATCTCTGTTCCTCTTACTTCAAGATGAAAGCAAGTGGATGCTTTCCCACCCTAGAAGGCAGTGAGTTATCTCTCTGCTGCAGGACTGCTGTGCAGGGGGACAGCACAGGGAAACGCTGTGGGAATGCAGATGGCTGGGGAGTCCTGCTTGAGTCCCTCAGTGCTCCTCTGCTTACAGGAGAGCACCTCACGTACACATATTTAATGGTGTTTTCCTCCTAACACATTCCTTGGGCTGGCCAGTGCTTTGACAGACGCTTTACTGGTGAGGATTCAGAGCACAGAGAAGTAAAGTGGCTTGTTCTGAGTGACACAGGAGGAGAGCAAGGAGCCAGGCAAGGTTTTACAGTGAAGGAGGGTTCAAAAGGAGTTTGTCTTTGCTCTTTTCCCCAACCCTCGGTGCTTGTTCCTGCCCTGCCAAACCCACATGTCCGTCTGTTCGGAGTTCTTACTGCACCACCACACCTCACATGACCCCCAAGTTTTCCTGACTCACCTGTTTCGTGAAATGTTAATGGCCAGAAGGACAAAACCCAAAATTGTTTCCACGAAGGAAAGCGCAAGGATGGAGTAATTCCACGCTGATGCTGGGGGAAAGCACAAACAGGCGGTGTTGACATGCATGGAGCAGTGTGGCCTGCAGAGCCCAGCCAGGTTTCCTCAAGAATCCCTACACCCTGGCTGCTATGTCTTGGCTGCAGGCTGAGGGCAGAGGTGTTCAGCACCCAGACCAGAGTCCCCAGCTCTTGGTTTTGGGGATAACTTGCAGAATTGGTTCCTGCCTGTCACAGCTCCCCAAACCATATCACAGCAAAGCATCATGCCTGGCTTCAGGCATGTCCCACTTCTTTTGGAGGTGACACCGAGGGTTTATATTTCTGGGGTAAATAATCTCCTCAGGTAAATCTCTCAGGCATCTCAGTTAGGCAGGAGTTCACAGCCAAGGACTGCACATTTCTATGTTAACTCTC
Source organism: Numida meleagris (assembly GCF_002078875.1). Lineage (NCBI taxonomy): Eukaryota > Metazoa > Chordata > Aves > Galliformes > Numididae > Numida > Numida meleagris. The sequence continues at coordinate 17,488,137 of NC_034417.1, forward strand.
AACTCAAGAACATCAATGGGACTTACGGTCTTCTCTGCGGAAGAACCACAGCAGCTCCTCCAGCTTTTCTGGCTCTATACCCAGCTCAAGGATAGCGCTGTATGCCGTGTGGTCATACACATGTGTGCTGGTAAGGGCTGCGGAGAAGTAGCTGTATTGTGCTGTTGTGGAGGAAAAGAACAGAAAGCTGTGACGGCCTTTCACTGCAGGCAAGAAATAGCCTTCCCCTTGGCTCCCAGGGTTGCCCGTGACATCTCTTCTAGCAAGCAGAATGAAGCTCTGATGCACAACCTGATTTCATACGCTCAGAAAGTGGGGATTGTCTTCAACCAATGTATTTCTGCAGGTTCCAGGTGGGGCACCCAGGGCTGGAAGGACCCCAGGATGCTCACTGCCCTCCCGCATTCCCCAGCAATACGTGCTGGGCCCCACGGGCAGCACTGACCTGCTTTCTCCTTGCACACGCTCCTCTCTGCAGCACTTTGCCACTGAGCCTTGAGACCTCTGACGTTATCGAGCGTGACTCCTTTCCTGCTTGCCACCAGGTAGCCCTGGCTGCCGCCCAGAGGAGAGAGCAGCAAATTGGAGCAGTCCCAGCCCATGAAGCCCACGCTGTCACAGGGACTTGTCTGCACTCTGTTGGCTTCCACCACGGAGAGGCAGCTCTGCGTGCCGTGATTCCTCAAAGAATCTCCTTGCCAAAACCAGTCCTGGAAATCTGATGCTGAATTACAGTCCGCCAGCAGTAAATTCCCATCCGTTGGGCTGGCTTGTAAACACTGCTTGATTTTAGCATTCTGCAGCAGGAAAGCTTCAGTGTCTGCAAAGAAACCAGAATATGAGTGTGGCCACCCAGTCACGAGTCGAGTGTGTCGCCCTTGTGACAGTCAGGTATCTTCCTTGGTGACAAAGAGACTGCAATACTGTGAGCAAAGGCCCAGGGTGCAACCTATCCCGTGGCTGAGCCCGGCTGCTCATGGTGTACACTAAGGAAAATGGGCCCATGTCTCAGAGAAGGCAAAGACCTATTTCCAGACAGCTGAGGGCCATGCATGCATGCCTTTGCCATGATACTACATGTGCACACTCAAAGAGGTGTTCGCCCTCAGCCAGTGAGGCTTTTGTAAGGTCATGCAACAATGCTGGAAACACTTGTACGTGTGCATCCAGCTCCTGTGAGCCTACCCTGCACACAATCTCATGCTGTACCCCCTGCTGAGCCTGGAGTAGCTGAGTCCATAAAGAGGCATAGCCTTAGCAAATGTAACCTACTTCACCCACACCGCTGTCCTCTAAGCCAAGACTCTACCTTGCAGCAGGAAAAATGAGACTATCCAGAGTAACTTCATATTTGTCTGTGCAGCTGGGATAGATCACGACTTCACCAGTGTTTCTTCAGTCTGCAGATGCCTGGGAAAGAGAAAGGCAAGAGGTGAGGGTTCTGTCACCAAGAGCCCTGGAAGTTATGTGAGTTATTGTGCACAGGGAGTGCAGACAGCAGGCCACCGTGTTTCTCTTCTGATGTCTACAGAAGATGAGACAAAAGTACAAGTAGAAGTAATGATCTGTAGAAGTAATGATCTTTTAAACAAACCTGTGCTCATAAGGGTGTGGAGATGAGGTAGCAGAAGGCTCAGCTTCAAGAGGAATAATAGCATGCTTGCCATTGAGGCAAAGGTATGTCCCATTCATCCGGGAAGCAGAATGCAATTCCTTGACCTTTAGTCCCTCATTTGTCATCGGCATTAGTCCAGGTTTTATAGCTGCTTGTCCAATTCAGTTCTTCAGCCTCCTTTAGAGGGACCTGATCTGAGCAGAAGACTTTCAGTCTCCCTGGCCCCATCCCACCCAGCCTGACTGTGTCTCTGCCACCTCCCAGTCCATGAGGCAGGCAGGACCATGTCAGCACGGGCAGTTTTGTCCACACAGCCCAGAAAAGCACAGCTTGAGTGCAGGCAGCACTAACACAGATACTGCCTGGAGACTAACGACTGCCAAGGGAAGGAATGGAGTCGGAGGCAGGGAAAATTGTCCACTGTAAGTTATCTTGAGACCAGAAAGGTTGGATCTACGGAGCCCACTGCTCAGCCGCAAGGCAGCAGAGATGCTGTGACTGCTCACTGGCCTTATCTGAATTGTCAACCACTCATAGGTGAATGACACACTGGCCCCATGAGCGATTAATTATTAAGGCTGAGACTTGAGTGGCTGTCTGATACTCACAACATTTAATTGCATTTGCAGCGTGGCCTGGCGCTGTCTGAAGCTGTTCCCTGGAAGTCACTCACAGGCATGTTCCACAGCGCCAGCCGTGCCAGCACCGCTCCTGCTGACTCCTCGGGTGAGCGCCTGTCCTATCGGTTATAGACCTAATGATTGCTCCTATTTCCACCCCCCATTCTCAATGTCTTCACAATTCAAAGTCCACAGTTTATAGCCAACCACGCATGCAGGCTTGCTCCCTGCTGCCAGAAAATGGCCTGTTAGCGATGCTTTTAGGACAGGACTCTGAAATATCTCACGTGGTCTGCTTTGATCTTACACTTCAGAATATACAAATAAAACTGCTTGCTGCAGTTAGGTATGCCAATAACCTCACAGTCCAGGTGAGCTTTAGCTGCTCACATATCTTGCTCCCCAGAAAGGAGGAAACAAAGTGCTGGTGCCAATGAAACCGACTTACAAGTCCGCTACACCCTTATAAGAAATGCCACCAGAAGGTGTTAAATCTTGCTGCGCAAGGCTTCTGTCTAATCATTTGCTTGAGCAGGAATATTTGACATACTTGTTGCTGGTTTTCTCCTAAGGTGCTCCTCAACTTGAGGGACACTTCTTAGCAGCTGCAGAGCGGGGACACTCCAGAAGACTGCTAAAAGTAGCCTCTTGGGAAGATGGATATTTATCTTGTATTAACAGGACAAGTGGGTAAAAGCCTTTAAGGGAAACTCCTGTTATGGTAAGGATTTTTACATCCACACTGAACCGACCAAACTAGTTGGGAAGTTTCATTTACCAAAGCTACAACACAAAGTGCCCTCAGGTCTGTACCTGCCCCATGGGAGAGCTCCCTCAGGACCGTCGATCCTCCATGTGTGGCTTACCATTGGGATCCAGAACACTGCCTGCACCACGAGTTTCCCCAGTAAGGACCAGTGAGCCCCACACCAGGGCTGAACACACTCTGAAGAGTCTGGATCTTCTAAAGTCATCTCCTCCACCTTCCCCTGAGGAGCTGCTTTGCTCTGCTTGCCTTGTTCCATCTCAGGTGAGCACTGCATCACCAAACAAGGTGAGAGAGCATGGGTGATGCCTTCTCCATTGCTCCCCTGCCCCTGTGTCTCAGCAGTTGCTCTGGCCACTGTTGGATGTGGACAAGCCCTTCTACCCAGGCCTTAGACAACTCAAAGCTGTGGAGTTTGGTCCCTCAGCCCTCTGAAGACAGAAGGTGCTTCCCAGCTTGAGTACAACATGGGAAACACAAATGAGAGGCAGTACATGCATTTTAAGAATGTGTGGAAGGAGGCATAAGGAACAAACAGGCCAGCACCTATCAAGGAAGCATTCTGCCTGTACTACTCTGAGTTTATGTTCATGCCTGGACCATCTCATCTTTGTTTTCATTTTGGAAATGGCATTTTCACATTGAAACCTGCAAAATGTGTATGCTGCATGTACTTGTCAAACAAGGAGACACTCACCAATGCCATCCCAAATCCTCTTGTTCAAAACTAGGGTTTCTGGAATTCGGCAGCATCTTATGAAACCTCAAGAAAACTGATCTTGTTCCACATATGCTGTGGAACCACCATGTGCTCTCTATGTTGGTCCTTATCAGGCCTAACACTTTGGTTGCTTATCAAGCCAGATATTGCCCTCACCCTGCAAATGAGAAGTCCTCAGAGACTCACTATAGTGATACAAGGTGGAAACAAAAAACATCTGGAAAGACCATCCTGGTGGTCTCCCTGCTCAATACTCACTACATGGTATGAGACAATGTGCTTGTCACATCCCAGTCTCTGTAGAACCATCTCCTCCTGTCATCCAGACCCTTTCTTTGCTAGCTGTCTTAACTGATGGTGTTAAGCTGTGTTAGTTATCCCAAACATATTACCCAAGTGGGATGCCCTGTCTTTGGGATTTATACAGGATACACAGTGTCACACCATGAAGAAACGAGTGGCTGAGTTTGTATATACAAAGGTACACTGAGAACTGAGTTCACTTAAAGAACACAAGAAAAATGTTTAGTATTTAAAACATTGAGACAAGAAGGCAGATTGTACTATTTTTCAAGCTTTGAAAAGTCAAAAGGTAAAGAGCAAATCTGAGTTACAGAAGACATTTCCCTTTAAGTGCTTTCAGGGCTGTTTATATGCAGGAATTATCCCAGCCCACCTCTCCCTTGCCATTCAGTCTCTTCTTTAACAAGACATGCAGCCTTTACTTAAAATTGAGAATCCCAGCTTTCTAACTGAAATAAAGAAATGAATTTTCAAGGAACGATAGCTGTAAATGAACCCACCGGCGAGAGCACCAGGAATGGCAGTTAATCCCAGCTCACTCACCATGTCTTCAAGCCCCACCATGTGAAGACGTCTCCTCGAGCACCTGTCAGCTCCTTCCTACAGCGACCAGGTCCCGTCCTCTCGGAGTGCTACGCGCTGTGATTCATTCTGCTTCTGAGTCACCTGTGAAGGGAGTCCAAAAGATGAGGTTCGCCCCAGCCCCTGAAGAAACACACCTCTTTAGTGGGGCCATGCACAGCACGGGGTGAATGACCTTTCCCCAAAGAATGAACCACCAGGAACTTCCAGTTTATTTGCTCAGGCTATTGGCATAATCAGTATTAAAAGAGCACGCCGAGTAAATGACGCTGCAGTCAGTTACCCTGGGGTTAAAATGAGTGATACTGTTCGTTCTGCCTGGCCCAGCCCTAGTTGCATAGAGGAAATGTGTCCTGATAAACCAGACACTAGGCTTTTTTTTTTTTTTTTAAAGAATGGTCATTCTGAGACTCCCAGAGCATCTTAGAGACTGTCTGGTTTTGTAGACAAAGAGATGGTGCCACGCTTCTTTTACAGGTACTGGTGAGTGAGTTAGCAAAGCCAACAGGCTGCTAAGAGGCTTTGCAGCCTGATAAGGCTGATGTGCAGCATTTCTGTGCCAGGCACATTTGGGAAGGAGGATTCCTTTTCAACACAGCCTCACTGCACTGTGCGACCCATGGATAGAGCTGCATATGGCACACCAAGCTCAGGGATGGGCTTCATGCACACAGTTAGCACTGCTGAGCTGAAGCTTAGTGGGAGATAGGCACAATCTCTATACGCTTGTCTTGTCCTGGGTGTTTTCCAGCTTGAAACAAAGCATCTTTGGCACTGCTGCCCTGTTCCAGAGTGATTAATCTTTTGAATCCCACTCCACATCCGACTGAGAGTTTCCTCTGGCTGCCCCTGTGAAACTTCATCCCGCAGACATGCATCCTCCCCAGAGGGAGATGTTCTGCTGTTCAGTGTCAGCCTGGCAGGGCTCGGGTCAGAGCTCTCACTCAGAACCATGTTCTCTGGGAAACAAGAGCTCCCAGACGCAGGGGGAGACAGGTCAGGGCAGGATGTCACACCATGCTGTAAATCATCCTCTTGTTCTTTCTCATTTCAAGGTGGACTGTTTAAAAAATGCCACCACACTAGGAGAGATGTTTCCATAGCTGTCATCCTTGTGAGCCTTTCTTTATGCTGGGCACACAGTGATGGGACAGCAAGTGGTCCCACAAGCTACATAACCAAACTCCCTCGCTCACTGCCTTTGAAAAATGTGCAAGGAAAGAGGTGCACGATGGTTCCTCTTGCACAGGAGACCCCCGATGCCCTGCTGCACCACTTCCAAACCCAACAGCCAGAGTGGGGTGGCATGGGGCAGTGAAATGTATCAGTGTACCAGGAAAGCAGCTCCTGTTTCAATTCTTGTCCCCCACAAAAAGAGGCAGGATGCAGGCTCATAGCCAAAGTGTCTTCAGGACTCAGCACACTGAACGTGGAAATAAAACCAGTTCTCCTATGGTTACAGCAGGCTCTTGTTCCCAGTAATCCTCTGGGGAGGCGCTCAGAAGCAATCTCTTCAGCAGTGAGTGTTTTATTTCATGCTTCCCTTGACAACACTGGCACTCTAATGGGAGATATCCATTTACTTCTTGGAGACTCTTTCAGTGTCTTTGGCAAGGAAGCAAAGTGTAGATAGGACGTTGATTTGTGTTCTGCTTCCTCATTGGATTTGTCTTCACTACTCTCAAGAAGAGCTTCTCTGACCTTGATGTTTTAATTTTGCTTATCTTTTTTGAACCCTTCTGTGTCTTTGACCTGAAATGCCTGGTTACAGAATAACTAGACGTTCAGGGCTTTTTTTTTTCCATACACAAAATCAGAGTTCAAAACCAGCAAGAAAGCAAGATTTGCAAAGCTGTTCTTTTTTTTTTTTTTCACAAAACAATCATTGTTGCTTTCATTCTGCTATAAAAATTTACATTCAGATAAATTGTCAGTTAAAATTCATGTACGCTATGGGCAAGGCATAAAGTAGACTGAATTATACAGCTGTGTGAGAGCTGAGGATGGATTACTTGGGAGTGAATATAAAGTTGAAGTGAATTTAAGTCCACTTTATAAAAGTATTTCAAATGAAACATTAATTATTTCACGAGTATGTCTGGCAAAAACTCAGTGTGGACTTGCAGTATGTCCAGGAGCTTTAACTACTGTCAGAACTGAGAATACTTCTCCAGGGTTTAAGCTCCTTGACAGGCAGAAAGCGAAGCTCTTTACACACTGCAGATGTGCCACTGGCACTGTCAGTGCCTCCTGTGCTGAGTTCCAACAGCAAGAAACTAACACTGGGTTTGAATTGCCAGCTTCTTGGGCCATTCAAACGTGGCTGTTCTGAAGGCCACAAAGTGGTGGTGATAAATGCAGGGTTCACCCAGGGAGCTGGTACTCTCCTGCACGACACAGAATGTTGTCTTCAGTTTGGTCCATGCAAGATCTTAATGCTAGCGGTGAGAGCAAGCTTTAGGGGTAAGCTGGCAATGCTTGGCCGGTCCACGAGCCTTCCTTCCGTGAACTGCTTTCTCTACTTTTGGAAACCTTGAATATTCTCAGAATCTGAGATAATTACGTGGTCAGATTACACACTGCGTGGAACACTGCTTCCTCTCCTGTGGAGCCTGATACCAGTATGAGCCTGATAATACTTTTTGTAATCTCAGTTATTGTGCAACAATTAATTGTTTCTTGTTTACCAGCCTCATATTATTTATGGTCAGACTGCTAGACTGCCTCTCTCCTACATATTTTCCAAGCAGAAATACTCTGGTTGCTTTAATCTCTTCTTGAACAGAAGCCATTACTTCATCCTTGTTACCCGCTTGTTTATCTTTGTTACTATTTTTCACTATATTCTTTCATCTGTTCATCTTGAGGAGCTGGCTGGAATTGCAGAGGCCTAAATGTGACCAAACTGAGGATTTTCATGAGCTCCACCAGTAACAGAGAATGCCACAAGTAACAGAGAATCAAGCTTTCTGGAGCACTCAAATTTCATGTGTTGATGTTCAACTAGGAAATTATTTCTCTATTTGCTATTCTCATTTTGTCAGGGTACATAACTGACATCGTTAGGATCACTTGGCATCTTTTTTACTTATCTCATTTACACTTTCTGGTTCTACCAGAGTGGAGTTGGAGACACCTATGCCAGAGAGAAAAATAAAACCCTAACAATGGCCAGATATGAACAAGAGAGTAAAAGCACACAGCACCATTCTATCTGGCACAAAATCTCGTTTTCCCTAATGATCTTTCCTTGGTGTATCCTTCTGACAACACCTGCCCTCTATTTCCACGTCTTCTTTCTTTTTTCACTGGCATCTATAAATCGTTTCCAGATTCTCCTGTGCTGTATTTTAGAAATTCCTAGCATTGAAGACACTGGGATAAATTGTGATTGAGATGTATAAGGAATTTTGGATGCAATATACATTAAATGAAGTTCTACACAAGTAAGCCACCATCCCAAGGGGGAAAAGAATGTTCCCAGCAGAATGATAAAATATTTTCATCCTTATCTTATGGGAGAAGACAGCTCTTTAAGTGCTTATCCTGACCTCATAGTTTACAAGAAAACATTCTTTAAACTATAATCACTGTTAAAACAACGCTGTGCAAAGCGGGACACAGCCATTAGCTTCTTGAACACTGCGCTGGAGCCAGGGAAAAACAGTGGCTGTAGTGTCAACACCCCTTTCTACCCCGCACCTTATCTTTGCACTGTGGCCGAGCACCGAACTAATGCCCAGCAGCGCACTGCCCCTGCACCACAGAGACTGACAGACAGAGGCTACCTTCCCCCCGCCCCAAAATGGCGGACACGCCCCCAACATGGCGGACACGCCCCCAACATGGCGGACACGCCCCCAACATGGCGGACACGCCCCCCGAAATAGCGGCTCTTCCCAGCCCCCAAAATGGCGGCTCGATCCCGCCCCACTCCAGGGAAGGGGCGCTGCCGGCTGGCTGACGTAATCTCTTTGCGCCGGAAGTGCCGCCATGCGGGGGCGGCTGCTCCGCGCGTGGCGTGAGGGGCTGAAGGCGGCGGGCGGCGGAGTGGGTGCTCGGCGGGAGCCGCCATGGCGGGTGTTGTTCTTCGGTACCGACCGCTTTTCTGTCACTGCTTTACGGGCCCTGCAGGCCGCCAGGTACCGCCCGGAGGGCTAGACACCGAGGAATGGGAGGTTGGGGCCAGTGATGAGGTGGGCTTTAGAGGCTGCTGGGGAAGGGCAGGGCCCAGTGGTGGGTGTGTCAGGGAGGGCGGGCAGCGGCTGGGGATTGCTGCAGAGACCGTGGGATTACGCGTTGGTTGTGGTGAAGAAGCAAACTACAGGGGGCCGAGGAGATTGATGAGGGGGTCTGGGATTGAAAAAGGGTTGGGGAGAGGGTTGGACTGAGAGTCTGGGGGCTGTCTGGAGGATGGAGCTCAGAGAGGCAGGCAATGTAGGAGGGAGTGCAGCGAGGGTGTGGGTCAGCAGCCTGTGACTCTACTTAGCTCTGCCTGCATGAGTTCTCCATTCTTTGCACGCCTCAGGGAGCCCAGCAGGGACTTGCTTGTGTCCAGGCTGGAGGTGGTGACGCTGCCCTCCCGCCTGCCCGGGGACCTGCCTGTGAAGAGCTGTGCCCGTGAGCTGCAGCTGCCTGTGCACGAGTGGCCGCAGACGGGGCCTGTAGGGCAGTTTGATGTTGGTGTGGTGGCATCCTTCGGGCGTCTCCTAAGCGAGGACCTTATTTTGCAATTCCCGTAGTAAGTGAGCTGACATCTACTGCTGCTTTCTTAGCAAAAATGGGCCGTATTTTTGACTGTCATTGCAGTCAGTGCCTGTGACTTGTAGCTGGTGAGGTGAACTTCTTCCCTGAAGGCTTATCTGAGTCCTTCCATCATTGTGAGGCTCTTTATTGTGTTGATAAAGATCTATGCAATCATTCAGCATAATGCATTCACCTGTTTTCCTTTCCTTCCCCTTTTGTGTTTACTGAGAAGCTGAAGATTACGTAGGGTAAATTTTCCTTTAAGTATTTAAATCTCAGAAGTTCTGAGCAGGTAATAGTAATACCTAAAATAGTTTAAATGTAGTGTTGCACACGTGTTTACATAAATTTCAGTTACTGTTTCTACTCAAACTTCATTTCAGTGGGGTGCTGAATGTCCATCCCAGCTGCCTCCCACGGTGGCGTGGTCCTGCACCAATAGTCCACACAGTACTTCATGGTGACAAAGTGACCGGAGTGACAATTATGGAAATAAGACCAAAGAGGTATGTTCCCAAAACAACTCGCTGCTGCTCTATGTAATTGCTAGTTGGTTTTTTTTATGCATGTTTAATATTAAAATTTGAAACACTTTAAATTTGTGGCAAGTCACATATTTTATGAGTGCAATTTGTACTCTAGGCTACTGTGATGATGATTTAGTATTTTTAATGTTTTAAAAACTAGTCTTTATTGGTGGAATTGTTCCCTAATCATGACAGTCAGAATGCTACATTTTTTGTATTAATTCATCCTCAGTAATCTTCTTTAAATGTGTGGTTAATATTGAAATCATTGCATGTGTTAGAAGAATTGCAGTAGTGATCCCAACCCTGTTCTCTAGCTTTTAGTGTTGTTACAGAGAGCAGACAGCACAAATGGTCTGTGCGGATGGATTGATAGGTTTGGTATACCAGTACAGAAAAGAATGGGCTTTCAGACTTCAGAGTTGTCCATAACCTACTGTAAGAGAGGGCAGGAAACTGCTTGACTAGAGAAAAGAGGGATAATCTATTTTAGGTTCAGCAGAAGCTCTGGCTTAGATGGCTTGTGAAAACACATCATCATAGTTTGGTCTTATCTTTGTTAGATGCTTGTCTGACACAGGACTCAGGAAAGTGTGGAAAAAATCCTGAATATTTCAGGTTGTTTCTTCTGAAATCTTGTGTTTCTGAACTGTAAATTGTGTGTTGCTGAAACTTGAGTCTTGCTTGCTAAGATTTATCCAGTTTTCGCTGTTTCATCATGTGAACCAATCTTTAAAATTTCAGTTTCATTATTAAAAAAAAAAAAGTAGTGAGTAACTGAGTTAATGTGTTTAATGTATACTTTGGAACTGTTAGTTGAGCTACAGTTTTTCCTCTAGTAAGCTTGTATATTTTCTGCTTTGTAGGTTTGATGTAGGTCCAATTATTAAACAAGAAGAGTGTCCTGTTCCTCCTAAATGTACGACAAAGGAGTTGGAAGTGATATTAGCAGAGATGGGTGCAAACATGGTAAAGTCATGCCAGCTAGTATCACTTCTGATTAATTCCTTGCTTTCAACGCGTGAGCTGTTCTTTGTAATCTTGTTCTGAGTTGACTACAATTGTTAGGAGGGGAATGATACAACATTTAGTGTTTGTGAGCATCATCTGTTGCTGAGCAGAAAGTTAAGTGATGTGTGATAAGGTGTTGGTCCTGTGCATTGCTATTCTGTTTGTAATCGGTGAAGAACTCACTTGCTTTGTGTAGAAGCAGTGCAACTGCTTCTTCTGTTGAAGAGAATGTTTGCTTGTTCATCTTAAAAATCAGCTTTCAGCCTGTTTTAGGGTTAGCATCATAGAGCAGATCATCCAGAAAAGAATACTTTTTTTTTAACTGTGAGAAGTGACTGTGCTGTGTATGTGTATATGATATACTCAGAAGGTTTATAATGACCAAACATCCTAAAATCTATGAGAAAGTTCAACTGATTGAAAAATAAAGTACTGCGTTTACATTGAATTTAGTCATCCTTCCAGTAAACATACTCAGGTTTGCCAACATTCTTTACTAACATTTATTTTGCAGCTGCTGTCAGTTTTGAAAAACTTGCCTGAAAGTTTAGAAAATAAAAAAGAACAACCAAAAGAAGGAGTAACATTTGGTAGGTGCATTTTTTTTTTATAATGCAACTTTATTTTTTCTTTTATCAGCTGGAAAAAAAAAACTTTCTACTGTGGTGGGTCTTGAGTTTTTTATCATTTAGATACCTTTTTCAGTATAGCTTTCCTACTGCTGCCTCTGGCTTAAAATCAGATATTAATTATTTTAATTTCTTTTTCTCCTAGCTCCTAAAATATCTGTAGCTAAGAGTTGTATAAATTGGGAAGAGCAAACAGCTGCACAAATAATTCAGCTGCATCGTGCCATAGGAAGTATGGTAAGAGAGTAGATTTTCTCTCTTTTGTCCTCCAGCAGGTCTGAGTTTGGCTTAGATATTTTAACTAATGACAGAAACTTAAGTTTAGTTATCTTATCCCCTAAGTCCTAGAATCTATTTAAAGTCCCAGGTTACTTTTCTCATCCCAAGTCTGAAATTAGCTCACTAGTTTTATTTTGATTCCTTACTGCCAAGACTTCTACTGATGGGTTTGAGAACAAGAATGCTGTCTTTGTGTGACAGTTAAGAGTGCAACTGAACTGTTACTGCAGGTAGTTGCTTAATAAGGTACTGTATATGCTAATGATTTTTTTTATCAATGAGAAGAGCAAAAAAGAAAGCTAGACATAGTAAAGAAAGAATTTTATCTGGACATAATACCTAAATTTTTCCCTAATGCTCTTGTCATTGATGTCTTGTGTAAGGGGAGGGAAAGGGAGGGGGGGGGGGGAAGAAAGCAGGAAACAACAACAAAAAAAAACCTAGACAGACACCTAGAAATCACGAAAATTGTCCCAGTGTGTTGTGTGCTTCTGTTTCCAGTTTCCTTTGCAGACGCTTTGGAAGGGCAGCACTGTTAAACTTCTGGATTTTGTGGAAGTGGATAATATCCTTGGTTCTGCTGGTATGTGCTCTAAAATTAATCTGCTAAGTTAAGTTCTTGTGTGTCTGTAAGCATTGACTTGAAGATTGTACACAGTTGTGCTAAACAGGTACTGCTTTCTGAAACGCTGGTATAACTAAATCAGTCTAATTTACTTAAAAGTGTATTGAATTTCTGTGCCCAAAGGTGGGCATTATATGGATTCTAGGGTTGTTCCTGCTTCATGATGATAATGAGAGAACAGCGGGCATAGTTCTGTGAATCCTGAGATTTGAGGATTTTAATCTGCAATGAGTTAAGAGGTCCTCTTGTAATGGTTTTGCCTTGTGATCTCCCAAGAGCAAAATTAACTTTGTGTATTGTCACTTAAACAATTTTCTGTAGCTGCCTGTGAATCTGAGAGCTTTGCATGCACTGAGCACTGTACTGAAGTGTGCAGGTCTTAATAGCTGCTTGTGGATGTGGCAGGGAGCTGTGCTAGAGAGCGACTGTTCTCATTCTCTCCTGCTTACTTGAGAATAATAAAACATAGAATGTGATAAAATATTTTTGAGCAAAATAGTAACACAAGGTAATTATATTTCCGAGACCAAAGTGTTGTAAGTTTATTTTGCTTACTTGCACAAAAATGCAAAATAATCTTATTTTGCTTCTAGATCAAGTATTAAGTGACCATGGAGCTGTTCCTGGCTCACTACTATACCATAAAACGTCCCAAACGCTGATCGCTCATTGCAAGGTAGGCTTCTGTTTTTGTATTCGTTGCCCTAAAGTTGAGCTTTTCAGCATCTATGTTACTTAACATCTGTCTTAATTGTCCATCATTATTTACTGACCTAGTTTAGATTAGCATCAGTCTTTTTACTTGATACCCCAAAGAACTTTTTGTTTCCAATAACAAACTTCTCATTTCCAAGTGGGAATTCTGACTCATAGCATGCACTTGATACAGAACACATATAGTAAGCCAACCTAATATTTAAAACATGGAAGAAGCTTACTGCCTTTCTTTGGTTTTTTTTTTTTTCTAGGATGGCTGGGTTGGAATCAAAACAGTTGTATTAAAGAAGAAGCTTACAGCAGTTGACTTCTACAATGGATACATGCACTCTTGGTTCCAGCAGAACACAAGAACAGTTCATCGGGAATGCAGATTTCAAACACTCAAACTTAACACAGCAAAAAAGACTCTGAAAGAGAGGGAAGTATTGTTGCAGGATATAAAACGATAGATGTCTTTTTCCACATCTTAAAGTACATCTGTAAGTTAATATAAAATATTTCAGAGCCAAACTATAACATTGAACTTGGTTCAGAATTTTCCTCCCCAGAATGCTTGACGCAATTGTCAAGCATTCTGTTCTCATCATGGATTTCTGATGATGATCATTTCTTCTACCCCATTAAGGAAGAGAATTCTGTGAACACTGAGGACTGTGAATAAATCTGTGTTTCCACTGTTGGGTAATAAATCTATTTTTGTACAGTGTTTTCCATATTTATTTTCTTGGCCTTTCAGTATAACTTCCTTCAAGCTTAAGCTGTGTGCAGTTGCTTTAATCTAGAAACATTCCCTTGCTTCTCTAATTCATATGTGGTTTCAGAAAAGCAAGACAAAAGCCTGTTTCATTGCTAAATCATTTGTCAAATACGTGATCAACCATTCCTTTTTAGTTCTCTGTTCTTAGTAATTTTCTCTTATCAAGTTCCTTGCTTAATGGCAAGTGACCTTCTGGTCCTTGATGAAAATACTGAATAATTTGAAGTCTGGTGCTGATTCTGTTTCTAATCTGTAAACTCCTTAATGTCACTCATTTTGGTTAGTAGATGTTTTTTCTTTGATACCTTTAGTTTTCTGATCCATTCATTGTCTTTAGCATTTTGTGTATTGATTGTCCTCTCTCCATTCTCCTTGTTTTCATGTGCAAGAATATATAGTTCTTAACTATATGTGTGACATTCCTTCAGGAAACTCATTCTGCTGTCATGATTTCTCTCTGATAAGAGATTTTGTCCAATGAATGACTGCTATCTAATCTGAGCTTTTCAGCTTTTCCTCAGCCTGCGTTTGGTTCCTGGCAGATATCAGAGCATTTCACGTGAGGAACCTCAAAACTGAGAACTCTTCGTACTTCTTTTTGTCCTATTTTAGAAGCAGTGTAACACTGTAAGGAGAACAACAACATAAGGACCAGACAGGTGATAGGAGCTGCTGTAGCATTATTTGCTCAGTACATTCCTTCTTTTTTTTCTGAATACTGTTGCAATAAAAGCAGAGTCACTAGAGCAATTCAGGCCTAGGGAGGCACCGTTCTTTTAGCTTCATATTTACAGCATTTGCACAGGAATTGTACAGGCCTTAAACAAAATTGCAAGCCACATCCTCTTCCGCCTGTCCCTTGGGCTCTTCAGGCTTTTCTGACCATTCATGCCTTTTCAAGCCGTTGTGGCTGAATGTTAAAACTTGAAGTCATGTGTTGAATGTGTGATGCTTATGTCAAGGTGACAGGAACTTGACATGATTGAGCGTGACTCACTGAATGAGAGCAAAATCTAAAAATAATGTTATATAATGTGGATTAAAATGTTTCTGAAGAAGCATCTGTTAAAGCGGATGCTGCAGTATTTTTCTTTCACTGCCATTGGTCCAACAATGAATCTGTCTCTGACAGGTTGTCTAGAACACGTGGTCCTCCAAGGAATCCATGTCTGTGAATGCAAGGCAAAAGCTGCAAGCAGCAGTAAGGTAGAAGTTGGGTTTCTGCAGAGACTTCCTTTGTGTCTGTCTGCAGCCTCCAGGGTGCAGTTTGTGCTGCAGGCCTTTTAAAACTGCTGACAAAATTCCCTGGAAGTTCTTCTAACTTTCTCAGGCTCCTTTGCTTTTCTTGAACCTGCTGTGGCATCATCGTAGCAAAGAACTGTGTAGGGATCCCAGGGAAAGATCCTCTGAAATTACTTCAGAATTTACCAAAGATGCCATTCTGTTCTGCTGTGTTTAAATTACTCAGAGAGCAAACCCCTTTGGACAGAGCATAGCATTCCAAACTGATGTAAGCAAAGCAGCATTCGTGCTGGGTGGCATTATTGCTGGTAGCTGGAATACCAACTTCCAACTAGCAGTGTCTGCATTAAATGTTGGCAATTTGCACGTCTCCTACTGGCAGTTTGTGATTATGCCTTGTGTGAGATCTGTTGCTGTTAGTCACTGGTGGTGGCGATTTCAGTTCCTAAGCATAGGGTAGCAGTTTCCTTCTGTCTTACAGGGAGTTCAAAGTAGCGTGCACTCAGACACCCAGTAGATGGTGCTCACTGCATCACTTTTAGGGGAGCAACAGGGTCAGCGGGCAGATCTTGAAAAATATGGTCCAGAATGTCTTCAGTTTTGTTTAATACCAAATGATGTCTAAACAGTGCAGTGGCCAGAGTTCCGATACCTTTTGAAGTTAATCCTCTCAGAATTTCCTTCTATACAAGAGGTTATCAGAAATCAGACAGTTTGCTGTAGCTTAGCTGTTGGTTATCCTGGCTTTGAATATGCACAACTTTCCCCCGTTGTTTTATGGAGGAATTATGCTTAATTTATTTTTTTTTACAGGGGAAATCTTTGACGTGCTATATTTGACATGGTGGAGAAGCTTTAAAGGGAATTGGAGTTCCCCAGGGAGCTGTTAGCCAGAATGTTTCTTTGGAAACTTTGCCTTCACCTGACTATAGGGATTTAACCCAGAAGGTAATGAAAATCTGATTATTTTTGCAGATTGGGCAAAACAAAAATGGGGCATTCTCTGATGAGGTGTGGAATAGCATGTCAAGGTTGACTCTGGAACATAGACATGGTGATTCAATCCCCAGGACTACTGTTTTGCTCAAGCACAGCCACCCTAGCAATTGGAAAGCGATACTAACGAAATAAAACAGCTGTCCTCTTGGAGAGAGGAAACACAGCAGAGGTATTCATAGATCCAGCATCCGCTAGGGCTCAGTTCAACATCACTGAAGCCAAATTACTGGTGGAACTGCAAAACCTTTGGATACCAGAAGGGCTCTGGTGTTCAACAGGGATGATTTCATCTTGTATTTCAAGTAAATGTTAGAGGGAGTGATATTTTCTAGTATGCTGATGACTAGCAGTTGGTTGCATCTGTTCTATAATCAAACCTTACCAGTCCCCCTGCTTCCTAGGAAACCTCGTTATTCCTGTTTTCTACTGAATACATTACGAATAAGTAGTGTAGGTAATTAATCACAGGAATACCTGAGGCTTTTAAAGAAGTTGTTTGGGAAATCAGCGAATAATACGAAGGTTGAGTTTAGATGAGAATATCTCTACTCGTGTTTATCCTCACTGCTGACAGCCTGATGGCTTCTGGGAGGCACTATTTTTCCTTTCTTAAAAACAAGAGGAGGGATAGGTCATCAGGGTTGGAAACCAGGTGACCTTAATGGAAGCTTCTTTGCCATTAGCCCCAAACCTACAGATGTCTGGGAGCCAGGTCTCCTGCTTCATCCTGCTTCTCAAGGTTGGTGGTCTGAAAGCTAATGCAGAGGGAGGAGCTGAGTCACAGCCTCCCTGCATTCCTGGAGTTGATGCTCTCCTTTGATATGTGGGAGTGTGTGTTAGGTTTCAGGTTGCAGAAGGGATGCTGCAGTACACTGAACATAAACATGGGCACTCAGGAACTGGGAAAGTTGGAATTAATATTGAACTGTAGCATAAAACTGCTGTGAAGGGTGAGCTTTAGGACCTGCTGTAATTTTTCTCCTAGATAAACTTTCTTGATTTATTTGACATGGTGACTTATCGGTGGTGAAGAAGTGTTAGCTCTGAGTGTTAGTCTTTGGCTTCTTTTCTGCTAATAGCACTTCAGTGCCCATGTTTGAAACCTCTCTGTGCAATGTATTCTGCCAGCAGCCTCTTCTGAGGGCTCAGGGACTCAGTGAGTACAGAGATAAGCTTGTTTCTCCAAGTTGGAGTTAAGCTGCAGGGGGGGACAGTTTGGGGAAACTTGGAGAGCTTCTTGCTGTTTCATGGATAGGCAGAATTTCAGGGCTGTCACATCACTGGGTAGAAAATTCTGTTTAATGGCAAAAGGAAGAGCCCTAAACCCTGTCCTTTGGCTCTGGCTAGCCCGTGTAGCACAGGGACCAGATCCTGAGCCTGCTTTCCTCCCTGTAACTCCTGGGTTGATCTGGAGAAGTCATTTGTGTTACTTCACTCTCAAAGTGATGAAATTAGGGCCAGGATTTGGCTGTCTGTGCAGAGAGAAGAGACATTTCTCTGTAAGTCTGCAGTGCAAGCCAAGAGCTCTGTGGGAAGGTCCAAGCTAATGCTCCCCACTGGCTGCCTTGGCCCGAGCTCCTGCCAAGCCCTTGCAGCAGACTAGACACAAAAGAAAACACGCAGTCTAAATTCATTGGTATGAAGAGGTTGTGCCAGAGTATTCCACAGCTCTTCTTTTTCTGTTTCTCTTTGTTAATTGTCAATTTGCATGAAAACAAAGATTATAAAGGTTTGTTGTTATTGTGTGTGTTTTTTTTTAACCATAGTTCAGGCTGCATTGGCATTTAGTCCTGCACAGCTCTGCATTTAATACCCAAGATGCTCCATGGCAGACCTGAGAACCTGTTCCAGATGTTGCTAAAGGCTGTTGAAAGATTCCCCATACCCTTCATGAGCCCTAGGTAAGAGACAGACCTGTATCAGGACTGTATTCATATATGTAGGAGAAGAATGAGTGGTAGGAGAGAGGGAAGTCCAGTGGGGCATGTGTTTCAAGTCAGTTTTCGTTAAAGAGCCCATTTTTTGTGATCTCTGTCCATGAAGATTTGAGTGCTGGAGACCTGTTGGTTTACCTGCTCCAAAAAGTTTGTTGGCAGGGGTGTGTTTGGGTGTGAACACGGGATGTGCTCTGTGCTGGTGAGGTCCCAGATTCCTCTCTACAAGTAGTGTCACAGAGGCTGTGGGGTTTTGTAGGGCAACACGTTTAATAGAGCTCCTGGAGTTGGGTCACTGTCTGACCCCTCCTGTGGCCATCTGTGTTTCTGTGTTGCCTAATTTTTCTGTCATCCTTACAGCACTGGTTTCCAGCACTTTTCCTCCCCCAGTCCTGTCCCACTCTGGGAGCCCTGCTGCTCCCTTCTAGGCGTACCTTGCCCTGACCTGCTGTCTGCATCTCCCAACACTTGCTGCCCCTCTGCATCTTGTGGATGTGGTGCTGCTTGCAAACTGCAGACTGATTCCCTGACTGCAGCATTCTGTGGCAAAGCCTTGGACTCAGGGGAGCAGCAGGTACCCACCAAATCACTTTCCCACACCCAGCATCAGTCTCACATTGAAAAGTGAAATTTTGTAGGATGTTGTTTGGTCTGCTCTACGCATGGTTTATTTACTTTGGCACATCAAACGCAAAGGTAATACAGCACTGTCAAAATTACAAAATGACTTTTTTAAAATTCATCTACCCTATTGTAGAGCATTATTTGAGAAGAAGAACCCTGCAAGAAGCAAGAGAAAGCTTTCATTTTATCCACGTGGAGCCTACAATCCACATGGCTTCTCTGTGCTGTCAAGCATGTGAGTTCTTAGAAATGCAGCTGATGGTAGTTTAGCTTGAATACAATCATTCTAAAACAAGCTAGAAATAAATAAAATACTTACATTTCAAGTACAAAACCTTGCAGTTGAATTCAGTCTGGGGAAATCAGTTTATTCCTTTTCATGTTACCAACTAGTGTACAGGTACTTGGGCTGGCAAAATCTGCAGATGCAGAATAGGAAAATGTCGTATGCATGTGACTTAATTGGACTGTGCGTTTAGTCTTCCCTTTAGGCTATCAGGTGAAGTTGTTTTATATCAGATTTTTTTTTTTTACACTTTTGGTAAGGCAGGAACTCACTACAAGTACTGCCTCCCAATTTTGGCCTTATATCTTTCCTTTCTGGTGCAATGCAAAAATAAAAAAAGGGGAGGGGGGAGCATCACGTCTCAAAAATACTGACAACTACCTGCTTGGAATTAAGCTGTTTGCAGGTAGATACTTATGGTTAAATCAAATGTGAGTGACTTTACCAAGGCTCCTATATAGCTCTAGTATGAGGAAGGACGTTGACCTCTCATCTGGATTCTGCTTTGGGTGATCTGGCGGCTTCCCACCGGCCTTTGGTATGCAGGGCTCTCCCTTGCTGGTACCCGTATGGACTGCTGGCCCGAGTTCCTCTGGGTCTCAAATAAGCTTTGCTCTGCTGCGCTCCTCTCCGAACAGGTGAAAGTCAGCGCAACACCGATATCGCTCTTCATGGTTCTGGAGGTGCCATCTGATGTGCCATCGAAACACCTGCCCAAAGCGATTTCCTTGGCGATCCTTGGGTCCTGGTCGGTGACGGTGTAGATGCCGTAGTTATGCCCCAGTGGGTCAAGGGGTGCCAGCATTGTATATTCGCTGGAATCATTGTTGGTAGCCATGGGGAGGTGGTTCACCAGGTACTCATGGAGCATGCTGTTAACGCTCTCCCGGCGACAGCTGCCTTGTGGGATGACTTTCACAAGCGTGCGGTCCACGCGGTCTTGGTCGAAGAGCATGCCACTGCACTTGAACTCCAGGCAGGCTGCTGACACGTCCTGCTGCTGAGGATCCCGAATGCTACGGACATCCCTGATACCGTAGAGCTTGCCAATGGTGCGTGGATGCGTCCCACCCATGTTGCGAGACCTTATGTTCACTTCCTGGGGTCCATTAATTTTGACTTTAATGTAGCAGGCCCTAAATTCCATGGGCTTGGGCCACCATGCCAGGTAGTCATCGGTCCAGCTCATGAGGTCGTCTTCACTGAAGGGAACAGTATTGAAGTCATACCGATCTCCCTCTATCCTGTAAAACCTGAAGTGAGCAGCACTGTATGGAGCTTCTTCACATTCTTTCAGGTTTTCATAGGCATAAATAGGGCCATTGTTCTCATCTGCAGAATTTGGACTCGGCTTGGCCATGTTGATTCTGAATGCTGTTTTCTTAGTGTTAGGGTCCTCATGGTCTGTTCTCCTGTAGTTGAGCTTGTTGAGATATGGCTGTGGGACCCCAATAGCATTAGGATTGAGTTTGGGAGCAGAGGGCACAGCTTCGAGTTCTTCACCCCCCAAGCTTGCCAAAATGTAAGCTGCGTAGGCCTCTGGGTTCTGCTCGTCACAAAAGGCTGGTGCACAAGCGCCATTGGGACCGGTGACCACGCTGTCAAAACGGCCCCATGCTCTGGGGTTGGAGGAGAACCCTGGTTCTGGCTCCGTGTTTATAACAGAAATCACCACCCCTTGGATCTGCTCACTTGGCAGAAATCTCTCACTTCTGTATGCTCGGATTTTGACGTAGCAGCGTCTGCTCTCTGGGACGTCCAGGTTAAAAAGCCGCCTTTCCTTGATCTCCATGTTCCCAACCAAAAAAGTCCGCTCCTCTCTTTTGCGCCGTCTGCTTTTCTCCAGGTTGAAGTCCCCTTCTTCCTCCCATAGTCCTGTCTCAGGGTTCAGTGACCAAAGCTTCATTTCTTGTAGGTGCTCTGGCATCCTGACCTGAGCAGTGTCCAAGTGGACCTTCACATCCTCTGCATTAAGAGTCTCCGTTCCTTGTTCATCGGTGAAGTCCACGGAAAACATGCCATACGTGCGGAGCGGGAACACGTCTCCTTCGTCATCCACAAAGTTCAGGTCACTTTGTGTCACAGGCGCCGTTGAGAGTTCTCTTGGGTCCAGAAACGTCACGCTGGCTTTCACTTTACCTCTGTAAGGTTCTCCATTCTTCCTGTAAAATGAATCAGGAGGGATTTCTAATTCAGCGATTGGATCATCGTCTTCCTTCTCACCCAAAGGAATTACACTGGTTTCAGTGGATTCCAGTGTAATAGGGGCTTGTTTTCGTAGTAACTTAATGTCATGAAACACAGCACCTCCATTTTCCTTGAATGGCAAAACTTTTGTTGTGTTCACAAACTTCTGCAGCCGATCCACAAAGGTTAGAACCAGTCTCTCAGTATCCGGTGGGACGTGGACAGAGAAGGTTCCCTTGTAGCCAGTCATACTCACTCTCTTGTTCCCCATGTAGATGTGGCCAAACCTCAGTGGCTCACCGTTATCCACTGCTGTAGCTCTGCCCCGAACTGTTATTTTTGTCTCGGTGCATTTTTTGCAGCCACATTCTACGGCAACTTTAGTGGGGAGCGTGTATCCATCACACAAGATCTCTCTCATCTCCATCTTAGACACCCCGCAGCAATAGGAGATGTTGTCCTTACAGCGGAGTCCCTTATCCAGCTTCCCAACGCAGGTCTTTGCTGGGCACTTCCCCACGTCATAGTAGAATGAGTCAGTTGCTTTTTGGAAACAGTCGTGCGGAAGACGAATGAGGTGGCTTTGGGGCTGGGAGCTGCAGGCTGCCTCTTGTTTTCCTGTTGAATAGCATTTCTTAATGAGCAGCATGAAATAATTGTACAGTTACCTGTATGCGGTCTGAAACCCTCCGAGCTAAACATTGCTTCCAATCACAGGGAGGTTTTTGCAGCGATAAAACAGATGGTTTGCAGGATTTTGGTTAGCTGGATTCATCTGGCCTTTGTTACACTGCAGCAGGTGCTCAGCTTTAATTTAAGGCACCTGATTAAGAGCAGTGCTGTTTGCAGGAGTGTCCCAGCTCCTGCTTACCAGTTACACATTCTGCAGCTGCCTGGCTTCTTGACTATGAACAGACCTAAATGGGTCCCAGGATTTAAAAAAGAAACAGAAATATTCACACGCTGGGCAGTGATTACAGTGAGAAATGACTGTGCCCAGCGGATTAAGTTTGGCAGGTCGTCTGAAACCCAGAGCTCTGGTTTGTAGCGAGTATCTGGCTGATAACCAACGCATTCAGGCTTATCTGCTAATGAGTGTGTAAGATAGTGCCTGAATATTTTTCCTGCATCTTCCCTTTGATACATGTGTTGTAATTTCAGAGCGCTGCTTTCTGCACCCCAGCTGCTTGGAGCACATGGCACATGTTTTCTCTTACCTATTACAGAAAGTGTGGCAGGTTGGGACTTCGCTGAACCCCCATCGCTGACGGCCTTGCAGAAGTACTCTCCTGCCTGCGCTCTGTTCAGGTTCTTCAGAATCAGGTTGTTTTTGTATCTATATATGGAAGGATCCAGCAGGGAGCCGTTGTGGTACCTGCCAGGAACAGGCAGCTGGTTAATGGGACAGAGACATGACCACATGGCTAGGGCAGAGCAGTGCCCAGATCCTGGCTGCGTGGATTTTGCCACACCTCCTGCCTCAGTTTCACCACTTATATCACAAAGCGGCTGTATCCCCGGAGCTGCCCTTTCAGAGTTGTGGTTGTGCTTAAAAGCATCTCCCCACTGTGTTGCATGGGGTGCTTGTCAGGCTGCAAATTCTTTCAGGGGCTTCCCCTAAAACTGATTCCAGACACAGCTGTCAGTCATGCCTGCCAAGGTTTTTGAAACTCCTGTCTGGGTGTTTTTTCCATTAAGTCCCTCTGCAGATTGTATTACTGCACCTGTGAGAAATGCCAGCTCTGCAAATGTGCAGGAAATGATCATTTGTAGCGCTGGGTTCTCAGTGTATTTAAGCTTGACAAAAACAACAACAACAAAAAACAACCCCAGCTTATGGAGAAGTCAGGAGGTACAAATCAAGTGTGTTCAACAAAATTTGGAGAATCATTGGAATTGGAAGGGACCCTTAAAGGCCATCTAGTCCAACTCCTCTGCAATGAACATGGACACCTACAGCTCGATCATGTGCTCAGAGCCTGTCCAGCCTGACCTTGGGTGTCCCAAGGGATGGGGCACCCACCACCTCTCTAGGCAGCCTGTGCCAGTTCCTCACTCCTTATCATAAACAAGCTTTTCTTTATATCCAGTGTAATCCTCCCCTGTTTTAGTTCGAAACCATTACCCTGCTTAAGTCTGTCCCCTTCTTTTTTATAGCCCAGCTTGTATTGATAGCAGCTGTTGCTGTGACCCAGGTGCAAGACCTTGCCCTTGGCTTTGTTGAGCCTTGTGAGGTTCCCCTGGGCCCACTGCTCCAGCTTTCTGCCCTCCTGCCAGGTGGTGTGGGATCAATGGGGGTTCCTTACCAGAGATAGCGATCTGGGGCTGGAGTCCCCACAGCATTGCAGCAGAGTGACACGCTCTGCCCCTCTCTCCTTGCCTTGTCATCAGGGCTCTTGAAAACATAGGGTTTCCCTGCGGGAGGAGAAAAGGCCGCCTCATTACTCTTGTTAATTGCTCTTAGAGGTGCTGGGCTTCCCCATCTCTCTATTTCTACCTGATCTCTTCAGCTGCACTTGGAGCGCCAGGTTCCTCCTGTTGGTCACCGGCACGGTGATGGCTGCAGTCGTGTATTTGGCTTTCTTTATCTTAAGGGTGTTTCTGCCATCAGGACAGACCCCAGGAATTCTAAATGTGCCCTTATCGTCAGCCGTTGTCAACAACTTGAGATTGTTGGCTTGCAGGTAGACCCGGGCGTTGTCTGCTGGTGAACCATCCTCCAAGGAGACCTTTCCGTGCAGGGTCACGTCCTCACACATGCACGCGTCGCAGTCGGCGTTCACGCGGCCCATGGGGCAGGTGATGTTGCAGGCTGGGGGAGGCAGGTGGGTCAGAAAGCAGCCCGAGGCCCCGCCACGCTCCCAGCACGGCCTCACGCTTGCTTTCCATTTAGATGCAATAAGGCAGATACTGCATAAGGAATAGATTGTATCCAAAATATATTTCTAGAGATTATCAGCAGCTGTGTATTAGAAACATGGGTTTGATGGAGTGCTGAGCCTCGTAATTAGTAGAAAGCAGCCATGTGGATATCATTACAGCTAGCAACTTAGAATCATAGAATTAGCTAGGTTGGAAAAGACCTACAAGAACATCCAGTCCAACCATCCACCTGCCACCAATAACCCCACTAAACCGTGTCTCTCAACGCTATATCTAAATGTTTCTTGAACTCCTAGTTCCCATCCCTGAAAGGCTGAATTTCAGGGAAGTTTGAATCCAGATCTGCATGTGAGCTGAACCCTGGCAAAATTACAAAGCTGAAGGCATTCGGATTCGTGGATTCCTGTTGCCAACCAGTGCCCAAATCCCATGGCGTTGGTTTGTCTTAAAAGCTGCCTCTCTTATTCAGCAGCATCCTGGCTTGTCCTAGTAGCCTAACTGTTGAACAAGTATTATCTGATGAGTCCAACGAGTGGTCTCCCAGAGAGTGATTCTGTGACGTTTTCTTACCTATAGCAATTAATCCTACATAATCCCCGTTTCTTTCCATTTACAAGGATGCTCCCTTTACCATCACAGAGCCTCCCCCTACAGCAGCTGCGTGATAATCTTTTCATCGCTGGAAATAAATAAAAGAAATCAGAGAAAAACCTGTAACAACTTTCCTGGAGGAAACACAGGCTATTTTCAGAGTGATTGGTTTAAAAGGGGAATGTATGAGTAATATCATTAATTACAAGCTGCTGTAACTTCTTCCAGGGACTGGCTGCAGGCAGCGCTCAGAACTCTGGCAAGGAGGAGAAATGTGGTAACATGGCTGCGAGGGGAGTAAAAAGCCTATGTGGGAGTGAGATCAGGACATAGGTGAGGTAATGTGAGCACCTGAGCAAACGTGTCCGATGCAGAGCCGTCCTTCCTCCATTACTTCGTTACAGTGCACGCCCCAGAGGCGATCCGCCAGGCAGGATCGGGTCCGCTTCTGCACACCGGTTTGGCCACACTTCCCTGAGCACTCGCTCCATTTCGACCACGGAGACAGAAACTTTCTGGGATCTTGCACCAGAAGAGCTTGAATGACATCATTGGGGTGTTACTGAGACGCACATCCGACACAGGGCTGCCCCAAAGAAAGCATTTTCCATGCAGCTTCTACACGGCTCAGACTATGAGTTTGTATTTGGATATTATGCACCACAAACTCAAAGCATGTTGAGGGAGCTGGGAAATAAAGCACATGAAGGCACCTGAATGCTTCGGACATCATTCCCCGAATTCAGGGCAATTAAGGTAAGCCCAAGGGGCAGAGTGCAGCAGCTCACGCTTAGTCATAGAATCATCATGGAATCATAGAATTGGTCTTGAATAACTTTGGCTTAGAGGAAATCAAACCCACATTGTCATTTAAGTGCTGTCTGAGGGGCAGCGCTCGCATGTGGTTAAACAAAAAAAGCAACAAAGAAGGGTGCTATTGTTGGTATGGTTGTGCTGGGTGTCTTTAACCCTACTTCAGCATCTGTTCTCTATAGGGGAAGCGTGTGTCCTGTTGGGAGCACAAGCTTTGCTGTGTACAGAACAGAAGGCTGAGATGCTACTGAGCATGCTGGGGACCTGCTGTTTTGTCAAACAGAAAGAGGTTTATTGGGAGCTGAGCGTGCGGTTGGATGTTCCAAGGAATTCCTTTAAAAGTCTAATGGACGTAATTAATTTAAGCTGTTTGAATGGGTGAGATCCACCCCCATCCTGTGGTTTGGGTTTATTTTTAAATGTTCTAATGATGTTTACGAAGATGTGCTGGTGACTAAACGCTCTAAAAATGAGATCTCCTGGAGATGCGTGCACGCACCACGCCATCTCCCACACCTGTACTCACTGTAAGCCAGGGCAAGTTATGCCTGCCGAGAGGCAGGCAGGGTCGTGGCTGAACTGTTGGAATAGCAGAGTTTGAAAATGAGGCCCTGGCTTCCACAAGCAGGTGTTTAAAGGGGATTTTGTGGCTGGAAAAGACAGCTTAAAATGATAGCAGCAGCGTGATGTCTGGTTTGAAGCAAGTGCTTGGCTTAGCTGGGTGAATTCTTAGTCTGTTGGCACACTGACTTCTCCAGTTCAGCATTTCCACTGGTACGTCAATAGACGTTATTTAATAATTTGGAGTGATTTAGAGGGGATGGGGAAGGAGGTGCACTTGGAGACGCAGTCTCTTGCTAGGAGCTCACTCAGAAATGCTGTCTCTCTTTGCCCCAAGCAAGCATTCAATGTGCAACAGATTAAAGTGGGTTTTCTGTACGGCCCTTTACAGCTCTGCCTAGCTTCATTTGCGATCAGCTGCTTGAATCTGCAGGGCTGGTGATGGTAAGAAAGATGGAGGGGAGGCCCATGGCTCCAGATAGCACCTTGACAGTGGGAAAAGCAGAAAGCAGAGGGTGGGAAGAAGCCAAGGGTTGTGCTGGGAGCGATGTAGGGATGCAGGACATACTGCGTCTGGCGCTGGTGAAGATCGGGTCCATCCGGCGGGAGCTGCTCCTTGTACCTGCGGGCAGAGGATGTGTGGAATGACCCTCGCTGCATGCTCAGCTCGTGGAGGTCTTGTAGACCCACTCCCAGAGGTAAAGACTGAGTTTGTGGTTCATCGCAGTGAAAGGCAGACGTCTTGTTTTCTAATTGCTGTGGCCCAAACCTCTGTTTTGCTGGGTGTAACCCACAACACCGCTGTCCTCACCCCGTGACTCCAAGGACAAGCTGTGGTCACGCAGTTGACCTTCAGCTTTCCAGGATTGGAGCCAGTGGTGTGTGTCAGCGAGAGCCCCAACCCCAGAGGGTGCGGGGTCAGCGCTATTTGTTCCATTGTCTCAATGTCCCATCTACTCCAATGAATTGATTCAGTTTGAAATTATGGCTGCAAGAATAAAAGATGTCCCTGTGAGGGGAAGCCATCGGGGTGGAACGTAACTCACCCTCTAGGCTGAGCATCACTATTGGTCTGAAGGTTTTCTGTCCTATCTGGATCCTGCCAAGGCCTTGTCTCACAAGCCTTTGACCTAAGGGGGTCAAGAAATTAGAGATTAAAATAGATTATTATTAATAATATAATTGGATGTGAGTGGTCAGGCATGGTTTGGCTGTGCTCCGCGTCCCTCCTGCTGGGATTTCCCCTGGCCCCGCTGCATTTTGGGCTCACTGCCCTCTGTGTTGGAGCAGCTGTGGCCAAAACATCTTTCTATATCTGGAGGTATAAGATGCATCCCCCCTCTCCCTGCATGGGGGAGGAACAAATCCAATAAGGGGATGAGCTTGGGTTAACCCGGGGAGCTGAGCCCAGGGCTGCCCTGTGCAGGGCAGGGGTCTGGGCCCTCTCAGGGCTTGTAGCCAGAGCCCTTCAGGGTGAAATTCCTCTATAGCCTCAGAAACAAATCCAAACAGCCTGTAGGCACCCTGCTCTGCAAAACCCATCTAAGCAAAGTGGGCCCTGCACATCCTGGAGATGTGCACTCTGCCCTTGCCATGTCCGCTGCTTTCCTAGAATCCTTAAGGTTGGAAAAGATCACTGAGATCATCAAGTCCAACCATCAACCCGTCACCACTGTGCCCACTGAACAATGTCAAAGCCATGTTTGGGGATACCAGTGCTGGACCTTCACCTGAGCTGGCCGTGGCTCCCAGCAGCAGCAGCAGAACCCATCCTCTTGCGGTGACCAGCATCGTGTCCAGAGGTGGCTGGGAGCTTCCTCAAGGACCTGGAGCTGTCCCACGTCCCCCAGACCTATGGGGACAAACCAGTTGTGTCACATCCCACCTGTGGGATGCTGCTCCCAGTGGGTGCCCAACCTCCCTCCCTGGTTGTCACCCAACATCACCCCATTTCCACTGCAGAAATCTCACTCAGAGGTCATCCCATTGCAGCAGCTCCCACCCCTTTGTTCCCCTACGGTGGAGGCACCATAACCTGCTGCTCTTTGCCATGGCATCCCATCCCCACTCCAAATCTATTCTGCAGAGGAGCACTTTGTAATGACATCTCCTTACCAGGCCCTTTTCAGGATAAGTGCTTCTGCAGAGCCTCAGCCCCCGTCCCTCTGCCCACAGCCTGGGCTCAGAGCCCCTGGGAAGGGGAAGGCTCACAGGCAAAGCCGAGAGCGTAAAACCCCATGCAGAAGCCAAGCTCTTGCTGTGATTGTCAGCAAGCAGCCAGAAGTAGTCCTTTTTTTCCATCACATAGCCCTGGGGCTTTGAGCATTGGGGTGCCTAGGTTTTGAGCAGCCTTTGCTCAGTGACCCCGCTGCAGTTATGGGTGCATTATGTTGTGCACCACAAATAATGAATTTGGGGGATAATTGCGGTATTCTGTGATTCTATACTGCCGTAGCTGCTCAGTGCCTCAGTTTACCCCCAACCCAAGGCTGCAAGCAGCAAAACTGTTGCTGCTTCTAACTAACAAAGCTCCCCAAGAAT
Source organism: Numida meleagris (assembly GCF_002078875.1). Classification (NCBI taxonomy): domain Eukaryota; kingdom Metazoa; phylum Chordata; class Aves; order Galliformes; family Numididae; genus Numida; species Numida meleagris. The sequence continues at coordinate 17,516,699 of NC_034417.1, forward strand.
GGGTGCTATGGGAATAGGAAATACTTTGATTACAGCTCAGCGAATCCCAGTCAAGCACAAATAACGAGCAACACATGAGCGGGATTTTGTGGGCTTACGGCGGGGTCACGAACTCGCAGCCAGACAATAACCAGGAGAAACGCATGCAGGCGGAAAGCCCCGTTCCCACTCGAGGGCTATTTTGGGATCCGGCTGCAACTCATCCGGGGTTTCATACGGATGCTGGGACATGTTCCCCCCACCCGGGGCTCCGTCCCAGAGCGCTGCAGGACGGAGTGCAGGAATGGAGTTCCATCCTCCCCAAACCCTGCTCTGCACCCCGTGCGAATCCCATTTGGTGCCGTTGCAATGGGATGGCTGGGGACGCCAAGCAGCCTCCCGCAGCGCAGCGATGATTCCCACTTCGCCCTCAATCACAGCCACTTGTAATTACGCCGCCTTAATTACCCAGCAAAGTTATGTAATGCCTGCTGCGGAGGAAGGAAAAACTTAGCGTGATTCTTTAGATTCTTTTTCTCTTACCTACAAAAACCATAAAACCCCCAACGAAGGAGAGTGCCGTCCTCTTGTTCTGGGGTGCGTGGGCTGGGAGCAGCCGAAGGGATTTGCGGAGCCGTGGTTTCCCCGGGGCTCAGTGCTGCCTGCGAAGCGCGCGGTTCCCGCAGCCCGAGCGGAGAGAGCGCTTATATAGCGCGGCGTGAGGCTCCGGGATGGCACTGTGCCACGGGCTGCAGCGGGCCGGGCGGGCGAGGAAAGCGCCGGCGGAATAATCCCTCGGCGAGGTGATGGTAAACACGGGGCTGGGCTGCGGGGCTGCCCTGCGGGAGTGGGGCTTTGGGGTCGTGGCCAAGTCGGGGACGCTGAGCTGGCAGTGTCATCAGGCTGTGCTGCGGGGGATGCTCTGGATTGGGTCCCCAAATGGATGGCGGTGGCAGATTTTATGGGATATCCCACAGGTGCTGCAATGAGGATGCTCTGGGGCTCTCACCTGGTTGGGGACAAGGTGGTGCCCCCCAGTGCCCAAGGGCTTCCCACATTTGGGGTACATTGAGGTGTCCTGGGGACATGGGACGTGGCCAGATGCTTGCTCGGACCCCGTGGGGTATCAGGAGAAGGTTCTGCCCCAGAGGGCGGTGGGCATGGAATGCTCCCCAGGGCACAGCCCCAAGCTCCCAGAGCTCAGGGAGCGCTAGGACACCGCTCTCAGGAGTAGAGTTTGGAAAGAGAGGTGATGCACTGGCACAGGCTGCCCGAGGAGTGGTGGGGTCACCGTCCCTGGAGGTGTTCCAGAACCATGGAGATACGGTGCTGAGGGACAGGGTCAGTGGGCATGGTTTGGGGTGAGCTGGTGTTGGACTTGGGGATCTCAGCGGTCTTTTTCAGCCTTAGTGAATCTATGTTTTGGGGGTGATCCTGTGTGGAGACAGGAGTTGGTCCCAGCAGGTTCTTTTCAGCTCAGGATATTCTGTGATTCTCTGATGGTGTGGAGCAGCGCAGAGCTGCAGGGGCAGGATGCCATTCTGCTGGGACCCTCCTTGCAAGTCAGTGTGCCCACATCTCACTTGAGCCGTGGGGACAACCAGCAAAGCCCCTGATAAGAGCCCCCCATAAAACTCTGCAAAAGGAAGTTTGGAGCCATGTGCAAGCACGTACTCCCGTGGGGCCATACCTACTGAAGCACAGCACAACATGGAGTGTGCATTCAGCTATGGACAGGAACAGGATGGGGACGGCAAGGACGGGCTGCCCTCTTAGTAATCCCTCCCAGCCCCGCTGCCAGAGAGAGCAGTGCAGGAGGACATTGATCAGTGTCACATAAAAACTAATTGGTGGTGCCCAGTGCTGACTCCTGTTTCTGTTTACGAGGCAAAAGAAGAAAACAAGCTGGGATTTGCCAAGAAGTGGCAGAATGTTTATCCAGCAGGCAAGGAGCAGCCAGGTCAGGGGTTGCCTTGGTGTGAACTTGGGCTGAACACAGCCCAGGGATGCCTGGGGGGAGGCAGGATGCTGCCCGTGGCCATGGGGAAGGATGCTGCTCGCATGTGTAGATGTGGTACTTAGGGACATGGTGTAGTGGGTAATACTGGTGGTAGGTGGACTGGATGATCTTGGAGGTCTTTTCCAACCTTAATGATTCTATGATCTGCTTATCCATTGCTGGCATTTCCCTGCACAAGGCCAAGGGCTGGAGAAGCCTCGTCTCCCTCCCGCCCCACATCGTGATGAGCCCTGGGAGGCCCCGCCAACTCTTACAGACTTTTTTCCATGATTTGCTCACCGATGTGTAATTAGAAAACAATAGTGTATTAATGGGAACGCTGCCATGCTGAATGCTTTCTCCCAACCCAGTGCCAAGATGTGATAGTGCACGAGGGTCATGATATGGGCAGTGGGACCCCACCTCCCTCTCCATGCTCCTTCATAGGATGTGTCCATCGCTCTTGTCTTGCTCAAACCAGGGGAAAACATGGCCATGATGCTCACCCAGCTGGCTGTGCCTCCCCCCCTGTCCAATACAACACCAACGCAGTGACTGTCACCGAAATCACCGCACTGCACTGGGGGTCAGTGGGATTTGCACCCTGTGAGGTCCACGAGGGACCAGTGGGGCCACATTCCACTCCTCTCTGCCCATGGCACCAGAAGGAGCTGACACTTTTTTTCCTCTGCTCTGTGTCTCTGGGCTTGCTCCTGTTTACGGAGATTGGAGTGAAAATAGCTGATTGATGACTTTGTTCCATCCCAAGCACTTTGGGGAAGGCTGTGTGTTCTCGGAGCTGGGAGCTGGGATTTCACTAAGCACTTGGCTCCCAGTGGTGCTCCAGTGGTGGCTGATGCAGACCTGGAGCTGTTGTTTTCAAATCCTGTTTTGACATCCTGGGACTTGGACCGGCCCTGTTTATGGGCTGGATGAAATTCTGGAGGTGTTGCTAGTCCCTGGCTGAAGCACTGAGGTTTGAACAACCACCAGCAGACCTCTCAGCTGCCACAATATTGTTTCGCTTAAGCCCTCCTCCACGGCTTCATCAGCACAAAAGCAAACTCCAGCTGCCTAAAAGCTTTGGGAAAGAGCCCAGGGAAGGAACTACTGGAGTTTGTTTTTATTGCACGGATGAGGATTTATGGGCTGTGGCTGGGAGAGAAGGAGCGATCTGGTGTTTCCCCCTGGAAGGATTCACTTAGGGGATGAACCCATGGTGCAGGCTCCACCTGCAGCACTGATAGAATAGAGTCTTAGAATTGTTTGTGTTGGAAGGGACTTTTAAAGGTCATCTGGTCCAACCTCCCTTGCAATGAGCAAGGGCATCTTCTGGTCCAGAGGAGGGCTGCAAAGATGATCAAAGGGCTGAAGCACCTCTCAAATGAAGAAAGATTGGGAGCCAGGCTTGTTTAGCTTGGAAAAGAGAAGGCTCAGTGAGGGGAGACCTCACTGCAGCCTTCCAGTGCTTGGAGGGAGCTTATAAGAAGGAGGAGGACCAACTTTTAACGTGGTCTGAAAGTGATAGGACAATGGGAAATGGCTTTAAACTAAAACAGGGGAGATTTACATTAGATGTTAGGAAGAAATTCTTTATTCAGAGGCCGGTGAGGCCATGGCACTGCTGCCCCGAGAAGTTGTGGATGCCCCATCCCTGCAGGTGCTCAAGGCTAGGTTGGATGGGGTTCTGGACAGCCTGAGCTGTTGGGGACACCCGGCCCATGGCAGGAGTTGGGGCGGGGTGGGCTTTGAGGTCCCTTCCAACCTAAGATCTATAGCTCAATCAGGTGGCTCAGAGCCCCGTCCAGCCTGACCTTGAATATCTCCATGGAGAGGGAATCCACTCACATTTGGGAAACGGGAGCAGGAAGCACTGCAGAATGGGCACAACGTGGTGGCCTTGGGGTCAAGAGGGTCCCCTAGTTTGTTTCTCCTGATGTGTCCCACTGAGCTCACTCCTTCCCCATCATACCTCCAAAGAGATGAGATGGGGGATGCTCCAAGAGCACGAGAAAGTCTCAATAGAAAATCCCTTTGTAATTACATTGCTGAGCATGGCTCATCTCAACACCACAAGACACGGTCACTGTTTCATGGAGTCATAGAGTCATTGAATCATTAAGGTTGGAAGAGATCACCAAGTCCAGCCACTGACCCATCACCACCATGCCCACTGAACCGTGGCCCTTCCAAGCCCTCTGAGTACTGCACGTCCCAGCCAGCACCTTCCTGTCCTGCACCTGCAGCGAGAGCGGCACCGGGTCGGTGCGATCCAGAGGTCAACGCTGGGCAGGGTGCGATGGGACCACACTTGGATGGCGCTGAATGGGGACATTTAACACACAGCGGAAGGGCAGTAGCAGAGCTCCAACCTGCAGCCCTCCAAATGTTTGGTTTTGCTGCTTAGTGGACAAAGATCGTCCTGTGTTGGCTTGGGCAATTAATTAGTCCTGAGGAAATCCATAATTTATTGCTCTTATTTACAGGCAATTGCTGCAGGCTCAGATGCACGCAGAGCTGGAGGAAGGTGATGGAGTGGTGGCCTTTGTTTCACTTGCAATTTTTCCTGTTCCATTTTTCCCTCTAGATCAGGTTAAGGCAGAGAGGGTGGCAGCTGATTGATGCTGGCAAAGAACTATCAGGATTTCATGAACTGGAGCATCAAGCCAAGAGCTGCTCTTTGGCAACGTCTGGATAACCCACAATGCCTTCTGGGAATGGATTTGCAGATGGCAACCCCCGAAAAAGCGGCACCTTGTCCTCCCTAGGAGGGATAGAGGAGGCTGTGGTGAGTTCTGTGGCTCGGCTCCATCCTGCGGATACAGCTTTTCCCGTAAGAAACATCAGATTTGGGTCCAAAAACCCTTGGGAGCATGGGAGAGAGGAGGGAGTGTGATGTGCATGGCCAGCGGGAAGAGGCCGGGAGATGACGGAAGCAAAGAGTAAAAATAGGACAGATGAAAGAGGGCACGGAAGGCAAGGACAAGGAGAGCCACCAAAACCCATCCAAAACCAAGAGCAAAATTGTTCGCTTCCGTAGGTTAGTCACAATGAAAACATTTGGATTTCATCACTTGTTCCAGCTCAAGAAAAATACCCGGGTCGGGCAGCAAGGTCTCTGGGCAGGTCACCAAAGCCATGTGCCGATGGACTGCACCTCGAGGTTTGTTCTAGGGAGACCAACTCACCCTTCTCATCCAGTTTAGGGACAAGGAAGGGTGGGTGAGAGGGGAGAGCATCCTCCTTGTCATCCTGCTCACCTTTCTCTTGTCCTTCCCAGCCCCCTGTGGACATTGCTAGGAGTGACTGACCATGGCTCGCTGAGCTCAGCAGCACCAGGCTGCCAAAACTCAACCATTGCAATGGGTCTGAGCATCGAGAACACGTTTTTCTCAGTACTAGAGGCATGACACGCTTAAAGAAGGGTCTGAGTGCTGCGGCATCCAGAAACAGGGCATTACTGCACAAAGAAGCACACCAAAGAAGCCATAAAGATATCTAGGAACAGCCATGTGCACCCCGTCGGGTACAGCCCTCTTGCTCTGTGGTTTTGCCACAGTCACACCCAATGTATATATTGATCCACCCCTTGCAGAGGGGCTCCCAGGTGTCCTGCACCCCCTTGCTGCTTTCTGTTGTGAATATTTCTGCAAACTGAGCGTGATGCACTGCCCCAGTGCTGTTTTTAGTGAGCAGGAGGAGAGTAGGGAGCCACGCACTGTCTGCTGTGGACTTTGGGGAAGAACAGAAGCCATTCCAGGGCTGAGCTCATCTCTAACCCCGGGAAATGACTTCATGGACACTGGTATTTACTCACAAAAACACTGCATGTCAGATGTCCCTGACTAGACTTTCTGTTTCAAGTCCAGTATGAGACAAGAATTTCCTTGGACGAGCAGCTCCGGAGACAATTCAGGGCTTGGAGGAGGAAAAGAAGAATCAGAAGAAAAATGTCTGCATCTGAGACTCTGAAGGATGAGGCTCTCTGAGCAAACAGGGATTTGGGGATGCCAAAAGCACCTGCACAGGGGCAGGGAATGAGGGTCTGCGAGACCCCAGTTTGTATGGGACGTGCAATGCAAAACGTGCTGCAGCTGCGCTTTTGCTGCAGGTGACCCCGTGCTCCTGGTGGGTCCCAGGACAGCGTCCCAGCCCGGTGGGGGCTGTATGGGAACAGCCCAGCAGTGCTGCTTCCCAGTCCTGCTGCCCAACAACGTGATGGTTAAACCAGCGCTCAGCAGGCAGCTGACCTTCAGGGAGAGGAGCAGCAACAACAAAAAGAAAACACAGGAGGTCTACTTTGCAAAAAAAAAAAAAAAAAAATTGGGGAAAAATAGTCATTTTAACAAGGGACCACACCCTTAAAATAAGTCTTATTAGTAATGCATGCCCAGGACATGGTTGTGTGATGGCATGCTGCAAAAATCCTCTCTGAACAGGGACCAAAGCCTTTGTTGTGGCATGAGTGAGGCGGATGGTTCCCAGGAAAAATCCTGTCCCTCTCTTGCGTCATGCGTTTGGGGTCGGGAGGACATTTCCAGACAAGAGGCAGCCGGCCAGGAGGGAGGACAAACAGGGAATGCATTCCTGACCCACTATTTAATTGCCTTAGTGCAGGTGCAAAGAGCTAAGTGAAAGGAAAAATCAAGATGTGGGGCTGCATTCCTCTCCGCTTTAACCAGAGAAGGCTGCTGTCATGAGTGAGCTCCCACCCAATTCCTGTGTGCTTTCAGTGCTTTCTTCTGCCCCAGGAGTGGTCTCTCCCCATGGATGTCCATGCCAGGTAAAGAGCCAGTGGGGACCATCTCCTCCCACCCTGCCCACCGTGGCTTTGGCCCCTTGGGGACAAGGTCCCTCCATCCCCGTGGGCTGGCATTTTGGGGATGGCTCTGATTTTCTCTTTCCCTTTGGATGCAGAAGTGATGCAAGGTGTAGGATGCTGGATGTGGTCCCATAAGGGCTGTGTGTGCCCTGGGTCTCAGGGCTCTGCCACATGCTGCCTTTACCCAAAGCCCCGGGTGAGCCACCCTCTGTCATGGTAAGGCACTATGAGTCTTAAACCACAGAGAGGGGAAACAAGCCCCAGCCTTTTGGTTTTTAAGCCCCCACAAGCTTTTTGTCCACTCTGGGGGCTTTGTGTGATCATAGAATCATCATAGAATCATTAAGGTTGGAAAAGACCTCTAATATTGTCTAGTCCACCTACCGCTAAAATGCTGAAGTAAACACAAAAAATAATGAGGTGGGAATTGGGAAAAGGGAAAAAAATGAGTTTATTTATTATAGCAGCAACATGACCCAAGTTCCTCTCAGAGTTTAATCCCTTCTTATGGCATCTCCACCTGAGCTCACCTCTGGGCTCACATGGACCCGGCCGGACCCAGAGCATCGCTGGGTGCGCACGTGCCCATGTAGGCTGCGAGCTCCCGGTTGTCTGAGCAACAGGATGCTCATCGCCAACCCCGGCAATAATTAACTCATTTCCCTGTATTTATAGAAAACCGATGCGGTGTGTGCTGGCACTGGTCCCCTATGGGGCCACGTTTGGCCGCAACACCAGAGACAACATCCTGAGCGCTGGCCACTTCTTGCTCCACTCTCACGGCCGGCTCATTAGGACTAGAAGCAGACAGCTCGTTAAGCCAGGAGGGCAGGGGTGCCCACCTCTGGGTTTGCTGCAGGGGATGTTTGCGTCGGCGTTGCCTTCTCCAGATGCCAGCGGCTGCGTATGCCTCTGCTCATAGCAGTGGAGCTGCCGGCTGTGCAGACCCACGGATGCTCAGCCCTGGAGCTGCCTGGCTTGCTGTGGGGACGGGCAGCATTTCTCTTCGCTTCAGGGCATGTGTGCGCCAGGTACGTCCCCATCTGCTGGGACAAATCCACATGGACAGCAATGGCTTTTGTACTGCTTTTTCTTTTCTCTGCTTGCTTTTTGGGCATTGGGGAGGGAGGGGATGGATGCAGTGAAGGGATCGGAGGAGGGCATCGGTGTCTCCCTCCCATGGGCACATTGGGTGGGATGGACTGGTTGCCTGGGGGAACAGGTTGGGTCTCTGCAGCTTGTTTCAAGGTGGGGAATGAATTAATTGGGTATTGGCAACCAGAAGGCTCTCAGGATGCTCAGAGACCTCCTGGCAGTGAGGAGAGTTAATGCTTGTGTGTGTGAGAGCTGGGAGCATTTGCCCTTGAAATGCAAGCTGTCCCCAAGCTGGTTGTGCTTGGAAATAAAGGGGCAATTAGATCAAACCACGGGTGCTCGTCAGCTGGGCACAGGGGACCCGGCACTGGGGATGGAGGCAGACCATTAAGCATTAACTTGCTAATGGGAAGCACTGTGGGGGTTTTTAAAAGGATGAAATCTACTTGTGAAGGAAGGACGTGCCGGGCCAGGTGCTGGTCTCATGGCCACAGCCACCACTCCCCAGCTGCTCTACTGCCTTGCAAAAAGCTAAAAATACATCTGGGCAAGCGATTGCTATAGCTACAGGGAGCTGAGCAGGAGCGGGGAAGGGCACATGGGCAGCCCAAATGGGCATCACATGAATGGGCAGTGGGCAGCTAGGGCTGACTGCTGCCAAACTGCACATCCCACCTTCTTCCCATCTAAGGGTAGATGTCACACTGAGTGACGTGATCTAGAGCACTCACAGGCATGGGTTGATGGTTGGACAGGATGATCGTATTGGTCTTTCCAACCTTAATAATTCTATGATCTCTCTCTAATTACCAGCTGCTTTAGTTGAAGCTGGACCACCCCACCACCCCACCACGGAGGGGGACACCAACACCTCGGCCGCTCACTGCCCAGAGCGCTGGGTCGAGCCCCGGTTCACGCAGGCAGCGAGGGTGCGTGTGGCCATCACAGCCATCTTCTTCTTGCTGGCAGTGTGCAGCAACACGGCAGTGCTGGGCAGCCTGCTGAGGAAGAGGAGGAAGTGCCACGTGCGGCCGCTGATCCTCAGCCTGGCGCTGGCCGACCTGCTGGTAACAGTGGCAGTGATGCCCTTGGACGCGGCATGGAATGTGACGGTGCAGTGGTATGGCGGAGACCTTTCCTGCAAGCTCCTCAACTTCCTCAAGCTCTTTGCCATGTATGCGGCTGCCCTGGTGCTGGTGGTCATCAGCCTGGACCGGCATGCTGCCATCCTCCGGCCCTTCGCCCGTGCCCGACGTCGCAATGGGCTGCTGCTGCGTGCTGCATGGCTGGGCAGTGTGCTGCTAGCGTCACCCCAGGTAGGGCTGCCTGCCTTCCTCGTGGGGTTACCACGCTGGTTGGGTTGGAGAAGGGCTTCAGCAACAAGTCCATCCCAATCCATGGTTCCACCATGGCCAGATTGGCTTTGCTGTGTTGGGTGCACTGAGGAGTGGTTGAGGTCCCTTGGTTTGTTCGGCCCAGAGAAGAGGAGGCTGAGAGGAAGCCTTACGGTGGCCTAGAGCCTCCTCATGGCAGCCTCCAGCTTCCTCCCAAGGGGAATGGAGGGGCAGGCACTGATCTCTGCTCTCTGGTGGCAGCAACATGATCCAAGTGAATTGCATGGAGCTGCATGCATGGCCCCAAGCACTGCCTGGATGCAGCATCCTGCCCGAGATCTTCTCTGAGTTGTGATTTGGTTCTTGATTTCAGCTGTTTCTCTTCCACCTGCACACAGTCCCGGGAGGGAACTTCACACAGTGCGTTACTCATGGCAGCTTCCGAGCACACTGGGAAGAAACCATCTACAACATGTTCACCTTCACCACCCTCTATATCACCCCCCTGAGCATCATGATTGTTTGCTACGTCCGAATCATTTGGGAGATCAGTAAGCAGCTAAAGATCAACAAAAGTAAGCAGGTCCTTAGGATCCAGCAGGATTCTGTGATTCTCTAGGCTTGAGCCTTGCCGGGTCCACCCCACGCCTTTGAGTGCAACCCAATGAGAGGCAACAAAGACTAGTGATACGATGAGAGATAATGGCTTTAAGTTGCACCAGAGGGGGTTCAGGTTGGATATTATGAGAATTTTTTTCTCTGAAAGAGTTGATGCACTGGCACAGGCTGCCCAGGGAGGTGGTGGTGTCACTGCCCCTGGAGGTGCTCAAAAGCCATGGATGTGTCACTGCGGGACATGGTCAGTGGGCATGGTGGGGGTGGGTTGGGCTTGGGAATCTTGGAGGTCTTTTCCAACCTTAATGATTCTATGATTCTTGACCCCCTCCTTGCTGCCTTCTGCTTCCTATGGCCCACAGACCACACCACAAGGCGGTCTCCCCTTGCTGGTAGAAGCGCCGTTGCTGGTGGTTACGTTCTCCTTGTTCTCTCACACCTCCTGCTGTCCTTTTAACTCTCCCCAACAGGTCTGGTAAGAAGTCAAAATGACCACATCTCCAAGGCACGTATGAAGACTCTCAAGATGACTGTGGTGATTGTTGCCACCTTCATTATCTGCTGGACCCCATACTACCTCCTGGGCTTGTGGTACTGGTTTCAGCCAGCCATGATCCAGAGGATGCCCGAGTACATCAACCACAGCTTCTTTCTCTTTGGCTTGCTGCACACATGCACTGACCCCATCATTTACGGACTGTACACTCCCTCATTTCGGGAGGATGTGCAGCTGTGTCTCAGGGGCATTGAAGCAGCCATTACCAGGCATGAGAGACACAAACCCATCTCAGCCTCAGAGAAGACCACCAAGGATGGGGCTGTCAATGGCCAGGTGGCATCGGGTGGCTCCAATGGGACAACTGTCAACACGGTGTGCTGAAGAGATGCACCCAAAAGGAGACTAGATGTGCAGTTTCAGGGGCTGCTTTGTCTGGTGGGATGATTTCAGAGACTGGTTCACCACCTGACTGTGGTGGGTGTGGGCCTATAGCCAGAAACCGTGGACATGTCTCCTGCCTCTACTCAAAGTGAATCCTCATGTAGGAGCTGCTCTCCCACCCAGCACAAGGAGGATGCAGTAGAGGGGCTAAGCCTCATTCATTAGAGTCCCACAAGCCTGAGGTCTTCCTTGTCCACTCTTCTCCTTGCTGTGGCATCCAAAACAGTTTTGGGGTCACTGCCTGACACCCTTCTCCCGTCAGGCTGCCTCCGTAGGGAGGGAGGAGATGCTGTGGGGAAGGAGAGGGACAAGAGTGATACAAAGAGCTGCAATGGGCTGAGATAGGGTTGGAAGGGATGCAGTGGTGTTTCTTCTCATGTAGGGGTGGTATGCATATGTCCTTATGTAGCAAAAATCTGGGACACAGGGTTGACCAGGAGTAAGTATTTGGGGTAACCAAAGGACGAGAACAAGACCTACTGCTGCCTAGCCCCTCTCAGCTGGCAAGTCACACCAGGCACAGGGCTGCAACTGTCATCTTACACACGCCAGCAGAACAAACCCCACCTTTTCTCCTCTGTACTTTCCCCATTTTCACTCATACACGTTTGCTTTACCCTAACACCCACACTTCACTTCTGCCCCCAGTCAGAGTGTGTGCTGCCAGCTGCAGCTGATGGCCCTGTTCTTCCCGGTGATGGGAAACACCTGTGGGTGGAGGGCCCATCAGCTGCTGTGGGTGCCAGCTGGGTGCTGATAGCCTTTAAATGCACAGCACAGAGAAGGGAGGCTGCTGAAAGGGTCAGGATGGAGGAAGGAGGGAGTTGGCTGAGCTCTGGTGAGTAAAATGGTTTATTTTTAATTTTTTTTTTTGGCTTTTTACCATTGTGCTAGAAGTTGTTTGTGGAGTTGGAGATCTTTGTCTCTAGGTGTGTGTTGAAGATGTGAGTTTATTCAGCTGTGTTGTTATCTTCCATGCAGTTAGGGGTGATGAATTATTTCTTTGTTTGTGATATGCTGACTGTTGCTAAGTGTTGTTTTTTGTTTATTGCTTTTGAAGGCAGCTTTAGTTGGAGCTAGGTGGAATTCTTTGAGGTTGCTGGCCGGTTGGTTTTTGTTGTGTGGAATCCTTAGGCAATTGAGGCATTCTGGATTTCTCAGGAGGCAGCTCCCTGAGTGTTTTTGTGACCACTGTGGCTTTGAATGAGCTCCTGGGCTTTATCAGGGTGCACACATTAATAAGAACTCTTGACTTGCTGTGGCTGTGGATGTGGGGGAAGCTGAGGTCCCCTGAGAAAGCAAGTACCCCTTAGGCAGCCTGGAGTGATGGATCCCTGTTGGTCAGAAAGGACCTGGTCTGGTCTCCTAGCGCCCAGCCCACAAAAACCCAGTGGGGTTTAAACTAAAGGAGTGGTAAGCGGTGTTTGCTGGGCAACTGTAGTGCCTAGGGTGATACCAGGCTGGGGATAGGTGTTGAGTATTTGGCTTTCCATATGGTAAGCATTGTCTCTGGTAAACGTGCTGTTTAAGGAGGAAAAAAAATCAATTAGAGCTGCAGGAGCCCAGTCTGGCTAACAGGGATTAATTTGAGCCCTTTAAAAAGCATCCAAACTCTAACGAGATGTGTAATTGCCATTTGGCTTTCCTGGGCTCGCTCCACTCAAGGTTAATTACGTGATGCTAACAGAGCAGGGCTCACTGGTACTAGGCTGTCTTGGTGTGGCTGGTGCCAGTAGGATTTTCTTCAAAGGTGATGAGAATGTGTTCTGGTGCAGAAGGTAACTTACTAATCAGACCCTGCCTTTGCAACCCTGTCCACAGCTGGGGGTTGGAACTAGATGAACTTTAAGGTCCATTCTAACTTAAGCCATTCTATGATTCTGTTGATCCTGCTACATGGCTGAAGATCCCTAGTGGGAGGATGATGTGTTGGCTGTCTGGTGAGCCTCAGAGAAGCAGCGGAGTGCCTTTAATCTCTTAAAAATATTTTTCTGTAGGTTTCTGCTGAGTGGGAGCAATTGGATTCAAATTTATTCATGTTTAAGGCTGCTTGTCCACTCTTGTATGGTGTTGGGAGAGCCTGGAGACCTCTAAGAAGTGTTTTTTTTCCCTTTTGGGAGGAACTTGCCACCTTTATGGCCTATAGGTATGGTGGGAGAGCAGAAGGTGTTTTGGCTTTAGGATATTTGTAAGAAATTCTTTCCTGTGAGGGTGGTGAGGCACTGGGAGAGGTTATCCAGAGAAGCTGTGGCAGCCCCATCCCTGGAGGTGCTCAAGGCCAGGTTGGGTGAGGCTTTGAGCAGCCTGGTGTAGTGGAAAGCTTCCCTGCCGACACTGGGGGGTTTAAACTAGGTGATCTTAAAGCTCTATTTCAACTCAAACCACTCTGATTCTATGAGCAATGGCACAAGAGGACAATTCTTCTCCTTGGGATGCTGGGGAGGGCGCATACCTCAGTCTGAGGGGACATGGTCTCCAAGATGCTTGTGGGCGCTCTGTGCACGCTGTGCGTTATTCCCTATTGCTTCCTTCCCTCCCTTCTCTGGTGCTCAAGGCTGACATTTCGGCAAGCCAAAAGCGTGGGCACAATGCCCAAAGTGACAGCTTTCATGATAGAAGGGAAATGTCACTTGAGGACTGTGCTGCCAAGCGGTGTCCTTGCCCTGCGTGCTTCTCCTTTCTGCCCTGGTTCCTTCCCTGCCTGCCTGGCCTCAGCTGTGACACTGAGAGACATGGCCAGCAGGCATGGTGGGGATGGGTCGATGTTTGGACTTGGTGGCCTTTGGAGGCTTTATCTAGCCTTAATGATTCCATGATTCTAAGCCACTGCTTCAGACACAGTGTGTCTTTGTTCAGGAGGAAGCTCTGATTCCTTTCCCATTAGCACTTTTATAGTACTGTGTGTGTTCAGAGAGCCACGCAAGTGGCTTAAGAGCTTAATGTGAACCTCAGGTTAATTCAGAATATTGTCGGTTACTCAGCACAACACTCGCATTAATTCAGCTGACTGCATCTCGCCACGTTGGGAAACACATGCTGAAATCAGCAGGGAGCACGGAAAACAAGCACAAGAGTTGGGTATTAGGTATTTTTCTGGCCCACTAAGGTGAATACAGACACTTTATGTGCATTGATTTTTCCCATTGCCTTTGAGATCCCTGGTCCCAGCTGGGGCTCTGAGGCCCCAAAGAACCACCAGGACACCACCCCGTGGTTCCCTGCCTGCAGCCCCTCTTTCCTGCAGGTCTGCTCAAACCAGGGAGCGGAAAAAGCCGCTCTTTGGCAGTGCTGGTTTAAAGCCAAATAAAAGCCCAGCCAGACACTGGGAGATAGTGCTGAATGGCCACTATGCATTAATTCCTTCTGCTTATCCTTCAGAAACTGCCCTATGCAAAGAAGCCTTCAAACCGTGCTATGTTTCTCCCCATCTGTTCCTTCTGTCTGGCTGGTGGGCTCCCAGGTCTGTGCCTTTCCCTGCAGCAAAGCAACCATCCATCAAACAACTGCTGCTTCAACTCCTCCTTTTCCAAAGGGCCCTGGGTATCCCATCTGTTCCCAAAGATGTCTCATTTGCAGGCACACACCGAGGCTCTTACCAACACAGTACCTTCCAGACAGTACCAAATAGCTTTAGGTTTTCTGCCTGGCATCCTACCTACCCTAAACCCATGGCACGTTAAACATCACACGTTGAGAAACACCAGAAACACAGTGCATGCTTCAAACCCCGAGTTCCTGCGTGGAAATACAAAACTACTGTAGTTGAATCTGCTGTGCAATGAATTGTTGGTTTATGTATATTTTAATTGCAAATCAGTGCTATAATTAGCACGTACATTTTGTGGGCTGCAATGCAATGTGCTGTACCAGTGAGCATTATTAATGGACTGTAAAAGGCAATGGGGAATTGGACTATAAAGTTCTTGTTTTGCAAGCTGTATGGTGAATAAATAAATTGGTCCTGGCAGCAAAATTAACTGGAATAAATGCTTCCAGCTCCATCCACCAAGGCGAGGGGCTGCTGTAAATGTCCTCAGAATTGAGTTAGAAAACCTGATTGCCAGGTCGTTATTTCTGACAATTAGGTAATGGAACAATGTTAGAGAGAGAGATTTTCATTGAAATATTTCATGAGTAGGGTGGTAATCATAGACTCCTTTGCTATGGATATGTGATGGGGTCTTGGTTAGGGTTCACTGTGCCACAAATGTTCAGAAATGAAATAATACAGTGCTACCACTTTGCTGCCATTTTACTCTGTTTCTTTTGAAAACTGTGTCACGGAGTTGTTGGCATCCTGCTGCTGGAGGGTCTGTGCATCAGTGGAGGCTGAAAGCAATTCAAGGCAACTGTGAACCTTGAACCTGAGCCCCAAACTCCAGCAGCCCCGATCCCAGAAAGGCTGCCAGGTGGCTGTGTGTGGAACCTTTCACCCTCTCCCTTCCTGCTGTGGAAAATAGAAGTGTAAAGCAGTCTGATAGCAAAATGTATATTCAGTACTGATGCTGAAGTGCCTGTGTCTGTCTGATCTGTGTGCTACCCGAGGCGGGTCATGGCTGAGAGCACTGATCCTTTATACGTTTCATGGGGGGAGTGGCACCTTAGTAGAAGTCATTTAGTTTCTTCCATTTTTGGTTGCTGTTTTATTTCACGGTTTTTTCTTACAATCGTTATGCTTAAATATAAAAATTAATGGTCAAAATCAAAGTCTGTTTTAAACGTGATCCCACCTGTGTTGATACATACTAAACATCACTACACGGTTTCTGAAAACAAACTAAGACCTTGTCTGACATACAGAAAAATTCCTTCTAGCTTGTGCAAACATTACCACCTCAGTCTGACAGAAAATAATGACAGCAGAGTATTTCCACACTTAGTTTTCATTAACTTTAAATAACTTTCTCCATGAACCCTTAACAATCAGTTCATGCTAAGCTGCACCATTACGATCCTTCTCAGCTGCACTGTGCGTCTTCATGAATCACAGGAATACAGAAATAATAACTGGAAAGCTCCAAGCATCTTTTATTTCCAGAGCTCTGGAACAGACCGTGCATGGTGGATTTGTTGTTATTAAGGCACAAAGTGAAGATAGCAGTTTATTTCGGGGGGCAATTCATCCATCTGAGTGAAACATTCTGTGCCAGTAGTAGAGGAAGGTTGGCGAGTTGCTGGCCCCGATCACCATCAGCAGCAGTAGGTACAGCATCATTGTTATGGCAAAACGGTGGGTGGAAAACCAGGAGGACTGACCTGAAGGCCTGAAAAGAGAAAAGTGCATGGATTTCGTGAGAGATGTGCAAATACCTTGGCAAAAGAGTACGTTAGGTTTGGTTATTTTAAATGGTTAAGCAGCCAGTTGTTCTCCAATGTGTGTAACCAGCCGAGTCTGCTTCCTTTATGGCTCTTCCCTCGGTCACTGTGCACAACCCTGCTCTTTCTCCCACGTTCACACTTCTCTCAGTGACTGGGTTGGAGCTGTGCAGGGGCTGCCAATGCCTATACATGTGTGTTGGTCAGCTGGGTGAGCGCAGCTGGTAGAGCAGGCAGGTCTCTGCAGCTTGCTTCTGTTGCTCTTCCACAAATAGGATACATTTATCTATCTGTTACAGCATGCTCATTGTTCTGGGTGGCTGAGCTCTTACCTCCTGTGCTGTTTCTGTGAATATACCAGCAAGTATTTAACTCGTAGGAGCTGGTTGTTTGTGACAACGAAGTATTTCTGTGGTACATCACCCCCTTCGCTGTTCTTCACTCTTGCTCTTTTTCTGTCTATTTCTTCGGAATCTGCACAGGATAGAGAAAGAAAGAGCTGTTTAGGCAACAGAAAAGCCAAACTTCCAAGTGACTGTAAAACAACCAACCCTCAGATACATGTACACCCCTAGGAGTGGGAATGAGATAATCAAAGATCTCAGCATTCCCCAGAATCCTTTAGCATCCAAGAATAGACCGAAAAGTTTGCTTGAGGCTATACCACTCCTAGTCATCCCTGGTATGGGTGGTATTCCAGCCCAGACCAGGGTGAGATGGAGGCAGGTCACAGGGTGCTGGAGGGCTGCTCATGTTAACAGGGAGAGAAAAACAACACTGAAGGACCGAGCCCTGCAAGCAGAAAGGAGATGGACAACCTGAGCAGAGGCTTCCTAGCCTAGATATCTAAGGCACCTTCTTGCTGCACATCTGATGCTCCTGTCCTGCTATCACAGGCATTATGGAAGATAAATTTATCATATTACTCTAAGTAGGAAAAGTAAATGATGCAACCAAATTGGTGTCTATCCTTCAAATATGCATCTTAAGAGAGGATTCACAGATCGCAAGGCTTCTGTGTGTTTGCTGAGGGGTCAATCAGAGAAGGAAGCTGCTGAAGAGTGTCCATGTGCTCCATTTGCCGCACTGTCTGTAAGACCGCATATGTGCCCGGAGCTGAAGTACAAATGGTGCTGAACAAGGGCTGAACTCATGTAGTTATTGCTGCAACGGGCTCACCTTTCTTTTTCACCTGGCACTTGACGTCGGGGTGGTCGATGATCTCACAGACAGCAACGCAGCTCAGGACAGAGCCCAGTGTGCTTCGCTGCCAACCAAGGCCATGAGGGCTGTAGAGCAGAGCCAGGCTCAGGTCGCTGGTGAGATAGGTGCCCTCACCAAACAGCGATGTCTGAAACAGAATAGAAACCTCCCAAAATCCCGCAGGGTAAGCTATGAACAGCATGCAAGTATTCTTTACTGTCAGACTGGCTGCTCCCTTTCTCAAGGTGAATTAAGACAGGTTTTTCTTACCCAGGTTTGGCCTGGTCCTCTGCACTGTTTTCATCCTGGCACAGCTTCCTCGGGGTGGGGCAGCTGCCCTCTCCCATCCCTCAAATTAGCTTTTTGGCACAGCCCTCGGTGTGGACAGATTCATGCTTTCCCGGATTTGGGTTGAGCTCGCCAGTGTAAGCATTTTATATCAACATGACTGCACCGCCGTCAGGGGCATTTCACTGATTTATTGAGACTGCCGTCATTCAAATAATCCAGCCTTCACGTACAGACAAGGCTTTAACTCACATTTAAATCCCTGCTTCACAGGAAAAGAGGGGAGTATGTTTCACTTGTGAATTCCTTTCAAAAATAACTGTTTCAATAGCTTTGAATCAGAGGATTTGCCACGCTGACTGCAGCTGTTAAGCCAATAGATCCAGCGTAGCTGAGGAGCCCTGTTCACAAAGAGCATCAGGGTCGGGGAACAGCGGTCCAGGTTGATGGGAAGGATATGCAGCTGTTGTGTCAGAGCTGCATTATGGACAACAGGAATCCCAGCTTCCTTTCTGTTGAAATCAGAAGGGCTGCAAATCCTGTGGGATATTTCCCCTAGCTGGGCCACTTAAAGAGGGATCTATCTGCAAGTGGCACCTGAAGCTACCAGACCTGACCCTGCAGCCAGGCAGAGAGAATCAGTCACCTGGGCTGCTGTCTTGTTCTGAGCACAGGCATGTTCCAGCTGCAGGCTGCCAGAGAGGCCGCATTTCCACAGGTATTACACCTCCTTACAAAGGAGCAAAGGATAGACACAATTTGTCACGCTGGAGAAAGCTATTTCATGCTGCTTCCAGTTTTTAACCTTAGGCTGGAGCAGGAGATCTGATGCAACTGTAGGCCAAGGCCTACCCTGAAGTGCAAACAGGGCTGTAAATCGTCAGCACGTTCTGTATCCTTAAAGGACTTTGCATTCAGTCCAAGCGTTACTGGCTGCAGGTGACCAACAAGAGATGGTGTCCGTGAGGAGCACCAGGAGCCTCACCCTGTTCAGGTGGCAGTGCAGGCCGTTGTGCAGGATGGAATGGAAGTTCTCCAGGCGGCTGCCGTGGAAGGCGTGGATGAGGTCCCGCTCACCCCTGGTCTCGGCAAACTTGGCATTCACTTGATCGCAATACGTGACCTCGAAGAGGAAGTCTGGAGCAGGAACAGCAGCACCAGACATCCCGGTGAGCTCCTGGATCTTCTCGTACTTGAAAACAGGAAGGAACGGGAGCGTCAGCTCATGGGGTTACGCTATTCACTGGAAACCCTCTTTCTCTTCAGCTTTCAAATCGCTTTATGTATTTTGATCATGCGTTCTGGGTTAGAATTCAATGATCCCAAGGAGAGCAAGTGTACAGTAAGAATTCTGGTAGGTTTTGCTATCAACTGATGTACAAATATCATGGCTCTACCAAGCTGCGCTGGCTGCTAAGATGACCCCCTCATCTGCTGATCTTGGAAAACATGTGAAAACAGAAGTTGTTTCCTTGCTGCTAATCTCTACAACTATTTTGATCCCTGTTACAGAAGTGCCTTGGCAGCTCTTAACCCTTCCTCTCTGTTTTTGGGGCAGCACACAGAAGTACAAACTTGTCTTGGAGTAAGAAGCAGGGCCCAGCCCCACGAAACCTGAGCGGGACTATCTTGGTCTGGTACACGTACATGCATGCCCTGTTAATATCAGCAACCAGCTACAGCCACTGCCAACCATCAGCTGCTGACAGTGATAACTATTTCTTCCACTCGGCTTTCCTGAAAGCTATTTAAGAAGAGAAATCCTCTCTACCTACAGGAGAAATGTGTTGGTGTCGAGCTCTCAGAGTGAAGAACAGCCCCCTCCTGGCAGGAGGAAACGCAAAGCTGACTTAAAAGTCAAATTCCAATGGGTTGTGTGAGAGTTCAGGCCTTACCTCCTGTTTCTTGATGCTCTGTATCGTGAAGATCTTAGATGACAAAATCCAACTTAACAAATCCCAGGTCCTTTTCTCCGTGCTTGGGTCAGCTCCGAGGAGCTCCTTCAGGCTGGGCAGCGCCTTGGTATCTGCAAGCTGACAACAGGCGCTCAGTGCGAGCTCGTCAGCGCGATTAAACAGAGACCTCTAGTGAAAGCAGCGGAGTACTTCACCCAGCGGGCTGTACGCCGAGAAACAGTCGGTGTTTACCGGCAGCGTTTGTGCGGTTCGCGCAGGGGCGGGCGGAAGGAAAGGCATCGGCGTGCAGGGCCGCAGAGGGACAGAGAGAACGGGTCTGGGGGCCTGGCAGGGCCAACCCTTCCACCGTTACCGTCATGACACAGATGTAATAACTCTGCATCCCCGCCCCGAGGCAGCGCAGAGCACCGCGAGCTGTGCCACCCCCGCCCCGCGGCTGAGGGCCGCGCTCGGACCCTCCCCGCCGCCCGGAGCAGCCCGTGCTCGTCCCCGCTGCCGGGGGGGGGCAGCGCCGGGGCCGCGTGCCGCTCACCAGCGCCTCGAAGTCCTTGGAGGCGGCGTCGGTGCCGCCGTAGCGGCTCGGGAAGGGCCTGAGCGCCGAGTCCCGCCTGTAGCTCTGCAGCGCGGCGGCGAAGAGGCTGCAGCGCAGCTCGGCGCCCAGCGGGTCCCTCCGCACCGCCTCCCGCACCGCCTCGCCGGGACACGGCGGCCGCATCGCTCCGACGGAGGGGGGGAGGGGAGGGCAGAACCGCGGCCCTTCCGCCTCGGGGCCGCCGCTCCGCCCCGCGCCGCTTCCCGGCCCCTCCCGCCCCGCGGCCGGGAGCTCACCTGCTGCGGGAGCGGCTCGGGGCGGGCGGGTGTGAGAGCAAACAGGGCGGGAGCTTCTTATTGAGCCGCGGGTCCTGAGGAAGCACGAACGCATCGGCTCGGGGCTGCTGTGGTTGGTGGCAGCGCGGAGAGGGCTCGGTGACCCGCAGGGGTCTCTTCCTACTTGGGGTGTCCTGGGACTCAAGTTGCTGGATACCTACACGGATTTGTCTCTTTAAATCCACCCCGTAAGGTCAATGCTGGATTTCCCTCTTGACACGCTGGGAGTGATTACTGTGCAGGTTTTGGGTGGAGCCTCGACATCTGGATTCTGCCCTTTCTGGATGCTGCAAACCCACACTATGCTGGCAGAGGTTTGAGTGTCACAACCAGCACATGTAGGGCCATCCCAATGCCAGCAGCCCATGGGCGGCCTGCCTTTTTCAGGAGCTGTGTAGATTGCCCAGACCTGCAGTGCAGCCGGCGCCATTTCGTGCTGTACCAGGGACTGTAGTGCAGGAGAGATGGAGGGTGCTGCTCCCCTGGGTGTGGGCCTGGTAATGATGTGTGGGGCTAAAGGTGCCTTGTCCTGTTTGGGGCTGCTCTGCTGCACCTCTTAGCTCGCACTGTGATTTTGGGGCAGCGTGATGTTTGAGGAGAAGGACAGCATGGGGAAATGCAATGGGAAAGTTTCCTTGCAAGCACAGGAATTCTGGAGATGCTGGGCACACCGTGCCACCACTCCTCTGCGTTACCATAAGTGAGGGTGTTTTGTTGACTTGAAATTAACTCCAAATAGATCTAAAACGTTGCCGGCCTCGTGATGGTTAATGGAGGCTCTGAGAGCATTGATCCCAAACCGCTCCCTACCTCTGGGACTTCAAATGGACGCTGCTTCCATTACGGCCAACTCGGCCGAGCTGAGCAATGACAGCTATTGATGAGATAACAAGTTTGCCGTGTTGAAGCGGGCGGAGAGCGCTATCTGTTCAAATCCATCTGCTGCTGGATTAAACCCTGTTTTACAAAGCAGCCGCTATGCAGGAGATGAAGTACGAAAGCTTTCGGTGCCTCTTTGAAGGGAGATGCATCTGCGTGTGCTGGTGCTGCTGAACAAACCCAGGGCTGGCTGGGGCGCTGGCAAGCAGCTCTCCTTCTTCTCTTCCCTTTCTTTTTTTGAGACAAGTGCCCTTCAGATGCGTTTACCTTTTCCCGTGTTGTTTTTTCTAGATAGGAGAGCTGTCCTCGGTGCTCTGCCTCGGTGCAAAGATGGATTTGTAAAAGGGTCAGTGCCAGCGCAGCGGTTTGAATAGCACCGCTGTTCTGCTTCTTATGAAACTGAAGATCTGATTATTTAACATAGGCGGTAATGAAAATAGTTTCTGGTGTCGGTGGATGCATTTCAGCACAGAAACGAGGCTTAAATGTCTTCATTTAATTCCAGCGTGTTTAAAATTGATCTCATGGACCGGAAAAGAGATTTTTTTTCCTCCTTAACTAGGGCCTGTGAAGGAAATTAATATAGGGAAGAGAAAATAGAAATACAATACTGCACTCAGTAAAACAAATGCTTATGGCTGAGGGGTTCGTTACTTGCTGGTAAGGCTGGAAAAGCCAGCTGTATGAGGTATGTTTTATTATAGAATTAACCTTGACCCAGGGTTCAAAGAGAAAGGTTAGATGGAAATAAATCAGTGGTACGGTCAGGTCACTTCAAAGAGCCTAAAGCTGAGCTTGAAGATTACATGCTGTTTGTGTGTATCCAGTTGGAATGGAACATATGGTAAAGATAATAGAAGTAAACTATTTATCTCTCTTTCTCTCCCCCCTCCCTCTCTTTGGGTTTAACGCCTTTTTGTCCTTTGCCTATACGTGCTGCAGGGGATGGTTGGTTTCTTTCTTTTTCTTTTTTTCCTGAGAGCTCCAATAAGGCAGGCACAGCTTTAACTAAACAGCAGCGTGTGAAGAAAGCTTGGTTCACTGTGCAGAAATAACCCTTTCTGGCTGGGTGACTGCTGGCAGCAAGGAGCTGCTGTGCATCGTCTCAAATGCATGGGTTCTCCCGGATTGAGTTGCTGCAGCATGTGAATGTAACCTTGGGGGGTTTGCAGCGCTTACACAGTCGTAGTGGGACGAGCAGGGCTTGTGGCATGGCTGGGAGCGGGGGGGATCCTGCTGAAATTAAAACCAGCTGCTGAGCTGTGGTCAGGCTGTGATGGCTTGGCTCCACAGATCGCCTTTTTCTCTAATGCGGTACATGCAGCGCGCAGATAGTAGCACGTTTTAAGATTTACGATGGCCCGATTTTTTTCACATTTACGGGGAAATCTGATAATTACCCGTTTTAAAGCAATTGCTAAACAATAGGAAGGAGGACGCCTGTTAAAAGTAAACATAAAAGTGAGCTGGGTCTATCTCGGGGCGCTGCGCCTTTGATAGATCTGCTCCTTACAGCACGCTTTGATCTGCCACGCTGGAAAATAAACGCAGTGGGAGACTGGAGGTGGGATATAGAGCAGCTCACCTCTGGGTCATGGGCTCCAATGCAAGGTGGGTGAGGAGCTGGCCTGCAGGGCAGCGTGGCAGCAGCAATGGCCATTCTGGGAAAGCGCTGTTCGGGCTGCTTCGCTGGCATAAGGCAGCAGCTCCATCAATCTCTCTTTAGTCCTGCATTGCCATGCTACAGCACGAGGTGACAGTTTGTTGTGGGCCAGGTTCCCTTGTATGATTCCAAATGTTTGCAGTACCGGCAGCACAAAGCTCCTTTGAAGCTTGCCCCTCCAGGCTCTGCTTGGCAGCCTGGTTAGCCACCAATGCTCTTCCATTGCCCGCTGCTCCTACAGCCAGGCAAGGAGATGTGGCACGGACTTTGAGGAGGATCAAAGGCACTGGATGCTGTTGGGGTTTGTAAATGGGACTCACGTACCTTTCCTCAGATGGGACACTGCCAATGTCCTGAACAGAAAATGCTGCCATCATACCCTGTCCCGTGTATATAACCCCAGGGTGGTTTCCTTCACGTGTTGCTTTCTAGTGACCCTGCCCCAGATCAGACAAGGCTGTTATCTCAGGAATATTCCCAACCCTTTCTGCCCTCCTTCTCTCCAAAGGGAGAGTTGTGCTGCCTTGTTTTGGTGAAAGCAGATGACTCCACACTGGAGGCACAGTGCAGGTGCCAGGGCTCCAAGTAGCTGGGCTCACAGCAGCGCCTGCAATGGATTGTCAGAAGGTTTTTTGCCAGTGCTGCACCCAAAATCTGAATCTGAGCTGAGAAGGAGCATGGGAGAGAAACAGGAATTAAATGTGGGAAGTGAAAAGCTCAGGGATTCTCACTGTTGGGGAAGGCCTTTGTGTTCTGTCTGATGGTTCCAAAAATGGGGATTTTGCTGCAACTTGGCTGCGTCAGATCTGAGAGCTGGTTCTGTTTTCCCTCACACCAGAGATAACTGCCAAGGTTTATCTTTGTGGGTTTTTGTTGCAGAAAGGGAAACAGGAGTGTGAAAGGTCTGGAAGCCTCATGTAGCTTTGGCCAAAACCACACTGTCTGTAATGGCAGGTTAGCTGAACCGTGGCCAAGCTTCCCTCTGTACCTCTCTCAGCACCAGACTGGAGCTGTGGGGATAGAGCCAAGCCCTTAGAGCAGACCCCGGCTGACTGCTGGGGGACTGCACAGCTGAAAAATGCGTTTCTGTCCCGAAAGGAGCAGTCTGAAAGCTGAGTTTCTCAATGCAGGTGGCAGTAGGAGCATGCCTTGAGGTGGCACAGGCTGGGTGCCACCTGCTGCTGGGGGCTCTGTGGGGTTCCCTCCCAGGAGTTAGAAAGCAAATGAGGTAGCAAAAGAATGAAAGACACAGCAGCACTGATGTGGAGTCTTGCATCGAGCAGCCCGGCCTCCCCCAGCACCCCATCTTCCGCCGTGCTCTTATTTTTGGCCCTAAAGGATGCTTTCTCAAAATGGGCACAGCAAGAGGATGGCAGTGCGGGTAGCACGGTGGGTGCCGTACTTTCCTTGCCCCACGCAGGATCGTGCTCCTGTGCTGGTTCTGTTTGCCGGATGATGGCAGCAATGCATCTAAACTGGAGGCAGCTGCTCCGCCTGCTCAGAGCGTCCCTTCCCTTCGCTGCTTCCCACAAACCGTATTCCTTCCCCTTGCTGCTCTGGCCAAAGATTCCCCTTTCAAACACAAGGAATGGTTTTAGGAGAAAGAAGAGGGTGAGACACCACTGCTGGGCTGTTCGCCACACTGCGCTGCAGAGGACACGTCCCACCCAGCACAGCTTTGTCTCCTTCCCTTTGGCCATTCCTTTTTATCCAGCTGCCAGTGTGAGACAGCTGGTGTGCTGCACTATCTTGTATATAATATCACGTGCTGTATTTAGCAGCTGGGCAAAGACATCATTAGATAGGAGTTATCTCTTTCTTTTGCCTGGGCTCATCCCAAATTTGGGAACAGCACAGCATTGAGCAGCAACATGCTGCAAGGTCTTGATGCTCCTACAGGTCCTATCACACCACCCATCTCCTTGCACAGTTCAGGAAGGGTTTTTATAGCATTTTGATGACGTTGCTATTCGGAGCAGGACCCCTGTGGTGTGGGGTTGAGTTGCTCACAGCTGTGCTGCTGTGAAAGGACAGGGGAAAATGGGACAAGAGGGAAAGAAATGCATGCCCACTTCCCAGGAAGATAGCTTTATACCCCGCTAAATCGCCAAGGTGAGGCACTTGGTAAATTTTGGATTACAAGGAGCAGTATGCCTGCCTGGACGTCTGGTCCGTTGTCAGTAGTGACGTTGGGTTCTGTTGCATATGAATTGCCATCTGTAATCCGGTCATAGGTGTTCCAAAGGGAACAGAACAGGAGGCGGAGCAGGGGGTGGAAATGCAGACATGGTTTGCTGCTGGGAAGAGCAACTGCAAGCCTAAAAGGTGCACATGCCCTTTCCTTCCTCTGCCACATCACTCAATTCCCCCACCAGCGCAAGGAAAAAAAGTAGAAAAATCTCATTTTTCAGGAAAAAGAAAAAAAAGGAAGTTTTTTGTGGGATGAGCACTGCATCTATGGGGCACATAGACACCCAAGATTAATCCAACCACCAGCCATCAGCTATTTATTTAAAGAGGTAAATCCTCATCTTGTGTTTTAGCCATCAATCCCCATTAGTTTCCCTCTATGGTTGATTGAATAGTCCATCGGCTGTACTAATAAGCACCCATTAGCTGTCCCACGGAGCTTTTGTTTTATTAGAAACAATTCACGTCAGCCTCAGCCAGATGGAATGCTTTTAGCCCAGTTGTTTTGATTGCGTTATTTGGAAGGTGCAACCCGAGCGCCTGGAAGGCCACAGAGGGGCAGGGGCCGCAGGGCCTTGGGGGAGGGGGGGTGCAGGCCTTGAGGGGGCTGCAGGCCTTGGGGCCTTCCCTCATTTCTTCGCCTTTGACCGAACAAACCAAGCTGCTCCTCACACCTTTTGCCTCCCAGACCCCGTCCCATCTTCACAGCCCTCTTTTGGATGCCCTCTGATAGTTTTATGTCCTCGTATCGAGGTGCTCGACGCTGCTGGCGGTGCTCGAGGCCTTGTCTTGCTGTGAAGGAGTGAGTTTCTTCCAAGGATCTGCAGCAGTTGTTCCCATCACCTCTCCTCTGTCTTTGGGCTTTTGAAAGCCCACATCTCAGGACATATTGCCAGTGTTCCTCATCCCATTTTGTTCTCCTTCTTCATTCCTCAGAGCACAAGTGCAGAAATTCCCCCTTTCGCAGTGTTTCAGGCCAGGGTAAGCTGTTCCCAAGCAGTTTGGCTTGCTGCTGTGCAAAAAAGCATAAGAGGCAGAGACTGCTGCAAATCATTCCTCAGCTGCTCTTCATCATGTGGGCTCTGGCTTCCATCTACCCGACAGTCCCGCTAAAAGGATAATAATGCTTTAAAAATTAAAGTCAGCCAAACAACTACTTCATAAATTCATGGCCTTGCCCTGATCCTTTCCAGAAGTTTTTCTTTCCGACGGAGCCCATATCAGACTTTGGATTCCTTTCCTTCAGAAATGCTGCTGCTTTTCTCCTTTGAGAGCGTGCCGGGTCACTTGGCTATGCAGAGGGGGTTACCAATTATCTGTCATTAGCTCAACACAAACAAGCCTCACTTCAGAATAATCTTGTGATCTCTCCTTCAGAGAACACAGGATAATCTCTCCGTGATATTGTCTCATTGTGGGATTTTGTCCTTGATGGATAAACCAGTCCTGAAATCCTATTAAGGGCTATTCTGCATCCCTTGAAAACAGGCAAGCTTGTGGGAGAGACAAACTCCTGGCAAACCCCAAAGAGGCCCTTAGCTTCACCTACCTGATGGGAAGCAGCTCTGTTTTGCAGCAACTGGTTCCACCTGAAGCACTTCTGAAAGCAATTTAAGCGCAAACACAGCCCTGGCTCTTCTCTGGGCCTGAAGATCCTCAGCTCTTCAGATCTGGCTACGGGCAGGCAGCCGTGGCAGGTGAGCCGAGGGCTTGCTCCAGGGCCAGTGGAAAGCAGCACTGGGCAGCAAGGCTGGTCTGTTGGGCAATACAGCATCTTCTCCATCAGAGGCAGGTCCCCAGATATGAAGTCTTGGAGCCCTCTGCAAGGTGCAAGGTTCAGAGCTGTGAGTTTCAGCCCAGGCTTTTCCCATGCTTTCCTCTTTAACAATGGGGAAGGGCTTTTTTTAACAACCCTCTGCCTTTGCTTCACCATCTGCATCAAGAACTGTCCCTGCTCTCAAGGAGATCCTTGGGTAAGGGCTCATTTAACACAACATGCCATTTGCTGCGAGGTGGGAACTTGCCAAGCTGTGCCAGCGAGGGTTGGGTGCCTGTTGCGTCTAAAAGAACTGAAGAATTTATTTTTTGAGTACTGAATCTGAAAATATCAGTGCCTTGGCTGGTTTCCCATTGCAGGTTCATGGCTTTCTGTTGGCACATAGACTTCAAGGTGCAAAGAAACACTGGCTTAGCAGGAGTCTCTCAGACACCGCTGCAATAAATACGAATCGTATATTTTCGGCAATCCCAGCTTTCTCTTAAAATATGGAGTCTTTATATCTTTGAGAAAGATATGACAGCAAAAGAAAAACAAATCCATCAGCCACGAGGGGAATTTGGAAGTGGTTGTTTGTTTTTTTTTTAAAAAAAAAAAAAAAGCACGTACTTTTGGTCAGAAATATTGAGCGAAGTGTAAAAGGGAAATCTCATCTTGTAGAAATCTGACAACTCCAGCAAAGTCAAATTGCTTCTCAAGGGATGTCAGCAGGAGGATGGGGTCTGCTAAAGTCTGACATTCATTTTAAAAAAAAAAAAAAAAGGAAAGAAAATTGTCTGCTGAGCCTTAGATTTTTGTTTGTTTGTTTTTCAGTGCTGAGGTCTCACTAGTTCTACGCTGCCCAACCTCTCCCGGTGCCACCAGTCATTTCCAATTGGTGCCAAGAATGGGTTTAATTTTTTTCAGTGGGTTTTCCGAAGGGCTTAACTGTGGAGGCTGTGCTTGTCCCATGGGTACCAGGGGATGGGGCTGTATCCTGGGCAGCACCTTGCCTGGGGGTGGGTGAGCACGCGGACGGTCTTCAGAAATAAATCCATTGCAGAGACGGACAGTAGATGGGGGATGCTGCAGATATAAAGGTCAAATTATAAAGGCCATGTTAAAATATGCTTGTAGGGAACGACAGCTCATGAGGGCCCTGTTCTCTAATTACTTCTGTCAGGCAGAGAATTCTGGACAGCACTTATTTTTAACCAGATCACGCAGACCACTGCTGTAGGAGGTTTCTTGCTTCTCAGTGCTTCTTAAGGGGAAAATGTGGGGCTCTGTAGGATTAACCTCTGTCTCAAAGGGTTGATTTTTCACTTCTCCAGAGTCTGAAGTTGGGGTTGCTCCTTTCTTTTTCTGACATGGGATCGAGCAGGGCACGTTTGCATCCAAAAGAGGAGCCAGGCATTTGGGCTGGTAGTCCACACAATCATACAAGACCAGCTGGACTTCCAGCGCCTGCATGACCTCAGATCTTCCATCATGTTGCAGGAGAAGCTTTCTAACCAAATTAATTGCTCTGCACTGTGCAGAGAGATCCTGGGACGGGGTATCATCTTACAGAGCACTTCAGTCCTGGCTCTTTGACCCGTGCTTGGGGAGCTGCCCCTGTTTTCTCAAGGTCTTTTGAATATCAGTGGGAACGTTCATCATCCCGGGGCATGCAGGAAGATATCGATCACGTTATGATGAATTGGTGCGTGTGTCTTGCAGGAGGAGTGATTAGTTAATGGATGAATGATGGGGGGGAAAACTCGTGCTTTCATTCCTAATTGCTGTTTGTTCCCCTTCCTGGGGAGGAGGAACTTTGGGTTTTGGGGACAGGGAAGGCTGGTGAAATGCTGCCATGAAACCTGGAGGACCTGACCCAACAGATAACACAAGGGACCATGTTGCTCTTGGTGAAATCAACTTTTCTTCCAGCTTCCCACCAGTGCAATGGAGCTTAAAGGGCTGCTCCAAAAGGCAGAGCTGATTTCCCCCCTTTACCCCCTCCATTTTTTCCCCATATGAACGTTTTTGGAAGAAAAGCACATTATTCCAAATGCGATTAAGCCATTTGGAAGAGGATTATGGCGTTTTGGGAATAACACCCTCTTATTCCCGAATGAGATCAGTCACACGGGGAGTTAATCGGAAGCTCTGCTAAGCCTACAGCCCCACGCCGACGTTGATCCCAGCGCCCATCGCTGCATTGCACCCTCAGCATTGCAGGAAGCAGCAGCCACGCAGCCAGGGCTTGCATCATCCCCCAGCATGATTTGTTGTTGTTTTTTTCCCCATCCTCTGATATGTATTTATTATTGAAAATTAACGGGTTTCCTAAATTTTGATTTCCAGGCTGGGACCAAACACAGCTTAGGCAGTTAGCGATGCCTATTCATTTCCAGCTCGAGCAGGAAAAATGTAACTTCTTTCCTCGTGTTTCTATAATTTCTTTTCTGTGCATATGCAAATTGCTGGTTTATTTGTGTGAGATTTATGCAGCTAAATGATGGGGAATTATAGAGGCAATTCAGCACTTAGAAAGGAGAGAGACAATTGCTGCAATTTGCTTGTGCTGTGCACTAATTCCTTCAGAAAATGCTTTTGCTCATTTATTTGCACAAATTTCTGCACCCCTAAGCAAGCTTGGGAAATTTTCTCTAGGGTCAGTGTGCAGCAAATAGTATATATTTCTTTCTGCCCATGCCATCGCCTCCCCGTAATCCTTTATAGCAATTAGTAACAATAATGAAATATAGCCGTGATTTCTCGGCGCTGGCTGAAGAAACACAGCCCGTGCTGTGAATCAAGCACGTTTTCTGGTCAAATTGGCCATGCGAGCTCGCTGCTCAGGAAGCTTTAAATCCTCCTCTGCATTGCTCTGAGTGAAGCTCAGCGGGAGGAAAAACAGCGTTAGGAGCAGAGTCCTTCCCCGTTCCTACCCAGGACTTTGTCCTTGCCAAAAATGCTCTGCCAAGCAATGCTCACTTTTGGGACAATGTAGAATCATAGGATCGCTAAGGTTGGAAGAGAGCTCTCAGCTCCCCAGGTCCAACCCAACCCATCCCACTGTGGTTGTGCAATGGAGATGGGACGTGGGGTAGAGGAACAAGGCTGGAGGTCCCACAGAAGGCATTGCTGCGTTCAGATGTCACTGGGCAGCTGGTGCCCAACTATAGGGGAAAGGGGCATGATTTAGGTTTGGCCATTACCAGAAAAACATGTGCGGAGGACGGGGCAAAGAGAAGAGCAGCCGTTTCCTATTAGGATAAGAGTAGGTCAGGTGTAGTTAAAACTGAGTAAATGGAGCAGGAAATGCGGCCGTATATTACTCACCCAAGATATATTGCACACATTAGCTTTGTTTGATCGGGCTGTGCTGAGGTTCGGTGCTGTGGGGTGGCCAAGTCCCAGCTTTGTGCTCTATGAAAATAAATATATGGCTGGTGTTTAATAAAGCTGCTACGTTCAGATGTAATCGAAAGCCCACGCAGGCTCTTCCGGAAGGTTGTGCCTGTAATGAATCCATGACTTTTGAAGGCAGAAGGTGTGATGTTAATACTATTTACATAGCAAAATAATTTATGGATATTCCTTTAACGACGTTACCGGCTTCCAGCATGTTTCTGCTCCCGGGAGTGGTTGGGGTGTTGCTGGGAGTTGCAGCCAAGCTGGGATGAAGCTCTGCTGCCTTTCTTTTTGCTAGGAATTAAGAAAATAATGCAGTGTTTTTTGGTTAAAAGGCCACACGTAGGGTGGGCAGCATCACGAGCAGGAGGTAGGGGGGGAATATACTGAGAATATACTGCTTGGAGCTTGGAAATTGAGGCTTAGTGAAGAGTTGTGCTTCTTCTCAAGGCAGAGTAGCATGGATGGGGCTGTGCAGGATGGCTGCTATGCGTTATGGATGGTGCAGATCCGTTTGCAAAAATAATTAAAAATAATAATAATTTAAAAAATCCCACCATGGGCAGAAGATGCAATAGGTTCGGGGGAAGGATGCCGTTGCCCCAGGGAGATGCCGCCGTGTCCTGTGTGCATTAATGAAACACTTTCTTTCCGGTTAGGACTTGAGTGATGCTCATTGAAAATCAGGCTGCCATGGAAACCAGAGGTGTTTGGTCTTTTGGGAACGCTGTCGGACGGAGGTGTGGGGAGGGGGAGGAGGCGGCTCTGCAAAATCCCGTTTCTATTCCCGGGTCCCCGCTGCTGCTCGCGGCCGTGGCTGGGGCGGGCAGCCTTGCGGTTTTCCTTCCTCTTTGTGCTTCAGTTTCTGTCTCTGGGATTTTACTGTCACCTTTTGGAAGCACTTGGTGATGGGGCGGGCTGAAAGGTGACTGTGCTGCTTCCCCATGGCCACAGCAAGTTTGTGTGCTGGGCTGGTAGGAATCCCAAACCTCCCAGTGCCTGGGGCAGTCCTCCCAGGGAGGGGCTTTGCTTCCTCGGTTTCCCCAAACAGGGGGAGAAAACAGAGGCTGTAAACAAAACCTTGTGATACCCTCTCACCTGCAGAGATCTTTCATCTTTTTTTCCCCTCCTTTTCTGAATCCTAGAGAACCAAACCCAAACCTGAAGCCTGATATCATCGCGTGCTCGAAAAGTCTCTAACTCTAAACCCACGTGTGAGAGCTGTAAATATTTCCACCTGGAAGGCTTGTGTTCTCTTTGGGAAGTGCTGGGCTCTGTGCATCAGGAGTTGGACTCAGTGACCCCTTCCCACTTGGGATGTTCTATGACTCCATGCATCCAGAGCTATGCGTATGGGTTTCTGTGGGCACACATGTCCCTGCAGCTACCTGAGGTTGTTCCATACATTGTGTGTGGTTCCAAGCCGTCCTGCCATAGGAAATACAGAAATAACTTGAGGGTTAAATAAAAAAAAAAGTCTGGAGGATGGCATTGTTCGTGCCGGCTAAAATCCTGTGAACAAAGCAAGCGGCGTCATTTCACTTGCAAATTGAGCAGCAAAGCAAAATAGCATTTATGAAACTGTAATTTATTCTTGGAAAATCAAGCACTTAGGGTGTCTGCTCGTCGCAGGTTAAGTTACAGAAAGGGAAAAACTAGATTAATGATGAACGTGACAACATTTCAGGCTCAATCATCACAGCGAAACCCTGCGCAGGTTGGGTTTTTCTGGCAGTGTTAAGGTAGTGATTGCTTTAGGGTTGGAGATGTTGCTCCCACTGGCAGCTGGGGGACAGCACCCTTCCCCACTGGGGACATCACTGAGCCACCATCAAGCCCCTAAGCCCATCACCAGGGGCACCACAGGAGGGGCTCCATGGTTCATTGAAGGTCTCCCACAGTCTCCTTTTGGCACTGGGTTTTGTTCCCTGTTCCTCTCAGCCCTTCCATGGCACAGAGCAGTGTGGGTGCCTGTTATGGTTTAGCCCAATGGGCGGCTCAGCACCACACAGCTGTTTGCTCACTACCCACTTCCTGGTGGGATGGGGAGAGAGTGGGGAAAAAAACAAAGTAGAACTCGTGGGTTGAGATAAAACTATTTATTAAGATAGAGAAAAGGAAAAGAATAATGTTATGACTATATGTACAAGTCATGTACAGGTGATTGCTCCCCACCCCCCAAAGCCCAGCTAGTCCCCCAGTGAGCGAAAGAGCCACAGCCGAACTCCCACCCCTTTCAAGACTCTCCTTCCACATGGTTTGGAACATCCATTTGGCCAGTGAGTTCAGCTGTCCTCATCCTGTTCCCTCCCAGCTCCTTGGGCCCTTGGCTATGAATGGCCTTGGCTCCTTACAACACTGCTTAGCAGCAAATATAAACATTGGTGTGCTATCAACATTGTTATTTTCCTAGACCCAAAACACAACATCACACCAGGCACTTTGGTGAAAACAATTCCATCTCAGCTGCAACAAAGCAGTGCCTCATCCCTGGAGGTGCCCAAGGCCATGGGTGGTACCCTGGGCAGCCTGAGCTGGTGGGGGGCAACACTGGCAGGGGGTGGGGCTGGGTGGGCTATGAGGTCCCTCCCAACCCAACCGTTCTGATTCTTACTGCGGGTGGTGGCCACACACCCAATGCTCAGCCCTGGTACCAGCGACGCACTCCCCTGGTACCCACAGGCAGTGACCAGTGCTCCGTGCATCCCTGCTGCCTGCGATGACCATTGAGCGCCCTGATATCCTGATTCCCGGTTCTGCTTTTCAGGCTGTTGGTGGACTGGTGGGAAGCTCCGTGTGCCGGAGCAGGACTGGGTTTTGACACTGAGCAGCCAGCTCAGTGCACTTCGTAGGGTCCTACGTCGTGCTCCGAAGGCGGCGATGGAACGGAGTTCACGACCCGGGGAGCTGTTGCTTGTGTAATAGTGTGTCGCGTATTAAGGGAGCGTGTTTGAAACCACATTATATTATTAAAATTCATAGGAGTGATTTATAGGGGGTTTTAAAAACAGCAGCTTGCCAATATAAATTGGCTTAGAAAAGTCAACTGTAATCCACACAGGTCCAAATAATGACATTTCCTCCAATACATCGAAAAAGCTGAAAAGCAGAAAATAATATCCAGGCTCCAGAGATAAGGCGAGTGCCCAAGGGAGAGAGGACTCTGAAATATTCATGTGGTTGTAGATTGGATGTCGGAAACGGCCGTTCCCAGTGGCTATGTTTAGGGACTGATGAATTTAGTTACTGTACCTTTATATTTATCGCTCAATAAACAAGACAAGCTCCTTTACAACTCCGAGCAAGACTAATTTAGCCATTTTAGCGCTAAGGAAACGGCTTTCTGGACCACGCTAGGGTTTGATAAGGAGTGAGTTTCATAGGGAATTCAGAGAACTTTAATTCAGCCCGATGGGAGGTAGGGCGCTGGGGTGGAGCTGTGCATAACGGGGCGGAAAACCCCAATTTGATGACTCTGATGGTTAAAACCCAACAAGGTGGGAGCCAGGACCCCCCCATGCCACATGTGTGGCACCCGGACCCCAATTTTGTCCCTTGGGGGAGCCCCATGAGCTCGGGACCAGCCCTGTCAGCGCAGCGCTGATGAGGATGTTCCAGCTCGTGGCTTTTAAAGGTTATTTTTCGAGGCAGAGAACAGCGCTGTAAAGGTTTTATAGCAGCTGCGCCGGAATTAAGCGCCAATTCATAAAAGTGTCACAAATGAAACCATAATGCCTGAGCTGTATTAGCGCTAAAATGACCTTTCCAATAGGTGGGGGTTTATGGGATATTATAAATTCCCAACATGCTGCAGGGTTACACCTTGGACAGCGGCAGCAGCGGTATCCGAGGCAGGAAGCTGGAGGCTGGTGCCACTGACCACACCAGCGTGGCCATGGGGACATTTGGGGACCCCAAAACACCCATCCCGAGCATCCTTCTGCAGCAGAGAGCTGGGGACATTTGGGGGCCTTTTGGAGTAACTTTTTCTTGAGAGCCCCAACAGCCCCAAATCAAAGAGATTTAGAAGTATTGCTTGGCTTCTTTTTATTTCTTTAGTGTCTAAGGCGTTTGATTAATATCATCGAGCTTTTTGTTATTGCTCTGAAGGCAGGGGAAGTCCTTCTTTAATGAAAGCTGAGAGCTCTGTGTAATACCCCGACCCCAAAGCCGCTATTTGAAGCACTGTATTGCACAGAACTTACAAGAAAATCCCCGGAGTTAACCAGCTCTGGTCTTTCTTCACCTCTTGCGTTGCCACTGGGAAATAAGATCAGTTTTTATGCCCATGTTTATTAGGAAGTGTGTGTTCGGGCAGCGTGTGGCCGGGCAGGAGCTCTGGGGAGCTGTGTAATGCGGCACTTTGCACTCACTCCTTACTGAAGGGCTCTTTCCAGGAGTGTTTGGGTGAGCGGCAGGGTTGTGTTCCTGTCCCCGTCGGGATCCACTGAGCCCCTCCCCAAAACCAACATTCAGCCCCATATCCAGGCATTTCCCAGGTGGAAGAAAGAAAAGGGCCCAGCACGGTGTCTCTGTTTCAGCTTGCAGTGCTCAGCCCTTTCCAATGGCTCTGCAGCCCATCTGCAGCCAACGAAGCACTTTGCTTAATTGCCGAGACTTCATTAGTTGTTCTTAACCCAGTTAAAAATCATCTGCCCAACCCAACGCGCTCTGCTGGCTGCTGGCCCCCTCCCTCCCGCCTTCTCCCCTGGGACATTTTAAGGCTGAAAATGCCATTTTTCAGTAGGGTAAAAAAGAGAGGAAGGAGCTCAAAACCTCCTCCATCGGCCACGGGGCTGCCAATGGCTTTGGGCTTCCCACCCGGTGCCCAGCCCCAACCCTCAGCCCTTACTGACAGCAGGAACCAACCCCAGCAGCATTGGCTGCTGCCATCCTGGCACACCGCATGGTTCCCACGCCGCGGCCATTCATGTGCTGCGGCAGGAACAAAGCACGGCTCAGCCTGAATAGCTCTAGCTCATTTATTCTAGCTTTATTTTCCTTGTACAAGTAGCCACAGGCTAAAATCTAAACAGAGCAAACTACCAAAAAAAAAAAGTTTTTTTTCCTTTTTTTTCTTTCTTTCTTTTTTTTTTTAATACAGAGCTAACAATTGTAGGATCAACGGGATTTCAAATATCAAGACGATTCAAAGTAAGAAAGGTAGAAAATAAACAGTAGAAAAAAGTGCTTTGCAATTTGGGTTTTTAACGTTACTCTTAATGGTCGATCTCCAAAAAGGACCGGGACAAAGGTTGAGCATCGTCGTTTTTATTACTTTCTTATAAACGCAGAGATATTGCAAGTTCCGATGACGCAACGCTGACCAAAGTAAAACCTCTCTTAGCCCCGTAGGACCATGACCCAGAGCCCAATAAAATCCATTCTTTCCCCCCGTCTCTGGGCTTTGCCCTGGCCCATCACCCCTCTTGTACAAAATGAGGTGACCGAGCACTGGAACATGGATGCGATGCGTGTTGGCAGCCCACGTAACCATTTCCCGAGGCGCTTCTCTTCCCCTTCCCCTATTTTTTTTTAATTTGCTCATTTATTTGCACATATTTCTGCACCCCTAAGTAAGCTTAGGAAAAAAATCAGCCGGCATCGGGTTGCTAGATAGGATCTTTAATCTGCCTCAAACGGCCCAGCATCGGGAGGGATCTGTTTCCAAATCCTGTTTGCACAGATGAAGGGAGTCATTCGCTCCCCCTGTGCCACTGCTGCTTGTTTTCATAGGGTTTTAATTTCCTCTTCCCCACCTTCCCAGCCGCTGGGCAGCTCGGCGAGGATCCCAGTGCCTGATGGGGTTGAGGCCATTGCCGTGAGCAGGGGCAGGGATGGAGGACAATGCTGTGGGCAAGGAGATGGAGCACGGATGGCCACACTGCCTGTCTATTGGCTTGAGTGGTGGTGGAAATGACTTTCCAGTAACTCTCTAATTAGCAGTGGGTTTGTACATACTTATAGAGAATAGAGCCGTCGGAGCAATTATGGTCTGACTTTGGGGTGGTCCCATGTGGAGCCAGGAGATGGACTTGATGATCCTTATGGGTCCCTTCCAACTCAGGATATTCTATGGTTCTGTGAAATGTGTTAGGTTCGGCTCTGCTTTCACAGCCCTGCATCCATCTCCCCTGTGCACACACCACGCAGCTGCCACCCGACTGACACCAAAAAGTCCCAGAGGGGACCCTGGCACAGCATCCCTCATCATATATTGCCAACCCAAAACATCCAGTCCCTCATTAGTAATCAATTTGGGGTGGAATCTTTAAAATTCCCAAACTGCTCCAGCACTTAAAGATTTCAGCGTCTTTGCAAAACAAGGAAGAGGAAAGGTAAGGTATGTTAGACAAATAAATACCTGAATCCAACAGCGTGAAAATACCCTGTCACAGCATCAAACTAGTCCCTGTCCAACTAAACACAATGTGGATACTATCCCTGAGGTAGCAGCCATCTCTGGTAGACTTGAGAGCTCCGAGAATAGGTTGTGCCCATTATGGGTTACCAAAAAAAAATTTAAAAAATATATATATATCAGCTTTTGGATGCCTTAATTCCTTGCTGCAATTTCATCTCATCACAGCCAGAAAAAAGCGAGGGGGATTCTGGATGTGCCCTGAAAAGGCAGTGGGGTTGAATTAGTGGCATTTCTTCCTTGGGAAAATACTTCAGGACGCGACTCCTACCCCAGACGTGGGCAGTTGCCAGCAGCCGGCTCTGGACCCAGCGCCTGCGTTATCCACTGCTTTTGCCTTTGGATAAAACATTCTCAGCCAAAAAGAAAAAGGGAAATAAAGGGAATCCAAAAGCCGGCAAGCTTTGGGTTGAACATTTGGGATGTGGCGGAGCAGCCCCGAAGGCGGAGCACGGGAGTGGGGCTCATCTGCGTCTCCTGGTGACCCAACACCTGACGGAGAAACAAAGCCCTGATGACACAGTATGGGGAAGGGCTCACCGAATACCTGGGAAGAGCTTTTTGACACCTGCAAGCCTCCCTGCAAGCCACACGGGGACCTGCTGTGCTACTTGTCCTCCCAATGGCAACACAGAAATCCCACGGCTTCCAGCAAAAACAGGGCAACAGTTTGGATGAACCAAGGGCAGGCCTGACTCTGCTCCAAACTGAACTCAAATACAAGCTCTTGTTTTTTCCTCCTTCCTGTTTTACAATTTAAAGCCACTCTAGACAACACTTCCCCTGCTTTTTCTGGCACAGCTTTGCCTCCAGCCTGCCTCATGACGAACCCACGGAGCAGCTCTTGCCACCATTTGGAGGGTTTTTTGGCCCAGTCTGGTAGACTCAGGAGGCTTTGGTGACTTGAGGAAGGCCGCATTTTCCTCCTGGCTGCGCAGCCTCAGCCCTGCAATATGGGTTGACAAGAGCATCAAAGAAACCCCAGCAAGAGGAAGAGCTACGCATCTAAAAATAGTCTTTAAAGATTCACATCCATCTTCAAGCATCTCAAACCAACCCAGAATCTGCACTGGTTTAAGCCATTACATTTCTGCATAATCAT
This sequence comes from Numida meleagris, assembly GCF_002078875.1. Taxonomy (NCBI): domain Eukaryota; kingdom Metazoa; phylum Chordata; class Aves; order Galliformes; family Numididae; genus Numida; species Numida meleagris. The sequence goes on from NC_034417.1 coordinate 17,554,486, forward strand.
TTAAAAAAAAAAAAAAAAAGATCTACTTGCAACGTACTATCGTATTTCAACTAGTCAAATGGCACAGCATTTCCCTTTAATAAAAGGAAGTAATGACAAATACTATTACAATATCACAATAATATGATATTAAATTAATAGCATATTCGCAGCTCCGGGGATCCTGAGCTGAAAGCTAGTCTAAGTCATGTGTTCACTTTGGCAACAGTACTTCAATGTGAGCTTCGGCGTTCCACACAAAGACAACGAAACGAGAAGCGGGGCCGGGAGCAGGATGGGAAGAGGTTTGGGTTTCTGGTCACGGCTCAGTGATGGATGGATGGTGACGTCCCCGTGACACACAGGAGCAGGAATAGGGCTGGGGGGGTGAGAGAGGCTGCTTGGGGTGTGAAGCATGAATCTGGTCTGGAAGCACAGGGACCCACTCACACCCAGCCCTTGCCCATCCCCAAGGACACAGCACATGGGACAGGACTTTCCTTGCCATCCTGAATACTGTATTATTTACACAATTACCAGTAGCATCCCACTGCCAAACATGGAGGTGGTGGGGGATGCTTCTGACAGAAGAGACTCTCCCATTGGTACCATTTAAAAAAATACAATTATTATTTCTCTTAAACTCATTTCTTTTCCTGATTCCTTTCACTTTTTTTTCGCAAACATGGTGACACTGGATTTGCCACCACCTCTACAAATTGTTCACACTTGTCTGGTTTTAATAACCACACGGCAGGGGACCTGATGGGCAACATCAGTCACACACCGACCCGTGAGGCCGGGACAACCCAGAACAGGCTGCCCAGAGAGCTGTGGGTGCCCCACCCCTGGGGGGGCCTGTGGTCAGGTTGGATGGGGCCCTGGGCAGCCTGAGCTGGTGGCGGGCAGCCCTGTCCACATCAAGGGGGTTGGACCCAAATGATCTTTGTGGTCCTTTCTGACCCAACCATTCTGTGATTCTAGGACTCTATGAATCCCAAAATGGTGGCAGGTCGGTGGAGGTCACAAAACCTCTCTTTGGTGTCGGGAGCCCCCGCTGCATTGCAGTCAGAGCTCCCACACCTCGTCTTGACAGGAGCAACAAGGCCTTGTAGGCCATGCATGGGCCACAGTGGTCTCTTCAAGACGAGGCCTGCACTCTTGAAATGCACTCAGGAGCATCTCAGCAGGTTTTGGAAGCGCTGGGCTGGGGTTTCCATGAGCTCCTGGCCACAGTGTGCCCTGGCCCTAACAAAGACCAGAGCACCCATCCCACATACGCTCAGGATGGGCCGAGGCAGCCATTTGGGAATACCAGTTGGGCTCTGTGAGAGCAACGGTGCTGGTGAGCCACAGGGCATCAACCACCATGTGGGCCACATCCGTGATGGTCCCCAGAGTCTTTAAAGTAAAAAAAAACACGACACAAATCTCCACCAGGCGAAATCCCACCGTGCCTAAAATAAAGCTCATAACACCAGCTGCCCGCACACGAGGCAGGAGGAGGGGGTGAGGACGCACACACACGAATTTCTCGCACACTTGAGGTAGAACATTGCTTTCAAGGTTTGGAAGTGCTTTACACAGGAAGGACGACAACAAAAACAACAACGATGTGGCAGGTACAGAGCGGGATGGCTGAGGTAGGACCAAGCTTGTACTGACCAAGTGCTACGCTACTTGTTTTTGAACACGAAGGAAGACGCAGGCATTTCTGCTTCCCAGAAGACATTCATTCCGGTTGAGGTAGGTTCTGATTTCACTCGGGTTGTTTGTCCAAGTCTTTCAGTAGCCCTCAGGCAGGCTTCCTTTGACACACTTTTTTTTTTTACTTTTTTTTTCTTTTTTCTTTTTCTTCATATTATATAGTCAATCAGCAAAAAAAGTATCCTGAGAAATAGTGAAAGTGTACAAAATCATCCAAACCACGGAGAGAGGGCCTTCCCAGGCCTCAATTTTTGGAGTCACGTTAGAAGGACTGCTCCGAATCCAGTCTTCTCAAAATAAAAAAACAGATCCAAAAAGGAGTCCTAAAGCTGCTGGTCAGGAAGAAGTCTGTGATGCCAAGGGACTGAGGCATCCCCGGGCCTTCACCAGGCTCTGCAAGGAGCCCTTTACTTAGCAGCAATGGGAAAACCAATTATGACCAGTCTTCGTAAAGCCGTTGTCGAAAGAAACGCACCAAGGGGCCTGAGACAGGTCAGAAAGATAAACTTCACAGAGTTTCAAAAAGGCTGTATACACACACACATATATATATATACTTATATATATATATAAAAATAAAGCAAAACAAAAAAATAACAATCAGACTGTAGAAATCTTCAATTGACCTGAGATTGACGAATCATTGTAAAGACATCACCAGCTGTGGTTTTGGTTTCTGGTAACTCCTACAAGAGGGTTCGAGTCTTGGCAGTTTATCCTTCATTGGCAGGGCCATGGTGGGGAGCTGGAGCAGCAGGGCTGCCATCACGAGGGCTTTTTTGTGGAGAGTCTGGCTGCTCCTCGATGATGCTGAATTCGTCCATTGGCAGCGTGGATATCTGTGTGTCGTCATGGGCAGCAGGCGCGCTGTGAGACGGCTGCAAAGAGAGAAAGGGAAAGGGCACTGATGGTGGCAGGTGTTCTTAGGCATTTCATAGAATCATATCACTAAGGTTGGAAAAGACCACTAAGATCAGCTAGTCCAAGCAGCAACCCATGCCCACCAGGTGCCCTCCCTGCCTCGTGCCGCTGGACTCACTGTTATTCCCTTGTCCTGCTGCTCTGGACATGGTGATGCTGGGAACAACCTCTCCAGCTCGTTCATGTCCAGCTGCTTTCCGTTCAGGTCCCGCTCGTCCCTGTCCCTGCGGGCGGCCCCGTTCAGAATGATCCCCGCGGCGCTCCTCTGGCTCCTTGGGACCTGCGGGGTCGACAGCTGCTCCTGCACATTTTTACACATCAGCAGCCTGAAATATAACAAAGGCAATGCCTGAGGGTGAGCAGAACCAATGGCTCTCCTTCCTTCCTTCCCCCAAGCTTGAATCTGCCTCATTTCTTTGCTATTTTCCTTCACTCCTTAAATCCTTCCTCTAAAGTTACAACTCTTCCACTACCTTTTAAAAGGGCTTTTGGTTTACAGGGGGGATAAGGGCTTGCCAGAGCAGAGATACCGAGGTTCCCAGGAAGCAGCACGTTTCTTGGTGGGGACTGAAGCTGATGGGGTCTCTGAAGTGTGCATCCGGAGAAGCCCTCAGGGTCTGTGTGCCTGGGGGAAGGCAGGGACCACGGCACCAACATCACCCATGTGGCATTCCCTGGGCTGTGCAGTGATGCTGTAGGATGTGCATCCCCCTGCCCATCGTGAGCAGCATGCTGAGCAGGTCTTACCTTCCTCTGTACCCAAACATGAGGAAAAGGACACAGAAAATGATGCACGTGACACCGATGTGGATCCCAATGATGATACCCGTCGCAGAGGTTTTGTTGTTCTGCTCATCCTTCATGCAGTCACATGGGGGGTTCAGCACTGCCAGAGGAAAGAGGGGGAGGGGGTTAGCAGTGAGAGTTTCCAGTTTCTTGGCCTGCCTAAGCATCTCCCCTGCTCTTGGTACCCCATGGAGGCTGTAGAGAGCCAGCCCCACCACCTGCTGTTATCAGACTTTCCCTGGGTGATCACGGCTCTTGGTGGAAGGCACCGAGCTGGCAGCTGCCAATGGGATGAGTATTTACTCCAGCACAGACAGAGAGGTAATAACTCTCTCTTGGAGATATTCCCACTGGAAGGTTTAAAAGGACTATAAGAGCAGCAGGATGTTTTTTACACATAGATGAAAATGAAAGGTGTGAGCAGTTAGAGATTCCCTCTAGAGATTTCCTCTTCTGCCTCGTAATGTAACACTCATGCACTGCAGCCCTTCTTCGCAAAGCCCCGTGGTTTCCTTTCTCATCACCAATAAAGCTCAAATGTCTGCAGGAGCTCCAGGAGAGCAAAGATGCTCAGTGCACTATGTCTCACCTGAGGACAGCAGTTCCTACCTAATGCTTGGAGGTGTTGGCTTGCTGAACCTAATGAAGGGCAGCTGGGATGGGATCATGGCAAGAGAGCCAGTCCTACCAGCACAGCATGGTCCCAGCCCCACACAGTTTCATTTCATCATCATCTGTGATGCTGAAAACAAACAGACTGGAAGCAGTGTGCTCTGGTGGATGTGTTGCCACTTGCCTCCAAATGGTCCGATTTTTGAGTGGTCCTTTTGAGCCAGGCGTTGGACTTAATGATCCTTACGGGTCCCTTCCAACTCGGGATATTCTACGATTCTATAAATCTGTTTTCATTAACCACTACTGAGAACAGCCCCATCTCACCTGTCCTCTCCACGGTTTCCCTCAAGGACACAAAGCGGACAGTCGAGTTTCCATCCCCATGCTGGTTATAGGCAAGGAGTTTGACCTCGTACACCATCGATGCATCTATTTGGAGACACAAGAAGGGTATTTCAGGCTTAATCATCAGCGTTATCTCCCTAGCATGGCAGTTGTTTAGGAAACACATGTCACCCAACACACAAGATGCTGCAAACAAGAAGTCACAAGGCAAACTGCACCACCTGCAAAGCGCCCATAATCCTGAGGCAGAGCTGCAGCACCCCCAGCTTAATGGCTCAACAACACATTTGAGCCCTCCTGGGGTCATGAGGTGGTGCAGATGGAGCAGTCAGTGTACTCACCCAGGTGGGTGATGTTGTACGCCGTGACGTTGCTGGCCAGCAGCACCGGGCCTGTGTACTGGGAGAGGTGGACTTTGCGGTAGTAGAGCTTGAAGCCTTCATGCTGGCCCAGTTTGATGGAGGGCTCCCACGTTGCCTGCACGGCCGTGCTGTTAATGACTTTAATAAAGAGGGATGGCATGGCTGGGACTGAAACAGAGAGAGAGAGACAGTGGGTTGCGTGTGCTTTGTATTCTGTACAATGAGAAATTCCCCACCAGCACTTCCCTGCAGCCACTGCGACGAAGAATGTGCTAGATGAGACTGAGAAAATCAAATTAGACCAGAGCCTGGTTTAACAGCCTAGATTTTCTTCAGGGAGCTGTGCGAGTTTCCAGGGGCTCCCTATGCTCAGCTCAGCCAGCACAGAGGCTACTCTGACATGCAGCTGCAACCCGACGCTCAGCCCCGCCGGGTCAGGGCAGGAATGCAGCCACTTTGGAAACGCATTCTCAGCTTCCACTTTTCTGCCCTCGCCCTGAGGGCAGCGAGGACCTTTCAGAGTGATTAATCCCTGTGGGAGGAAGGAACCAGAAAGGATGGAGCCAGAGACATTCATCTTAAAAGCAGAACGTGAAGTATGTACTCTGCTGCCCGGCTGAGCACACTCGGTACCTGCAAGGGCTTGCAGGGTGTGCTGGGCTGCTCTCCCTGCTGGCTTTCAGAGGGAGATGTGGTTCAGTCCTGGGGGAATTGAGGAGGGAATGGGGGCATCTTTAGCGAGAGCCCTACCTCCCCAAGCAGCCTGAGCTCCCTGTGTAGCTGTGGCTGGCACTTACCTGGCCTTAGGGGAGCAGGGGATGTAGCGGGGAAGATGGCCCTGCTGCTGCCCGCTGTCACCGAGCCCTGATTCAGAGCCCACCTGGACGCCTTTTGCTACCATCAGTAGCATTCCACTCAACAAACCCAAAATCCTGCCCTCATTTTTGGGCTGACAAGCAGCGAAGTGTCATTGCCGCTTTGTCCCCAGGTCCCCAAAAGCTGCCCAGCCCCCTCCTACCTGATCAGCTTGGGCTGACAGGCCAAGGTTTGCAAACCAGAGTCATTGTCTTTGAATCAAATAGGTTGGTTTTCCAAAGCTGGTTCTGCACAAAATCTCGTGCAGAGCGGTGGCACACAGCACCACGTGCCCCCGAGCATCCTCCTTCCCATCTCCCTCCCTCGCACACTGAGCACATCAGCGCAGAGATGTGTCTCAGCAGGACCTTTCACTGATGATTTTTTCACTTCATTTCCACACAACTCCCCCAGGCCAGATGCTCCCATCAGTTCCCAAGCCTTTTGCAGAAGGTGGATGGATGGCAGCAGGCGCTGCGGGCTCTGCCTAGCCCATGGGCTCTGTTCCCGCATGGGTTTTTGGGCAGGGAGCTTGGCTAAAACCAGCACAAAACCCACCAAAGCAGAATGACAGCCCTGCTTCTCCAGCAGCCTCTGGCCAAGAGAAGGCTTTGAGGCAGAGCTATTCCCCAGTTCTGAGTGATCATAAGCTCAAAATACCCCAAACACGGGGGCTGCTGGGCTTGCATTGCACTGACGCTGCATTTTGTCTAATTTCCCCCACAGGTCTCTAAATGCTGAGCGGTGAAACCCGGCCCTGACACTGTCCTTTGGCACAGAGTTCAGCGCAGCCATTTAGTGAGCGCTGCTGAAAAGCGGATGAAATACGGCCGTGTCCATCTGAGACTGACAAGAGCTAAAAAGGGCACTGCCTCAATTTAATAGCAAAGTCAGAACAACACAGCACAACGGTTGGCCTTTTCCCAGGCACTGAGAGCCCAGGCGATCCCACAAGGAGATCGATGGGAAGGAAAAGAGACTTCTCCTGGTGAGTATCCCAAAAAGAACGCCCTCCTTCTCTGAGCCAGTGGCATAATATATACACATCTAATTTCTCCCAATACCCATTAGGGAATTCCCTCTGAGAAGTCGAACCCTTGCTCAGAGCATCATTTCCTGCATCATCAGTGAAAGCACCACAGAAAGGGCAATCGCATTATGGACAAAGAAACACTAACGTGGCCCATCCTCATTTGTGAAGAGTTGGCTTTATTTTATGGTTGCAGAGCCTTACATTTAATAAAAACCACAAGAATCTCTCTCCTTCAAGGTACGAAATATATAGTATTTATTCAAACTCTGAGTATATATATGTATAATAGTGATTATATGGACGTACTTGTAGGACGCACGTGCTGCTTATAATGTTATTACACAAATAAGTGTATACAGATGGAGTATATCTGTGTGTGCAGAAATATATGTGCACACACGAGTGTATATGCGCTTCACAGAAGTATATATAAAACATAATATGTCTCTAATATAAGTAAGGCATCTCCCTCATGCTAAGGGCTGGGATATTCGCTTTCCTCTTCCGTGCTGTTTGGAATTTTCCCCAGGTCATTTCAACTTTCTTCTTGAAGGCGTCTTTAGCCGAAGGTGACTAAAGGAACGGTCTTCATCCTAGAGAAATGTCGAAAAGTCCTGGAGAAAACCCTAAAAAGCATTAAAAGACAAGAACAGGACTGCGCGCTGCTTAACGAAGCGCAGAGCGCCTGAGATTTAAAATACCATGGCATAAAGAAGCCCAGAGCTCGGCACAGAAGCTCCCAGAAAAGCATTGGATTGCCAGGCTGAGGAAGTCAGAGGGTTTTCCATGGGGAGGGCTCCCTGCCTACCCAGATCCCTAGCAACAGCACAGGGTGGGCACCAGAAACAGAAGGGCCACCAGTCCCTGGGGGGAAGGAGAATAGTGAGGAGACGAGCAGGCCTTTCTAGCAATAAGAACAAGGTTGACTTGTCTGGTTTCTCTGCAGCATCTTGCTGCCGCCTTCTCATCCAGAATTATCACTGGCCACAAAGGAAGGAGCACCGCGCTTACAGAAAGCACTGGGATCTTCAGCCACATGCACTCTCTCAGCATATTGCTATCCTGAAAAGCTGACCCACCAGCAGCCCTGCTCCGAGAGCCACACCAGCATAACACGGTCAATGCAAGGTAGGTCTGAGCTGTTCCAGCTGCCAGCACCTTTGCCAGCAGCTCACACAAGCTCTGCAGAGCTGAGCTGTGCCCTGCAGCCAAAAGGAGCCCCTGGCTCCCTTCCAGCAGAGCAGGATGACCCTGCTCCCTTCTGAGGCTGTTTGACTGCATGGCTTCACGGCTCCCCAGATACAAAGGGCCACCGCTCTTTGGTGTAACCTGGGAAGGCACAGGGCAACACGGCTTGGCTGCGCATGAGAAGGGGCATGTCTGCAGCAAAACCTGAATCTGGAGGCCAGAGCTGCCAGATCCTGGCTCCCTGCCCCACAAGCAACAGTGAAGCAAAGCGAAAAAGCAAACTCAGAGAGTGCCAGCACTGTCCCCTGCACCCTGCCTGCCTACAAATCAAGCCAGAACTGGGCTTGTAAATCTCCTTTTATCATCCTGGGAGGCAAACCTGAGGTTGAGTGATCTTAACCAGGCCAGCTTGTCCATCCTGAACACGTAGCTAATTGCTGCAGGTTCATTAACACAGAATAAGACTTTTTAAAGGGTAGTAGAGCAGGACAACGATGCTTTGCAATTTCAGAGAGCCAGGAAATTTATGATCCCATTACCAGATTCTTAACTATTCCTGCCGTGATTGAAGGTAATAATGACAAAATGCCCTATCTTGCTTGACCCAAACTTAGGCAGAAGCACCAGACTCTGTGAAGCATGGCTGGCTTTTAGCTGCAGTAGCTGAACTCAGAGCATCGGGTCAAGGAATTTCAAGTTGTAGCTTGGTCAGTCCCTCTGTCTCTAAATTGGAAAGAAAAACAAACTCAAAGGGTGACTGATTCCCTGTGGAGAACCAATAAAATAAACCTGCAAGGCAAGGATCTATCAGTGCTGTTGCTTATATGCTGTAGTAAACATCTGCAACAGCTGAAGATGGAAGGAGAGCTGGATTCCCCACGTGTAAGTCAGTGCACTCATTCATTTAATCCTGAATCATACCCTCATGCCCCCTCTGCTGCAAATTTGTAAATATTGAGTGTTCAGGAGAGCAAAGGCAGGCTCCTAGGAAATGACTCTCAGAAAGACAAGCCAGGATTCAGAGGTGCTGGAGAGGCACAAGAGATGATAGGAAAATGTTCCCCAAATGCCAGCAGCCAGATGGATGATGTCTGCAGATCACACTGAGACTGTGGTTTCTGGCTGCCCTGCATCACAGCCCTCACTTTAACTGGGGAAGCAAACTGGTGGCCACATCTGGGGGACCAAGGTAAAGAAAAGTCCTGGAGACCTGCCTAACTTCCCACTGAAACAGAGGGCTGCTCCAGGGCAAGGACCCATGGGCCAGGACAACCCAGCTCAGTGTGCTTTCTCAAAGGCAGAGCAGAACAAAGTTCAAATTCAGAAAAGCGTGGCACCTATGAGCTAAGAGCTGTGAGTACCAGAGCTGCAGGAGAACTTCAACAGGAAATGTGCATTTAGCAAGCAGCTAATGAAAAGCCCAGAGCAGCTGCAAGACCAGACAAATGAGAGGACTGACTTGCACTCACACCTTGCTACAGCATAAGTGAGTGGAATGCAACACTTAAGGCCACCATCCCCATGTAACGACACAAGTGAGCTTTAAACAATATCCCAGAGCGTGAGAAGAGCAGAAATAAGGAGCAACAACAACACAGGCTGTGTGCCAAGGCGCTCGGGAATGGATATCGGGGTGAGTGGTGCTGCTGCTACGCACAGCAGGTTTCAGCATCTGACGGCCCAAGTGCAAAGCGATCCTTACCTTCTCCCAGCGTGCTCACCACTGTGACTTCCGAGGCTTTGCTGGCACCCCGGGAGGTGTAAGCCTTTATATAGAAGCTATAGCTGGTCGAGGGTTCTAAATCAGTCACTAGCTGCTGGAAGGTGCTCTTGCTAACAGCCTCCTGATACTCCATCTCCACGGGATCTGAAGTGGAAAGAAAGAACAGAGCCGCATTAGACTTTGCAAGAGGTAAAGGGATTAAAGAGACCTGGCAAGCAGTAAGTTAGGTCCCTAAGGTAGGGACCCTCTTTTGGGTGCCCGCACCCTCTTCTCCTTACATTTCTGTGTGCTTTGCTAGAGGGCGGTGAGATTTGATCGTTCAGCACCACTCTCCCCACCCTTTTGGTACTGATATCACCCTTACTGCCCGATCTGTCTTTCAGAAACACGGAGGAGGTGGAGTTGATGGCAGCAGTGCAGTGCAGATCTGGTGTATCAATTAGACCTCATTGCTGAATTCGGTGGAGGCTGAGGAAGCTCTGGGCAGTGGGCAGACCATACCTGCAGCTTTCCTGATGTGCAGCACGTAGCCGATGATCTCCTTGGTGTTCTGCAGAGGCTCCTCCCAGGACACCTGGATGGTGGTGGCAGAGACCGTCTCAGCCCTCACGCTCTGTGGGGGTCCGGGCAGCCCTTCTGCCCACAGGACCGTCAGGCGGGCGCTGGCCTGCGTCGAGCCGGCGCTGTTCTCGGCGATGCACTGGTAGATGGCTTCGTCCGCCTGGTTGATCCCGTAGATGGAGAGAGTGCTGCACGGGGACACGAGCACTGAATCATAAAGGCTGGAAAAGACCTTAGATCACCAGGTGCAACCATCAACCCATCACCACAGTGGGGATTACGTGAGTTCCCAAGGACACTCCCACCTGAATCCACGCTTAGGAGGTGAAGGCAAATCCAAGTAACTCCAGATGACCACACCTAACCCAGCCACGCAGCACTGCAAACAGCCACCAGCAATCATTCTGATCAGGCACTGCACACAGTACTAAGCCAAGCCTGACCGAGTGCAGCCAGAATGCCTCTTGGTGATGCTCTAACTGTATTACAGCACATTAGAGCAGTCTTAGGGTGACAGGAGGATTAGCTGACTTATTCGGTGGGGTTATGTGCCCAGCTTCTGACTCTATATTCTCACAAACCCAGTCACCATGAGCTCAAAGCCAAAGCCCATGAGCGCAGTGCACATTTTCCATCTGCAAAAACCCTCAGTGCATTTTCCATGCACCAAAGACAGCCACTGGCTACCCTGCTGGAAAACATCCCTAAAGGAGGGAGAAAGCCACTGAAGCACCTCTTCCCCAAAACAGAGCGCTCCTGAGCGTGGTGCCCATCTCCGCACCACCTCTGAGATGGTGCTGGAGGCTTGATGGGCACACAGACAACCAGACTGCACATACACACAGGCACCTGAACTGATTTACTTCAGAGATAAAATTCCTGCTTGGGTCCCCGGTCCAGTTCATTTGAATTTTAGTTTGCTTCTGGCCTGGCAGAACATCTGGGAGACCTCAATGCCTCTGAGTTTCAGCATCATTCCTTTGGCTTGTGTCAAAGCTTGCACGAGCCTTTTGTTTGCTGTTTTTCTGCAAGAAATGAGCCAAACCTAACCAAAACCACACCCACTGCTTCTAGGGAGGATAAGATTAGTTTCTTCTCCTGGGGTGAATTCCAGGTGGACTTCAGAGCTGAGTGCACACGAGTAAATCACGAGCACCTCTGCCAATGTGAGGGGCACTTTGTGGCTTTTGGGGAGTCATCATCAAAGCTGCCCTTTATGCAAATGAGAGATGGTACATGGGAGGTGGCAATGATAAATAACCTGCCTGGATGACAGAATGGATGCCTCTAATTGCAGCAAAATATTGGTCTTCCAGTGTTAAAATTTATTATCGCTGTTGATTTCACATTCGTATTTCTCCCTCGCAAATTATTGGGACCATGGTGAGTGAGCAAATGTTTAACAGCCATCTATTTATGTCCCCGTGCCTTTGTTTCCTTGGAAACATTGTAAATGGAATATCAAACGTGATGGCTTCAGCTGATATGGTGATTTCAGAGAACCAGCCCTAAGCCCCTCTCATCGCCACAGGCTCAGTCGATCTGATTAAATGGAAGGGGAGCCCCGGCGTGTGGCTCAACTCAACGGCCCGACTCCAGCGAGGACAGATGGCAGGAGGCAGGATTATGCAGTGCGAGAGCTGCACATGCAGCTCCGTGTAAAGCAGATGTGTGCAGGGAGCAGCGGCGTTTCCTCCTGCCCTGTCAATGTGGGGATTATTTCTGCACGGCTGCCGTGCATCTGGGCACCGGGAGCAGGCAGCCCGGGCTGGCACACACATCGAGAGCAGTGTTAAGCACAAAGCCAGCCAGGAACAACGAGGAGCATTTATCTGCTGCCTCTAAGTGTACTTACTTATTCGCTTTGCATTTAAAACACAGGGAGAGGAGGGAAGAGGGGAGGATGCTTGGGATGCGTTGGCAGAGCCCCGGCCATCCTCTGCAGAGCGCTAGTGGGTGCCAAGCCAGAAGGAAGAGAAAGAAGGCAAATTCCCCCAAAGTGGTCATGAAGATAGCTGCAAATGTGCCTCAGGCTTTGAAAAGTCCATCTGCATCGCGACTTACAAGGCTGGGTTTGACTGTACCACGCGTCACCTGGAAGGATGCACAACAACAGGGTCAGTAAAGCTGCTGATTTGCAGCTCTGCCTGTAAACCTGGGTGAGGAGCAGAAACCAAGCGAGCAGGGACGCCCAGCATCTAAACACCAGCTTCGTGAGCACGATGAGTTTCTCTCCCCACAGGGCCCTACAACCTGCAGAAAGAGCCCCACAAGGGGCTGCTGAGCTGTGACACAAGGAGCTGGCAGTGGGTCATGGGAATCCCAGTGCCACCCCCTTTGCCGTGCATCCCTTTGCACCCAAACTACTGACACATTCTCCCTACCCCACGCAGCGCCCCTGGGATGAGGAGGATGCTTTTTTAGTTGGTTTTTTATTCCTAAGGAAGCTCCAACAAAAGGAAAAGATGCGGCTGCCGTGCGAGGAGGCGCGGAGCATCTCTGCGAGTCAACCATCTGAAATACGAGGCGTCCTTTTCTTCCTTCCCATCACCGGGAAATATCTGTCACTTTTGGGACATCTGCTGCTGGGGAACTCATCCCTCGAGCGGCAGGCCAGCAGCACCGCGAGCACGGCGAGATGCCAGCGGGCTTTGTGCTGCTCACCGAGGCCGCGCGGGCTGTGCCACGTCTCAGCACAAAGCCCCGCCGGGTGTTGGTGGAGGTGGGGAGAAGAAAGGCTGCGGGTTCACACTCTGCTGAGCCAGAGTGAGGAGGGGAGTGGGAGGGCTCCGAGCTGCTATTCCCAAGCTGTCTCGCGGCTTGCAGGCAATCAGGATGACTGATCTCGTTGGGGTCAGGGGTCCGGGCCGCTGACCAGAGATCAGCTTTCCAAAGGCTCCTCTGAAAAAGTCTGAGAACTGAAGGAAGGCTCTTCATCGATTCAGCGGCACAAAGGAGGAGAGGGGCCCAGCTGGAAGGAGATCAGCATGCGCGCGCACGCACAAAGCGGGGAGGGTGATGAAATTAATGCGGCTTTGCAGAAATGCCCCGGGTTTGGAGGCTGCCTTTAGTGTAGGCTGAGAATAAAGTGCAGCGCATAAAGGGTGACGCCCGTTGGCCCAGAGGGACACTGCAGATCTTCCCCAGCCTTCCACACACATTCTAATGCCTCCAGGAATTAAATACCCTGCAGGCTTCTTAGCTGGAGCTGAATCACTCGGGGTCCTGCTATGCAGGAGGACAGGAGGACGATCTCTTTCTGCGCAGCCTGGTTGGTGTCTGGCGGACGCTGGCCAGGATCCCATCAAGCTCTTTGGTTACAGACTCACCCCAGTGCAGTTCCTGGAGGGATGCTGCCAGTCCCAAAACAGGGTGCACGGTGCCGTGGGAGCCATCTCACCCACTCACCTGCAGGACAAAAGGGTCAGCGTATGCTCAGCCCTGCAAAGCTGTCAGACAGAGGCACTGCTCTTTCTTGCAGATCTGGGAGAGGATGGCTTCCAGCAGGACAGGGATGTGGCTGTAGGATGGTTTTTCTGCAAAAGAGGATGCTGTAAAGAGGCACAGCAGCAGGGCCACTTCATTCTGAAATGCTCACCCTTCCTTACTGGCTTCAGGACTCCTGGGTTTGCAATGTTGTATGGCACTGAGGACACAGAGTGAATGAGCTGCTGCCACTCGGCCTGTTTGCAATCACAGATTTAACAGAATCCTGTCCCAGGCAGGGAGCAGGGAAGCTTTTACATCTACAGAACCACAAAGCACAGAACATCTCAGAAGAAGCTCCTGGAAGGGAGGGTGGATGCCTGTGTTGGTAGTGGCAATGCAGACAGCTGGGAGAGCTATTGCTGCTCAGTGGAAAGCCCCCCCAGATGTATTTTGTCCCAGGAAACACTGAAGCCCCTGAATCGCACTTCCTCAGCAGAGTGGCACACAGAGCCAAATTACAAGGGCAGCTCGGTATCAATACAACAGCAGTCACGAGAAGGACAGACTGACACCCATCACTGCCACCTGCCCTGGGGCTGTGGTGTGACCCCGGCACAGGACTGGTGCCCACGGAAGGGGCTGCCCCACTGAGTGCTGTGCTGTGTGCGCCCATGCACAGACCCCCCCTCCCCCGGTGAAGGCAATTAGGAGCCCACACAGCCTCCCCATACGTCTTCCAAACAAAGTCAAACCCATAAATTATTCTTAAATCACGAGCAGCTGGTTCGCATCCCGGTCCTCCACGTGCTTATTTGTCATGCTTCTGGGAACGGAACTATGATTTTCAGTACGGTACCCTTCTCATCACCACCAAAAGTCTTCAAGCTCATTGCGTGCACAGCCCGCAGGCTCGCCCGTCCCCCTGCAAGGTGTCCAAATCCCTACAAATTCAGGTGCTTGAAGGGATGCCCAAAGCCCTTTGTCCCTCTCTGCACCCAGCTAATGTGGATTTGGATTTCGTAGCCAAATGCCTCCTTGCCAGCAGCAGGCTGTGGCTGCCCTGGGTTTGGTACCCCAAAAGGGTGTCCTGCCCCAAGCACATGGGGGGATCTCCTTGGAGGCCATTCTCCATAACTGCAATGGGATTAAGGAGCACAACCAGTCAAGAAAAGTGAAGTTGTCCTCAAATCTAGCTACCGAGGAACATTTTCTCTGATGAGCCCAGAGCATGCACGGCCCTCAAAGTGAGTCATTCCCACAGCAGTAAAACAAGGGCAAACCAGTGATGAAGAATTTAAGAAGGAGACAGTTCACAAGCGAAGGTCACCAAGGAGAGCAAACGCCACCTGAGCCTGGGTTCTAACGGAGCCTTCCTCCCGTGGAACAAATTAAGTCCCTTAATTACCATTTTCTAAATAAAATCTTCTTGGAAAATCAATATTTAGAGCCTGCCTTCTCTGAAGATGTTAGCCTTTGTTCCTTGCTATTACGGCAATATAAACCCCACTTCTGGGCTGAAAATTATCCTCCTCAACCTGATTGGGTTAAAGGAAGAAAAGCAATAAACCTTTCAGAGCAGTAATTTGGGTACTGTTTCATGCTTCCTTGTACATTTTGAAGTAATAACCTAAAAAGCATGATTTTACACAAGCTCACAACTAATACGGCCAGCAACCACCCCTTCCTGCTGCAGCAATCCGCTTGCTTTAGGGCTGGGTTGGCGGTGCCAGGTGGGAATGCAGCTGGAAATGCCAATTTCTCTCTCTCTCAGGCCAGAGCACTGGGATCACAATTGATCCAAATCACCCCACGAAAAACAGGGGCAGCATGGCAGCTCTGATCCAAGGGCAGGGCTCAGCACAGCATCCCTCTGACACCTATCAACCCCATCCCCAAGCCGGGGATCACACGGCAGGACACCCCCCTCATCAGCCCCTCCAGTGATTCTTATTCACAGCTTTTAATGGCAAACCCCACAGTCCCCCACACCTGAGCCTTCATGCATTTTTCATCAACAATTACCCACTACCCCAGAACTGCTTTTGATTTTTGCTAATCATCGATTGGGTATTTTGTTCCCACGCAGCTGGCATTTTCAAAACATAACAACCACCTCTGGAGAGGGCACAGCAGAAGGCTGATCCTTAATGCTAATGTGTCAAGAAACCATCAACACACCAGGCAGTGAGGATTCGCATTGGAGGGACCACGAGGGAAGAGGAATTTATCAGGCACAGCCAGAGGATCCATGCCTCAAGCAGGGGCCGTGCTTGCAGAGCTCATCTCGGATACTGCAGCTCTGGACCTCACTTCTACTTGGGTTCCTTTACAAGAACGAGGTCACTCCGAGTGATATACTTTGCAGTCAATTAGCACATGGTATGATTTGGGATGATTTACTCTTTTTTTCCCAAAAATCCCTTTGGGGGCATTCAGACCTTTATTGCCATATTAAGCAGAGTTTTAATCCAAATGAATTTTCTAGGAAACCATGTAATCTAATTAAATAGCTCATGGTGCAGTTTAGTAGCTTCATTACTAGTAGATTTGCGATCCATCTTTACATGGACAAATATTTTCCAAGTTCAAGAGACTGATGAATCCAAGGCATAATCGCAGACCAATTCTGCCTGGAACTAAGTGGACTTAGTCACGCCCACGAGAAAGAAACAAAGGACAACTCAAAAAAGCTCAGGAAAAAAAACAGTGGTCGACCTTTTCCTCCAATTCATGGGGCACCCAACCACACGCCGGACAAGCAAGAGCATTTTTCAGACTGACAGCTTTGGAAACTGCCAGGCATGGACACTTTGCTGAAGCTGAGGGTTGGAGCAGACCCAAAGTAGAGGAAAAGTTCAACATTGTCAAGCGCGATGGCCTTAGGGCTCTGTTTTACAACTGCATTACTATAGCTTCAGAAGACGCCACTCATCAGCTGAGCCCAGTAACTGGCTGAGCTCCCCCAGCCTGTGACAGATGCAGTGTAATCTGATCCCTTTGCTTGCAATGGAAAAGGCTGAAGCTAAATTGCATTAAATGATCGCCCTAAGAAAACGATTACAGACATGTTCACCGAGTGGCAGTCAACAGGCACGTGTGGAGCGCAGCTCTGGGCAGTGGAACCTGGTCAGGAGTCGTGGCCATGACCAAAGACCCTGCATTTGCCTTCCTTGAACAGGGAGGAGGAATGATTTCACAGGCAAGGCACTAGGGAAAGACCCAGATCTGGACTCCATATGAGTTCCATCATGGATTTTGAAGTCTTTGGTCTCTCGTGACTCTGCCCCCTGGTCAGTACAAGGGGCTGCACTGATTTCCTTTCTCCTGCTTCTGGTCTGTTCGTATTCTAAGGGCAGACATGCCTCAGAAACCCAAGCAGTGAGCTATAACAGCATGAGGCTGGAATGAGTGGGATCTGTAAGCGCACGCACAAAGTTCACTGAAGTCTTCTAAAAACTCCCAGCACGGAAAAACCCTCCACTGATCAGGATGCTATCACAATTCGCACCTCATTCTTCTTGCAATTCACATCCTTCCATCATTCATGTAACAAAGCTTAAAAATGCCTCAATCCTGAAGACAAAAAGCTGTATTACAGAGAACCTTAGAGAAATAAAACCCTCGTTCCTCCTAAGGAACATCTGTTGGTATCTACCCAGTCTGAACTGAAGGTCCTGACTTTCCACTGAGTTGGACTTGTATTCGCGAGTCACATTTATCAATACAGATAGCAGCTACATGACACTACAGAGTGCAAATCTCTACCAGTAATTTCAGTTTACAACACAGGCACTATTATTTTTCAGCATATCGTTCAAAGCTATTTCCATAGGAAATACGTTGTCAACTTGCAATTTTCACGCTAAGTGCATCCCACCATATCATTTGCACAGTACAAACATCCCCATCCCCTCGTATGGAAATGCAGTTATTTAGTACTCAGGGAAAACACTCTTCCCTGGTGAGATAAAAGGCTGTAGCTCAGTGACAGCCAGCTTCCATGCAAATATCTCAAACCAGGGGAAATGCATTTGCACACCCAGGCAGGTCAGTGTATGGGCTCCTCCACTGTGGAGTGAGCATGGTGACCCAGCCAGCATCAGGGGCAACATTTGGCCCTCCCAGAATACCACAAGAGGATCAGGACGGCTGCCAGCTTCCACTGGCTGGAGCCAGTGAGAGCTAACATGCTCTTTACTCAGTTTGATCCCATGTTTGTAGCTAAATAATGTGAAATAGACCTGCAGTGACAGCTGTTTCTGGGCCATCAGGTAGGTGATGTCAATCCTTTGTGCACGGCAACTCCAGGCTGACACTGCCCTTCACCCCGGCACTTACCTGTTGTTATTCTTCAGCTTGATGTGGTCGCTCGTCTCCAGGATCTGCCCATTCCTCAGCCAAGTGATCTGCGGGGGGGGCTCCCCTTGGGCCACGCAAGTGAAGATGGCCGTGGTCCCCACGGGCCTGGAGATGGACTGTGGATGCTGCACGAACTCTGCAGGGGCTGCAAGGAGGAAGGAGGAGAGAAGTCAGGATGATTTCACTTTATTCTGGCATGAAAAGCAACCTCGTAGCTTGGTCTGCATCTTCTTGGGTACACAGGGAAAGAAAGTCCTTGTTATTGTCAGATCCAGGGACGTTCGGCCAAGCCACAGCACAGGCAGCAAATAACACATAAAATGGCATTAAGCAAACTGCTTGCAAATGGGCAGTAATGTGCAGACATGCACGTGGCAATCTGGCAGGTCCTTCTGTCCCCAGCAAATACGGGATTTGCTGCACACCCTCCCAGTGGCAAGAGACTGGGAGCCCTTTTTACCCCAGATCTGCAGCTTGGGACCCTTCTGGAACCACTGAGCCTTGGAGGAGATTGCATAGCCTGCAACCACCGTAACCTCATAACCAAACGTTTTTACCTTCAGATTTGTAAACAGAAAGTGATTTCTCCCCCTCCCAGCAGCTCTGAATAGATTTAAAACCATTTATCAGAATAAAACAGCACAGCACCCTACAGAAAGCAGGGCCTGAAAGACGCTGCCAAATCGGCGAGTTTATTCAAGCAGTTACGCTTCAAAGGGCAAAGTGATAAATATACTCCACGTTGCTGCCGAGACCTAAAATCAGGTGGAACCAGCAGCAGCCGCGATGAAGACAAACAGATGAGAGGCATGAGCCCGTAATGAATTTACCAACCGGTGTCGCACAGTGGATGGCTGGCGTTAAATTTTTCCGACAAAAGCAAGATCATCCAGGGAGAAATACCCAGTGCCACTCGCAGCCAAGCGTGGGGCTGCTGTGAGATGTGGGGACGGGAGGCAGGAGCAAAGTGGTCCAGCAAAATGTGCTGGCGGGGTGCAAGCTGCAAGCAGGAGCAGCTACGCAAGAGCAGAGCCTCATGGTTCACGGCCAAAAAAAACCCCTAAACAAAAACCACAGGGTTTAGCTATGACAACACAGGATGATTAAGCTCTTCCCCAGCTACATGCATGCAAGGAAACAGCATCATGACCACTGCAGCAAGGCCAAAACGCACCAAAAGGTGCCTATGCCTAAAAGCAAAGCCACAGGTTACAAGTCCTGCAAGCAGAAAGATACAGAAACTCACTGAAGAGCTCGTCTACCTTGAAGAAACCCCTTCTTTCACTTTTAATAACCAAAGGGAAGCGGAGCATGGCAGCCCTGACTTATGTTAGCGGTCAGGGGTGTCCCCCAGCAGAGTTTATTGTCAGGCGCTCGGGTCTGCTAATGAACCTGAGCTCAGCAACCTAATGGACACATATTTTCAGAACCTCCTGCTAAACTTCACTAGGTGCCGATCGATGCATTGTCCTTCTTTCTCCTTTCCACGTTTTTTCCCCTAGGCTTATAAATTAAAATAAAATTCAGGACGGGTTCAATAAAGCTGGAAGCACGGACAAATGGGGATGAAGTCTCCCTTCCCCGCGGTGAGCGGTCTCTTTGTAGCACACAGTGAGAGCGCAGCACATTAGGGACTTGATTTTCAAGACTTCCTTAACCTCCTGCCCCCCGCTTCGTGCTGGCGTGGTTTTGCAGGAGCAGTTATCCTGCAAGTGGCTGTGTACCTCCTGGCATTCATCTGGGCTCAGGCGTTGCACCCGCAACGCTCACAGGTGCAAGATGCAGTGCTAAGGAAGGGCACGGCCACCTCGGGACAGCTTCACTGAGGACCCCTCTGCTGGCTCACCCCACACCAAGGGGTTGGAAAAGACCTCTAAGAGCACCAAGTTCAACCCCAATCCATCCCCATGGAACATGTCCCTCGATGCCACATCTCCAAGGATCCAGCCTATGGAACAGGTCCCTCAATGCCACATCTCCAAGGATCCAGCCTATGGAACATGTCCCTCAATGCCACATCTCCAAGGATCCAGCCTATCCAGATCCCTCTGTAGGGCCTTCCTACCCCCAGGCACATCAACATGTCCTCCCAACTTGGTGTCATCTGCAAACTTACTGAGGCTGCACTCAATCCCCATTGGCAGGAAAGAAGCAGCAGCAGCACAACCCTGCCTCATTTTCGTTCACAATTAACAGAGCATCTTGTCAGTGCTCAACACGTTGAGGCACAGCAGCCACAAAAGCTCCCCCCTTCCACCCTACAGCCAAAAGGCCACTGCAGGTGGTGAGGGAAAGCATCTCTCAGCCCTCCAAGAAAATCTTAATGTAAACCTCAACAAAGATCACTGTTTAGAACAGAGGATTCCATCCTGGCACGGAGGAGTGAGCAGGCTCCAGCTCTTGCTTCTGTGGGATGAGGAAACCAGAATGTTGATTCTTCAGGACTTAACGGAAAGGAGGAGATCATCTTTAATGAATTTTTAATGAATATTTAAGGGCATGACATTGGTATCAAAAAGCAATAATGTCTAATACCACCCTCAGAATCGTTAACGAAGTGCTGCAATAGGTTTTTCCATGCACAACAAACTGCGATAGCACGAAGATGCACTGTAACAGCAGGCTGCAATGGGAGAGCTGGGTCCACCTCATCCCAGCCCTTGGCCCTCCAGAAAATGGGGAGCCTCTCTATGCAGCCCCAGCCCTGGCACTGGCTTGGGATGCAGTCTTTATTGCAGTGAAATCGGAGGTGCCAGAGCCCCTTGGACCCAAACACTAAGCAGTCATTAATTCTCAATTAGCTACAGTCGCAGGTTAAGGGAGGGAGACTGGGGTGAGGAGGAGGAAGAATAATCTAGAAACAACAAAACCTCATAAATTAGGCTTCCAGAATGTACAATAAGGGCATAAAGGAGAAGATGGGTCAGTGGGGAAGTCGGTCAAGCACAGCATCAGATGACAGAAGATAAAGAACTGCCCCTCACTTTGCCTCTCTCCATTACCCACAGAGGACGCGCAGATGCTTCTGTGAGTAACTGTGTAAGCCCCAGAGCTGGTGGGACTGCTGGGGACAATGACAGAACCGTGGCCGTGCCCACGGATGCAGGCAGAGGCCAAGCAGGGAAGTGTCACGGGGGTGTCCATCTATGGTGCAGGACAGCATGGGCTGGAGCTGCTCAGCAGAGGGACACGTCTCCATGTCACCTACCCAATCCAGGGCGGACTCGCTGGGGGCTCAGGCACCACAGCTCGCTATATCATTCTAAATGCTGAGATCTGAGGTCCCTGCTCAGCTGCCATTCCTTGGGAAGGCAAACAAGCAGGTGTGCACGCTGACCCACACAGCAGGCCACAGGGCCCGTTCTGCAGCAGGAAATTTCAGCCAGGGCTACAGTGCAAACCACATGCCACAGTGCTGAGCCTTAACCACGGCAACTGCGGCACATCTGCTGGCAAACTCAGCCCTGCAGCAACAGCAACACGGCACGGTGATGGAGGAAACACCGGGAAGCGCCGCGGTGGCCGGATCAGTTGGACCGAGGAGCGATGCCCTGTTCTGCCAGCAGAAAACACCACCAACAAGGCAACCATTGTCGGCAGAGCCTTCGAAACCACGTCCTTAAGATGGGCACTCATTTATGAGATGGGCTCTCATTTTTCTGCGTAGCTTTCAGGAGGAAATGAAGCGTGGAGTGGAGAACACTGGTGACCATCTGGCCATTCACAGCCCATCAGTTTGTTATGACACCAAACACATAATAAAGCACAAAAGATTGCACAGGAGGTAGGGAGAAAGCGCTTTGATATGTTTTTCTCCCCTTGCCACCGAAGCCTGCTCTTCCCTTGCACTGCACACACTCATGCCCCGCGCTTGGCCGTGCTGCGTCCGGCCCTTCCACAGCTCCCCTGGGAGACTTCCATTGGCAGCCCGGCACAAAGCAATATTCAAATGGCTGCACTGGGATCTGAAGAGAAAATGGAAACTTTCTTGTGTGAGAACCTTACAAAAGAGATCAAAGGAGCCTAAATGGCCAGGGGAGGGCAAGGAGGGAGGGGAGGGAGCGGGGGATTGAGGCCTCGTCCTCTGAAGGGAGGAGGAATTCCCAGGAAGATAATAAGATGATCTGAAGGAGATCTTGCAATGTGAAAAGCTGGAGGAAAGGCAGAGCCCTGCGACAAGACACCTCTGCGGCTGCCGGGATGGGGACCCTGGCATCCCGCAGTGGGGCGGAGGCGGCAGCAAGAGGGCGGATGGGGTTTCAGCCCCAGCCTCCCGCCAGCTCCTCGCCTTACAACAGGAAACATGGCTCTTTCTGCCCGTGTTTCCCACCTATAAAACGGGCCTCCTTCAAAAGGCGAGGGGCAAGTTAATTTGTGCCTGCAGGCACTTCAAGGGCCCTGCATAAAGGAAGCAAGTACCTGGCCTGGCGCGCTTTGAGGATGCTGGCATTGTCCTAGCCCTGTGCTAACTTCCTCTCCAACCAGGCTTTTGATAGCCTGTTCTTGGCTTTTCTTTCTTTACGGATGTAATCTGCATCGCTGACATCTCAACAAAGATAAAATCAGTCTCCCACGTCAGGCATTACCGGTGTTTGCTTCCCAGACAAACCCGAACGGCAATCACTTGTACCTCTCAGCTGGAAAATTCAGGCAAAATGAGATTCAGATGGAGAAGCTGCTTCCAGAGGGAGGGTGAGCCAAGCCAGGATGAATCCAGCTGCCTGCCTTTGGCTCCCCTGGGGAAGGACAGCCCCCCTCAACATCAGGCACTTTATGGATGGCAACACAGGTTCGACTCTTGTACAGTGCAGCTCACGCCCAAAAGGGCTGCATGAAGGGTATACCATGCCACTGCCCCCCTCTCTGCTCATCTCCAACACAGAAGCAACTCCCTTCTACAGTGAGGCTGGGCTCTGGTGGCCCTCTTAGGGACAAATTCTCATCTTGGTTTCCCAGGTGAAAATCCACAGTAATCCTATCCCAGACAAACTGCTGCTGCTCAGCAGCTGATGTTCAGCTCCCTAAAGAGGCTCTTTGCAGCACTGAGAAACTGTGCTACCCTTTCCCCTCTCCTCCAATTGCTAACTGGCACAGTCAAGTGTATCTAATAGCTGTATTTTTACAACATCATAGATTTTTCAAGTAATTTCTTCTGGCTCTGCCTGTCTGCTACCTAGAAATCAGCTTTGTGCTTGGGTATAGAGCCTCTGCTACACACAGCATGTGCAGAGCCATCTTGCAGCAGCTCAAAATCGTTTGTGTCAGTACAGTGAGGTTTTCTCAATGCTTGGGTTGTTCTCAATGCCTGGGCTGTGTTGCTTGAAAAGAGGACTCCCAGGCCAGCTGGCAGTGCTCATTGCACAGCTCACTCAGAAATGCAACAGCAAAAGAAATGGCAAGTTCTCACCTCCTGCCGGCACCTGGGACCCAGGAGGATCACTCAGCCCCGTACAAGTTCCTTTTCTGCACTGCTCCCTGCTGCTCCCAAGGCAAAAGGAGCAGGGATGCCAGCACGTGGGGACTGCAGGCGCTGTCAGATCACCGCAGCCGCTCTCGGGACCTGTCAGGTGAGCATCAGGGCTGGAGCAGGGCACTTTCCCCATCACCAGCATGAAAGGTTCAATTAGCTTGCTCTGGCAGGAGGTGTATAATTTCAGATTCAGGATATCATCAGTCAATAGTTAATGAGTGAACTGATGAGAGCGTGCACGATGCTTTAAGTGGACTAGCCTGAAGAGGAGGTGAGTGCCTGTAATCAGGGGCAGATTACTGCCATTCAGAGCACACTGCCAGCTGGGTTTGCCTTCTGAAATACTTGCCTGGCTCCCCTCACCATGAAGACTGGTTGCACAGAGCATGTGCAGGGGATCTGTTTGGTTTCTTCAGTGCTGAACTCTACTCTGGGCTGAACTGCCCTCTCACAGTGACATTGCAGGACAGTTGCTGTGGGGAAGGGGAGCAGCCTGCACTCTCTGAGCACGAACCCCTAATGAGGCTTTACTCACAATGGAGCAAGAGGCTCAGACGCAGTGTCAACTGCTAAAGCAAACAGTCTTGCTGACTTTCTGGAAGCAGCTTTAGATTCATTTGTGCCATATCCACTCCTGGATACCACTGCATGAACGATGCAGATTTCTCCAATATGAGAATGGTGCCCACATCCCTGTATCACTAAGACCATGCAGAGGGTAAGAGACAGATCTGGCTAACTAATTCAGCCCGTGCTTTCTGCTGAGATGTACAGGTAACAACTGAAGTCTGCTAAGCCATATACTTATGAGGAGGTGCTAAGACACTGCAACTCTTGCAGCTGAGGCCTCAGTTCAAGGATACCAAGTTACCACTCACCTTTGTGGGACAAAGAGACTTCCACCTACCTGGAAAACCACGTCTAGAAAAGAAGCGCTTTGTCTGACACCATCACAGAAGCCCAAACCAACCTGTCACGGTGCCCAGGGACACGCAGAGGCTGTGCAAAGCGCATGGGCATCACCACTCTGCAGTTGTCACACCCTTGTTGTGCTCACCTTGTACGACGAGCCTGCCCTGAGCAGTCCTTCGCACCCGAGTGCCAGGTTTGTTCGCGGCGCACACGTAGATGCCAGAGTGCTGCACGCTGAGGTCCGAGATCATGAGATTTCCTGTCCCCAGCACCTGGATTCCCTCCACGCCGATCGGGCGGCCATCTGTAAGAGGGGGAAAAGTATAAGGGCTGCACACTGGGCCTTTGTGTGAAATTCTCCAGGGCGCAGTCTTTGTTGAGACCCGATCTAAGTACTTATGGAGTGGTACCATGCTCTGTTACTGGGATTTGCCAAGTCAAGTCAATGGGTTTTAGTTGATGCTCTTAGCAGAACTGCCTTTGGAGAAAAACAGGATTCTCAGTTAAGTGTCTGCCCAAAGCCACATATTGCGCTGCTTGGAAAACCGAGGTACCATCACAGGAAATGTGGAAGCTTTCAACGTCGTGTTCAGGTTAAGATGAAGTTCCCAGAATGCTTTTCAATAGAGCAATAAAACCAAGTGAAATCGTACCAATTTCTGCAAGTCGTTGCCTGGGTTCTTACACTGAACTGGCCAAGGATCCCGCCAGCTCTGCTTCCAACAGACATGTTGTGGAAAGCATGCAGACACCCTGGTGCACTTCCCTAGCCACCAGCAATTTATGACCTGTGGATTGAGCTAGAAGTGATGCTTTTGTGTCTGCTAACCCTTGGTGGATCTGTCTACTGCTTTTGGAAATGGTATGAACATTGTATTTTCAATTTCTGAACTCCTGAGTACACAGAATAGCTGGGAGCCAAACTCTGAGCTGGACAGCTTGACCTGCTCAGCTGCATTGGCTTGGAAGGGCAATGGGAAGGGCTGCCTTCATCCTGAGTGCTGGGTCTGAAGGAGGATGGCTGGAGAACAGCAATATTTTCAGAACTGAAGCACTGAACATGAAATAGTTCAGTATCAGAGTATCTGCCTTTTTCCAACAAAGCCTGTTTTCACTGGAAAACTCCCTGCCAGCTCTAATTACAATGTGTTTCATTAGTATCAGGCTATTGCTTTTTACTGTTTCATTGGTTTGTGTTTTAAGACACTGTCTGACAAAGGCAGCTCTAAATCACTCCTAGGATGTGTCAGGGTGTCTGAGCAGAGGGGCAGGGCAGGGGACTCGTCTTACTGGAGCAGCAGTTAAAGACAGCACACTTTCCTCTGATGGGGACCGGGAATCCAGTTCCTCTCCTGCCTTTGCTCATAGAGATGTTTAAAGAGCTTACAGAAACGAAGAAGCAAGAATCGTCCTCGAAGATCGCCCCATCTGAATAGCCCATGAGACATCCAGGTGTGCGTGCTCCCCAACAGCAGAAGAGTCTGTGCCTTACACTTCAAAGCTGTGGCTAGGAAACCCATCCAAAAAATTCCTCCTGGGAGCTTTGCTGCTCTGTGCCATAGTCTTACATAGGCAACTGAAGAAACCCAAGAAAACCTGAATTGCTCTGCAGGAAGCAATGTGCATGGGGAAGGCTCTGAGATGATCTGTCTTTGGGTTTCTGTGTCTGGGGCAGTTCTGAGCGATGCTGGGGAGCAGCCCTCCAGTCTGCCTCCAAGTTGAACATCAGCCCACGGGCAGATGTGTTCTTGGGGCCCATTAGTACCAGAGGACCTCAGGAAAGTTACCTTGCAATAGTATGCTTTAGATCTAATCTTATGCTCTGAGGAATAAAGAATATTATGAGGATTGGATCTGCTGGATAACCAACAGCCTCTGGAATAGACTGGGAAAAGAGAAAGGCAAAGCAACACTCAGAAAGAAGGACAAATTAACCACCAAGACAAATGGATCCACTTGGAAAGGCAAGGATGGGATGGGATGCTTGTGCCCCTGGCAGCAGCAGTGAGAGCAGCGCATGTGAGGGCTCCCATTTCAGACTGGCAGCATCGTGCTACTGGCAAAACATGGTCCAAAAGCTACCGAGCACTCCATAAACATCTCTCCTGTCATGCTCTTTGCATTGTTTTTCAGGAAATTTTTAAACTTCAAGGTTTCCTTGCTTCATTAGGCAGGCAATGCTAGATGACTTCATTATTTGCATTGCAAAGAAAAATGCCTGGGTCTTCTAGACAGAGAAAAACAATGTCATTAAATGATTAAATGATCACATAGCTGGCCAAGCCACTGCAGCAGTAAATGGCTCAGTCATAAAAAGGACAATAAAACATGACCTGTCCCGCATTTAATGAGCAATAAGAAGGAACCATTTCCTTCAAACATCATTTGAACTGAAGTGTAAAGAGGTCTGAATTAAATTCAAATTGAACTTGATTTCATCTTTTAAATTAGACCTTTTGGAAGCCCGTTTTTACAATGGGTGTAAAAATCAAATCTCCCTCTCGAGTGAGGGACGGGATCAGCGAAAATGCGAAGCGGCCATACCTGGATGCTTCATCCCATCACTGCCTTAAGAAACACCACAGATATGTGACTTGAATGTCAGTAGATTTACTGTATTATTTATCATGTGCTACATAATTTAAGCACAACAGTCCCAGCCTGCAGCAGATACTCCACACAGCCCAAATACCTGCATCGATACTTCCTCAGTCATTTCTCGGGCTCCCAGTATTAATTAGAGGTGTGATGCTCCGAAGAAACGTCTCCTGTCAACCCAGCATCTTTCATTTCCCTGAAGAACAAAGCCCTCCGAGCCCAGAATCCCCCAGGGAACTGCTGTTTGATTCAAAGAGCACAGCCACCAGCAGCCAGGCAGGATCCCTGTGCCAGATCAGCCTGTACGTTTCTTGCTCCATTGCTGTTATCCAAAAAGTCCCGTAAAGGGCCTCTACCATAACATCTACACTTTCTCAGCTCATGCTGTCCTCCTTGCTCTACTTGCTTCGAAGGTAAAGAGCCAGATCCTGCACTCTTGAACCCCAATGGGAGGGCTGGGACACGAGGGAGGGCCACGCAGCACCACACAGCTGTGATGGGTTTGGAGAAATGCATGGAAAGGGCTCTGGAACACAAACCAGCTCAACCTGAGCCATCCTGTGATCAGTTAGGTGGTTTTCAGCTAGTATCAGGTCTAACTTGGTAACACTGACAAGGTGTACAAATAATACGGAGCATTTACACAAGAAATCCCTTGTATTCAGAAAGCTCAGCACTTTGCAGAAGTGATGCGCAGAGGGACTGATGTCTCACATCCACTTTGCAATGACTGACATCTATTTTAACCTTGTTTTTTCTTGCAGGGTCCAGAACAGGCTTGGATCAAGGGATTAAGATGCTGAAAACCCACCTCCCTGGCACTGCTTCCCAACAACAAGTCATCACTCCAGGCTTCAAACTGTTGATCATTTACTATGACCTTCCACTTATGAATCAGAAGCAGAATATCTGGGGGCTGAAAATAAGCCAGACTAAGGGGAAATGTCCGCCACATTATCTTTGTCAGTCCTTAACTGAAGAGAGATGATGGATGTGAAGAGCAGCCAGGCAACTGACGAATAAACTGGAGCATGCTCCAAATGGGAGATGCTCCCAAAGAACACCTGGCTGTGGACAACTAGAGGCTCCCAGGTTTCCCGTTGGAGCAAAGGCTGGATGGAAGATGCCTGGGGTTTGGGAGCCGCATTATTTATTTTTCCAAGGTGTACATGATGCCTCCTGGAGTCCTTTCTCTGCCTGCTAAGAAGTGATTGGCACACTCGTACCAATTACGGGGACCTGTTAAAACGTGCCAGGCGATATGAATATGCAACAACACGAACGCCTTTCTTTTATAAGTAGCAAGTAGAAAGACAGTAACAACTTTCTAATGTTGATCATTTAGGTCTTTTGAGAATTCTTTGTATTGTGCCATAGTAGCCTTCCACTTTTTAGGCACATGGGTCTCCTGCTCCAGCGGACACTGGGCACAGTGGATTAGCATATTTAGAGTACATTGCAACAGTTGACTATTCAGTATGTGAAGTGGTGAAATTTACTCTATTATTTCTAAACACTTACAGGAACGGCGCTCCTGTCAACCAGTCAGCCATCTATTGCAAGCTTCTGTGTCCAATAAGTTACCAATTAATTGGCTCCTACAATTGTTGTATAGTTTACTTCTTGAATGGCTCCCTCTTTAGTAATTTCCTTCCCATTGTGTGACCCTTTCTGACAACTCCTGTATAACGCTATCAGATAATCACTGTCTTTTCTTTTTCGCCTCACTTTTCTGTATCTCTCTAAATAGTGCATTATTCAGCCTTGGTACCTTTTATGGAGGCCAGCTCAGTGGCCTGTCAGTTAAAGGGTAAGGATACATTAAAATCGTCATTCATTCAAAAGGCTTTGCAGTAAGTGCCCGGGATATTCATTTGTGCACACATACAGGTCCAAGCCTGAAGTGTGTAGCCCTGAAAGGAAAAGCCCCTATCTACCCTGAACAAACTCTTAATGATTTTACATTTCTCTCCAAGCCTGCTCTCTAATGAATGTTGACATTTCATGCACTGCGACACACAGGAATTCTGTTTGTGGTCAGGGGCTACAACATATTCCCAAGGAAATTAAATTCAAAATTGATTGTGCGACAGTCAAAAACCGGCCCAGAAATTGAATGACTTCCTCCAAGCAAAATATAGCTGCCTTTCCTACTGAAAACCAGCCAGGTTTTAGCAAAGGCAAAGCAGAATGTGCAAATGTTTTTATGGCTTGCTTTCCCTTGCAACAGAAAGCTGTAACAGCAAAATTGTTCTTTTGCCTCTTTCTGGTAGAAGAAATGCCACAACATCAAAACTGAGAGCGAACGGGTTGAAACAGACCCTCCAAAATGGCAGCACACCCCGTGCAAAATCCTGGCGCTACAGCAATGCCGTGACTCTTTCCCTCCACCAAGCAGGACAGATTGTCACATATCGTTGACTTTTTCATTTAAATTAAGTCAGGTCTATTGCCAAATCAGCTGCATCTCTTTTAAGACTTCATGGGCATGGATTTTATCATTTCTGGGAGGGGATGAAGGCAGGAAAGTGCTTCTGAAATCACTGCAAAGAGATGACAGGCCCACAGGCTCATCAGAGGGCCCGAAAGCCACATCGCTGTTGAGACTGGTGAAATATTATGAAGATATTGTCATCCTTTGGACATGGAACACTCACACTGAAGGGGAGGGAAAGTAATGAGATCTCCTTCCCATTTAGTAGCTCTAAATCTGCTGCTTTGCCGCAAGGGGTGTTTATTTTTGGTGGAAGGCAACGCTGAGCTCACACCATCCAGACAAACCTAGCATGAAGCTATTACATCTTCATTATTGCACTGCTCTATAGAGACAAGTGTTTTGAAGAAGGTAATAAGCACTTATAATTAAGGCAATTATAACGTAGTTTATTATAGTTGAGCGCTAACGTAGAGCCGCTTTGTGTCCAAGAGAACCAAAACAGCGCTAGAGCCTATCTGGGGAATTTTTAAACCAGCATCAATCTGATGGTTATGGCTCTGGGGGAAAAAAAAGCAGTCAGTGGCAGACACGAGTTGATTTTATAATCCACCAGAGGAAGTGAGCAGGAGGGCAAGCGTGGAGAAACGGCACGACTGCTGCTGGGAACATGTCCTTGTGCTCTCACAGATGGCTCTGCAGTGGGACATCACTCCACCCACAAGCCTGACTTGACCCCAGCAGCACGGCCCTGAAGCCCCATGTCCAGCCCAGCAGCGCAGGACAAGATTATCCCAGTGTGTGCTTCAGAGCCACTTGGGGTGACTCAGGGAGATGAGCTTCTAAAAACAACACGACCTTGCAGGCCACGAGGCCTTGGGAAATGCTAACTGACCCCAGCCCTACAGCACGCTCACAGAGTTACAAGCTCCAGAAGACAAACCAAAAGCCTTCAGCTCTTTGCTCAGCACAGACGTCTGCTGGGCAACGGAAGCGTTGCTCTGCACAAAGTATTTTCTGAGCTAGCATCCCAGTTAAAGCCTAAAATAACCCTTGCTCTCAGACTGGGAAAAACATTACATTTTGCTTGTATGAGGCCATCAGACACTGGCTCTGGTTTCCATGTTGATTAAAGAACACCACTGACCTCAGCAGCGAGCATCTGTTTTTTCAGAGCTTCAGACATGCTACCTTCAGCTCTCTCTGCTTTTATAGAACTCTCTGAACAGGCAGCAAGTTTCTTTCAAGTCTGTTTTACATGGAAGACATGTTTGTGTATGATTTTGTTTCTCTGGGGCCAACAGTGGTGATGTTTTTGATGCAGCTGAAGCAGACGCTGTCACTCGGGGAAAGATAAAATTATCACCTTTCATGATACATCTACAGGTTGAACCAGCCCACTCCTTAACAGCTAAAAACAGGATCTCGGCAGAGAGAAAAAGCAGAGTGTAGACAAGAAGATAAAAAGCACTTCAAGCACACAATTCATCGCTGTAGGAATGGAAAGAGCGAATCACTCGTCGCTGAGATAGCCAGTGGCACTCCCTGTTTCCCACGTGATGGCAATGGGGAGGCATCCCATCACCCCGGGGCTTACCTAGGCGGCTCCAGGAGACGATGGGCCGCGGGTTGCCCGTCGCGATGCACTCCAGCACCGCGGTCTGGTGCACCGTCAGCGTGAGGTTCTCCGGCCCGACGAGAATCATGGGGTCCTTGTAAACGGTGGAGTGGGAGCCTGCAAGGACAGAGGCATCGTTAAAAGGCATCCGCGTGGCCTCGCAGCATCCGATTCTCTCTTGTTTGATGGAAGCACAGAGGGGGTCTGTTCGTCCTCTAAGTACAGATGAGGCGGCTGGTGCCATCCTCAAGAAATTTGGGAAAAACGTGAAACGAAAGGAGTGCAGTGTTTGTGAGGCAGTTGCATTGTCTGAATGTGTTTCAAGAGTGCACTGATATTTCTGGGGAAAACTCAGCCATCTGACCCAGCCACAGGCAGCCCTGCTGACCCCTGCCTATGTACAGCAGAGAGAAGGGAACTGCTCTGCTGGCTGCAGTGGTGGTTTCCTTGTCTTTTGCAGCACCCTGTGCTGGTTCACTCTGGTGTAACTGGTGCAGGCATGGCAGCATCACATGGCTCTGGGATAGCCATGGCACAATCACTGCTCACGGTGAGATCACAAATACTTAGCTGCACTACAGCAGCACCAACGGGCAGCAGCCCAGAACAAAACTCATCACCCAAGATGATCACAGAGTCATAGGATCTCCTGACATGGAAGGGACCCAAAAGGATCATTAAGTCCAACTCCTGGATCTATACTAAAAGCTCTGGTGCAAATACACTGGAACCAGCAGAAGCAAAGCATAAGAGACAGAAATCACATCTCACCAGGCAAAAGGAGGCTGGGGACAAAACCATCAACCTGTGTCATAGCTGAATCTCCTGTGTCTTCAGAAAGTGCCTTATTCCTGGGCCAAAGCTCCCATCAACCTTCGCTCCCACTTTTTCAGAAGGAAGCGAGAGAGGAATTAAAGGAGATATTCTCAGTTCTCTATCAGCAAAGCAAGAACACTGACAGCCTCCTCATTAGTCTTCACGCTCCCCATTTCCAACAAGAGCTGGGTTGCACTCCAGAAATGCTGAGGTCAAGCAACGTTTGAGGAATTTAAACAATCTGACAGCTGCTGCTGGCAAAAATGCTCTGTGAAAAACACCTGCAGAGAAAAATACATGGGCTGATCCCCCCGAGCAGGATGGGGCACGGGGGAGTGGGAGCAGAGGTCTGCAGTGCAGGGACTGTCCTGCACCAAAGAGAATCGCTGCACCAAAACCTATCTACAAGAGCTTTCCTCCAAGATTTCCTTTCTTCCTGCATTTTTTTAGGGTTACCCTTTCAGAGCAGGGGCATTTCACAGCGGTCCAAAGGGCCAGCGTGGATCAGAGCGGCTCGTGTGTTCATCATCCCTACAGGAAAAAAGCTCCGAGGTTGTGTCTAAATGGGCAAAATGCAAGAAAAATCACCGTGTCCGTGTGACTTAAGAGCTGACTTTCTCATTGAATGCATTTCACTGCAAGCCATAAAATGTAGATTTTTTTGATGAGAACCAGAATGCACAATAAATTCATATGACCGGTTGGCTAACCCCAAGAGACCTGAAAAACAATACCTTCCCCCTCAGTATCTCAGAGTGCCTTTAAAATCCATGTAAATTTATTGTTCTAAATCACAATGGTAAATGTTCACGCTTAGAATAATACGATATTATCATCGTATTATATACAGATTTCAGTATTTCAAAACACTGAAAAATGAAACGAATTGTTCAAGGTCACCCAAGAATATCAGTGAGCGGGAGCTGAGACCGAAGCAGAATTTATAAAATGCCCCGTTTTGCCAACAACAACAAAGGAATCACACTCTTTGATTTACACCCCGAGTCCTACATATGCAATCAGGCTTCTAGGCACGGGATCAGCTCCGTGAGTTTGGTCAGACCTTGACCATCTCTGGGATTGATGCTTCCACCACTGCCAGCTCCCATGGGTCCCCAGAGGGGACAGTCGCCCAGCAAGGACATGGCCACCCTCAGGCCATCAGGGAGAAGGTTTTCTCCTCCAGCCAAGATGCAGGGTTGGGGTTGAGGGAGTGACACAACGAGGGACTCTCATCCTCAGTGTTCAAGGCAACGTGAGGGGGATTTCTTCTGAAAGGGAAAAAGCCTCTGCTGATGCTCGCAGTCTGCAGGGACTCCACCAGCAGCAATTGCAGAGGATGGGGAGGTCCCCAGCTCTGTTGGAGTGACAGGCACTTCAGCAGTGATGGCACAGGCCGTCAGATCTCGATCAAAAGGACGGCAGCAGAGAGAGACACAGCTCGTGCTGAAAAGGTGTCTGTGCCGAGAGGCAGGCAGCCCCTCGGGAGCAGCTCCGCTAAGCAGGCACTTGAAAATAATCAATCAGCAGGGCTGCAAGGCAGGGCTGCTGGCAAGAGGAAGGGATGTGCTGCGAGCAGGCTACTCCTTCCCCTGCAGCAGCCATCCTCCTCTTTGCAAACACCCAAAGCACAAACCTGTTTCACTGAGATTCAACCCACTGCAGCGTGCTTCCGACGGGCTCAGAGCATGCAAAGGTGCAGTTACTGCTGCACTGCTCACGTGCAGTAACTGAAGCACAGCCCAAGCCCTTCAGCAGACACTTACACCCTGAGCCCGTATCCATCATCTGAGTGCTTGAAGGAAGAGAAAAACCACAAACATCGCATAGACAGGAAACCTGGAAAACATCCATTTGCAGTGAGGGATGGTAAGACAACAACTAACACTTTCTGTCCTACGAGAAACAATAACTCAGACCAGAAAATCGACACAAAGAACTTCAATGCACTGATAATTTACTGTACTCTTCCCCCTCCATGCGTCTACTGTTCACATAGATCAAGAGAACAGATCGGTAACAGGCATCAAAAGCTCCCAGGTCTTTCAGAACCAGTTAACCTGCTTTCTTTCCCCGCTAGAGCTGACATACACAGCATCACTCACTCCTCAGCTTCTCCCCATTTCACACACGCTGCTTTTTTACAGTCTGCAGGGGCTCATCTGACACTCGGTGCAGGTGTAAGCCTCCTGCTGCAGGAGCAGCAGCCAGGCATCTGGCTGGGAAGGTGAAGGCAGGCCGTGTGATTTCTAAGAAGAGAGACAATGGTGTCATTCACCACTGAGGCTGGGTTGTATAATTTGCCTTAATGCTTTCCACTTCCTTCATGCCAGGAGCAGCTACTGAAACATCAACGGAGACTAAAAGTGTTTTGAATTAAAAAGACTGACTGGCAAAGAAATTCCTAAGCAGAAGGAGGGAATCTAAAATCAAGCTTAGAAATTGCTCCATGGGGCTCCAGGAGGTCAGCTTGAGTCCCACATGGATGACTAATGGAAGATGGGCAATTGGCAGGTCAGTGGGGTGTGACACAGCTATGGAAACGTGGTAGCGTATTTGCAACCTCTTCCTTCCTCCAGGGTGCTCAAGCTCATCACTTCCATGGGACAGTTTGAGTGCTCTGATAAACGGATCGAACTTCTGCACACGCAAAGTGTGGATGTGAGTTGCTCTGGTTTGAATTCATGGTTTTATCACACCGTATCTCCAGCAGCAAACAAAAGAGCAGCCAGTATATGACTTGGGCCCCTTTTCTGTGGAGGGATCATAGGACTCTGTCATTTTTTCAGCTGGAGCTTTCAGGGGTGAAAACCTATTTTCTGCCAATTGCTTCAAATCTGGATGGAGAACTAAGCCAAAATTCAGTCCAGGGTGCTCAGAGTTTTTCCTTCTCATCTTCCAAAAGAAAGGTTAGCCCACTTTGGTTGCAGTGTAACACTAACAGCCCACAGAACATAATTCCCCTATTAGATAAATAATTGATCACCCTCTGTGCTGCAATTACTTCCAGGGTGGGCATGTCTCATAAGGAAATGATGAGTCTTCCACATCTCCAAAAGAATTTATTTAATGTAAAGCTGCTGTAACTCTTGTTGGCACTGTCCTCCCTCTCTCCAGAAACTGGCACTAGTTTGAAGGCAAAGAGACAGATTTATCCGCTACCAAATGGACTCATCTAGAACAAGGAAAGTGCTATTGCTGGACAGAGGATCACTCCTCAGTGCTGTCAGCTTGAAAATCTCTTAAATAGTCCTGGTTTAGAAGAGCAGCAAGTAGAAAAAAAAGGAGAGGCAGCCAGGATAGCGTGTGCTGGTACTGACCTGACACAGTGAGCCTGGCCTCTCGGCTGAACTTCACATTAGCAATATTGGTCGCAACGCAGTGAAAAATCCCACTATCTTCTGCTCTCAGTCCCGTAATCTGGAGGACCCCCTTGGGAAGCAGCGTGTACCTGCAGCAGGAGAAAAGCAGAATCAGAACCTTGCAAGGCAGGACACGACGTGAAAGCAGGAGATGACACCACGCAGGGGAAGGAGGTTGGGTCCCTTTTTTCATCTTCTGGTGCATCCTTGGGAAA
Organism: Numida meleagris; assembly: GCF_002078875.1. Classification (NCBI taxonomy): domain Eukaryota; kingdom Metazoa; phylum Chordata; class Aves; order Galliformes; family Numididae; genus Numida; species Numida meleagris. The sequence continues at coordinate 17,589,774 of NC_034417.1, forward strand.
GGACGGCTTCTGATGAAAGGCTACAAAGTAGGTGTTTCCTCCTTACCCTGGAAAGCTTTGGAAGTGCATTCTTATGTGAACACAGCTGATGTGTGAGTTACCTCTCACCAGCTGAAGCACAGTGGCTGCGGGCAAGCAGCAGGGGAAGAGTGGGTTCCGTACTCCCAGCTCCAGGTGCAACACAGGACTCAAACCCATGCAACCTTAAAACCTCAACTGCACAGAACAGAGTCTTTAAAACAGATATTGTGTGGGCATATATAACTACGAATATTTTGTGTACAAACAAACAGGCACGTTTGAGAGCACGCACGCATACACACACACATATATACGTGTACATACATCGCAGGTTGCTTGGCAACTGTGTGTTTAAATTGGCTGTTGTATGTCGTTACACTGTGATGAGTTAATAATCCATTTCCGTCTGGAAGATGAAGAATCTCTTTTTCTACAGCAGCATATGGTTAAGTGCCTATAACCTGCTCCCTGTGCCAGGCTCCACACGCGTGGCTCGGTGTCGGTGGCAGCGTGACAGCAATCAGTTCTACACGTCCCGACGTTGATTGCAATCTCTCCGGGACTTTAAAATGCCCATTGTTTTGGATGAATTATACCACGAGAAGCCTTCATTTTTGTTAACAATCTGCCCACAGCATTAGCAGATTCAATTCCAAAGCTATTATTCTGCCTTCAAAGCCTCCAAGTGCAAGACTCGGCATACAAATTTATATACACTTTATACGCAGAAATGCACCAAGCGTGATTAATGCAGAAATCCAATTCAGTTAGAGAAACAACCCTCATCACCCAGGACTGCTGGTGTCAGAGATTAATCTACTGAGCTAACAACAAAAATCTTCCCTAGAACTGTACTCCTATTAAAAGCCTGTTCAAAATCAGGACGCTGAACACAGAAAAACTGCTCCTAGGCCATGTCTTGGGCAAGCGCCCTGCCCCACAGGAGAAGCAGTGGGATGAGCACAGTTTGGGGTGGTCTGCCTTGCCCTCCCTGGTCATAGTGGAAAAAGAGTCCCTGTCACACCGGGATTGTGCCATGAGTCTGGCTGTCTGCACACCGGTGACCTCAGGCTCAAGAAGAGGCAATAATGCACGAGGGACTTCACCTATCCTGCAGCATCTCATCAGGATGTACACGAGGTGCCTGGCCCAATTCTGCACCCTTCACTCCTGCTGGTGCTTGGACCAGACGCCCTCCTCTGCCACATCGTTAGTTTAGCACTTGTATGAGTGAGGAGCCTTCAGAGGAGATTAAATTTAACAAATCAACCATGTACCGGGCTAAAAAAAGCTCAGATGAAAAACACCAAGAAAAACACAACCTGACAGTTGCAGTTTTCCACCGCAGGGTTGGGCCTCTTGGGTCCTTCTACTCCAAGTTCACCGTACCACTGAAAAGGTCAGGTATTGTTCCAATCCTCATGTTTTCTCCTGCCTCCAAAGAACCCAACCACGCGCTGCGGTACGGCTGACATTTTGAGAACAGAGGCTTTCAGGAAAAGTATTTACAGCTTCCTGGTTTCGCCTATTCCCCACGCACAGCCGTCCGTTGGCGATGGAGGTGTGCTGCGACCGATTGTCTCCCATCGCTGGTCATGCAGACCCCGAGCTGCAGCTGGGAACGCCGGTGCGGAGCACGAGCTTCCTGCCACCTGTCGGGATTAGGGATGTTTCCGACACGGACGGAGCAGCCTGGCAAACACAGGAAGCGAGGACGTGCCGTCCCAGGTCTAGCATGGGAGGAGGGGGGGGAGGTCGGGGTTTCTCTGCAGGAAGATTGCAGAGGAAACAGCAGCACCGTGGGATGCTGTGCAGAGCTTCCCTGCCGCCACCCATAAAACGCCACGCCGTGAGGGAGCTCGGTCTGGTGGCCGTGGTATAACTCAGTGCTTGCGGGGCTTCAGGAGATGCCTGTAAGACCAGAAATCACGATTCTGGCTTGGAAAGAGTTGCACAAAATGGGGCCACAGAGTGGTGAGGGATGCCAGAGTTGCTCTGAGCTCTGCCAGGACTGCTGGGGGGCTCTCCATGCTGGAACATCAACCTGAAGGAAGGCTGCCTCCTCTCAGGGGAGGACAACGTAAGCCTATGCCCCTGGCAAAATCAGCTAAAAGGGTTTATCTAGCTCTCCTGTAACACAGAATCACAGAATCATTTGAGTTGGAAGAGGCCTTTAAAGCTCATCTAGCCCAACTTCCCTGCAATGAACAGGGACACCTACAGCATGCAGTATTTCTGCACAGTCCTGGCCAGAAGGTGCCCAGACAACCCAAAACATGAACTGAAAGAGTCTTCCATGGCAGAAACGGTAGGTAAGAGTCTCAGACCACATCAGTCATGTAGTACAACTTTGTCACCTGTTTCTACTCATGGAGAGAACAGCGTTATGTAGCTTGGACTTGTCCTACCTTTCGTTGTCCGTGTTGACCGGCATGCGGTTCTTCTGCCAGAGGATGACGGGCTCAGGGAGGCCATGGATCTGGCACTGGAACCTTGCAACACCCCCTTCCTCCACCACCGCGTTCTGAGGGTGGATGTGGAAGTCAGACATGGCTGGAAGACACAAAGAGAGACAAAAATCATAGAATCACAGAATGGCTTGGGTTGGAATGGACCTTAACGATCATCTAGTTCCAAGCCCTGCCCTGGGCTGGCTGCCCCCTACCAGATCAGGCTGCCAAGGGCCCCACTCAACCTGACCTCAGGCACCTCCAGGCATTGGGCATCCACAGCTCTCTGGGCTGCCTGTGCCAGGGCCTCAAAAATATTCACGTGTGAAAAGAGATGCATGACCAGCAGCTGCACGTGACCTACAAATATCCCACGTTCCTAGAGCTGGCAAACAGCATTGTCCTGCATCCACCCTGGCAGAAGAGCAGGCTGTTTGAAGCCTATTCTCCTGCCTCGTGGCCAACTCTTGCTGTACACCTGCACACTGAGCTGACTGATTCGTTGTACCTTCTACCTTCCAGCATCCCCAGGCTGCAGAGCAACAGGCTTCAGGCAGCAAAGAGCAGGCTGCCAAGAGCTCAGCAGCTCAGCTCACCAACATTGTTGATGTCGAGACCACCCCACAGTGAATGACAGACCCCAGTGTGCCCACGCAGGGTGAATGCAGACCTGCCCGCTGCAGCACAGCCACAGCTGTAACCATTGTGCAGAAAGACGCTGGCATGCTGTTAGAGCTACATAAATAATACAGTAATTATTACTATTAATTAATTGGAAGGTGCTGCCTGTTGACTCCGCAATAAACATATTCGAGGCTAATAAACATCCCAGTGGTTATTTAGCTCATGATTCATTGATAGTGCTGCATCTGCAGGAAGATTGCTCACATTATCATATAAAATAAACACCAAGAGAGCCCCTGCTCCACCACCCCAGCCCCATCACACCCCAGCGAGAAAGCCCAGTCCCTGTTACATGTGTCGGGTGTAATGAATGCACCTCTTCTAAGGAACAAGCTGCCCATGTGTCAGGGCAGCTTAATCACTCATCTGCAAACTCCAGTTGGGCTCAGGCAGATGGGAGGTGGCCATTAGCAATCATACATTAAATATGTGTTGCATTAACCTGCCCTGCTCCCCGACCCACCGCTCACAGCAGATTTGTTAAGCGGATTGCATGGTGCACAGCAAAACCCCAACCTGGCTGTGGGTTTGGGAGGGTTTTTCAGCCACACAGGGGTGGGTTGGGGCACACAGCCCCGTGTCAGGGTGTACACACCAGCACAAGGCAAAAGATCAGGCGCTGATTATTGCCCTTTCCCAAGATGGAAGCTAATGCAAATAACCCCTCTGGTACAGGGCAGAGCCCAACGCTCAAATGGTAATTTACCCAATTCCTACAGGTTCAGCCTGGAAATGAGACTGCTCACGTCCCAGAGCACCCAGCCATGTGGGAAGGAGTCCAAAGGCAGCTGGGGGGGGTCTCACACAGCAGCCCCCAACCCAGGCAACCTCCTTTCCAAAGTGGTACTGAAAGAAATGGGGGTTCTCAAGGCAGGAGAGCCCAGGTTGGGGTGAGCATCTCGCAACCGAAGCCAATGAACCCTCACTGAGAAATGAATCCAAGAATTAAAGAGAATGACACAAAGCTTGTTAATGAAGAAAAAAAAAAAAGCAGGCATTCAGATGCCTGCAGGAAAACTGCTTACAAATGTACAGATGCTCAGCGCCAAGGTTTTTCAGTGGCTGACAGGGTTGATAAGAAGAGGGAGGTGTGAATGAGAACAGCCCCAGTACAGATGCTGCTCTGCTGGCTGCAGAATTCATTGCTGTTCCTTTATTTCAATAATATCACCTCTTACAGGTAAAACTGCAGCAATAACCTCCACTCTTAAAGACACTAGTATTAATATTTATCATGAATAAAACATGGAAAGTTATAAATAATTCAGTTATGAGGATGTTAAGTAAAATATTACTTTTCAACGACCCTATAATGTGGCTTTGAAGCACGGTTTTATGTTAAATGCCTAGGAAACACTGTGACCCTTGCCAAGACCAGCTGGTTTGCAGAAGATGCATTAAAAATTCATTCACTGAGCTACAAAATGCTATTTTTAACACAGGTTTACGAGTTTATTTACAGTTGAAGAGACAAAGGCTTTTGTAGCATCTCCTGTAAAACAGCAACCGAACTCGAATGCGAGCGGTTGCCTGGATGCTGCTTTCAGCCAGAAATAAATCTCATGGTGCGGGGAGAGGAGCGGAACAGGAGCATGGCTGCTTTGCAGGGCATTGCTCGGAGGGCCTCAATCTCTGCTGAGCCACCCAAGAATTTTACACACGTCCCAGGTGACTGCAACAAACTCCTACAGCAAAGTGCTTGCTCATGGCTGTCACTTGTCCTTCAGCAGAGTCCTGCTACCAGCTGACACGGAGAGGAGAGCTGCATCTAAATTTCTATGCTAATGGCCATAATCATTTAGAGAATAAATACACGCAGTCACAATATTCCCTCGCACTCGTGAGCTCCTAGGCAGGGAGACACCTGGAATCCAGCAGCCCGTGTTACCCATCGCTCTGCTGCAGTCTCTGCCATCTGTGTGCCAACGGAGGAGCTGGTGCTGCCCCAGGCCCCTCTGCCATCAAAGTGTGTATCACCCCCTTCCCATTCATCTGCCCTCTCCCATCTCCATGTGGAGCATGGTACCATTCACATGGTGAGCACAGTGTATCCAGCAAACCAGACCTGAATCCCGCACAGAGCCCCTGCTCCAGGGTGATGCTGCAAGACATGGAGTCCCAGTGCTTCGGCTCCTCTCACACCTGGACATTCACCGTGGTACACAGAGACTGACACAAAGCAGGGGGATAAAAAAACAAAATGCCACAGAATAAGGCTTGCAGAAGATGGGGAAACACAGAATCATAGAACAGAATCATAGAATTGCTACAGTTGGAGAAGACCACAAAGATCACCACAGCAACCCATCACCACCATGCCCACGAAACCATGTCCTTCCGTGCCAATGGCTTTAACAGCCCTTCCATGCCACTCACATGGGTGCACCTTCCCACCTGGGACAGATACCAGCTTGGAAGTCTAAGGCTGGAGGCAAAGGAGTTGCTCTTCCTCTCTTCTTCTCATCTTGGAGGACCTCAGTTAAAATGGGGCTGTATCATGGGTGAGGCCCTTCCCTAAAGAGAGGCCCTCATCCCAGTGCATGTCCTACAGACACAGCTCCAAAGCCACAGCATCATGCAGGTGAGCAGCAGCTCTCATCCTCATCCATATTCACAGGGGATTTGTTCTGGCAAACAAGCTTGCTGGGGCTCCTCTAATCGAAGGGCAAACACTCTCCCCAGCCTATCAGCTCCTGGGGAAAGGCCAATGGAATAAAACTGAAAACAGGTATCGAATGAAATTTCCTTGACTCCATGAAAAACTAAATTGAAACCATTAGTGGCCAATCCTTTTTTGCTCAGCACAGCATTAGTGCTAAGCCAGAGATTGACCTAGATTTGATATAGAAAAAGAAAACATTAACTTGGTATGTCAAAGTAAATCCCAGGCCTGCTAGAATCATTAAAACGCAAACATTATTATCAGCTGCAGACACAAGGGTAGGAAGAAAACTTACAAGGTTTGGTGCCAAGCTCGGTGTTAGGAGAGTACTGGGAAGCCCAGCTAGATCTGGAGTTGCATTGCCTTTTTGCTTCTAAATTACTTGTGGGAAGCAGATACCCAGGGCTGCGACATATGAGGATGCTGGGGAGGCGCTGAGCATCCCAAACACCAAGGCCAGAGAGCCCACAACCAGCAGCCCAAGGGAAAGATCTTTTCTCCACATTTCTGCCACCAACCTGTTAAATTCAGGCCTCTTCTAATGGAGGCATGTGGCTAAAATGCCTCTGAATTAATTCAGTGCATGGAACAAGGGTGTACCTGAGCTTCCAGCTGCTCCTGATGAGGAGGGCAGGCTTCGTTAGCTCCATTACAGCTGACGAATACGAATCCTGAGAGGCCCACGGTGAGAACAAGCCATGGGCAGGAGTAGGTCTATCCTGGTGCTGGTACAGCTGGTGATTTTCATACTAGTATTTCCAACTTCCTAATAAAACTGAACTTCCCTTTGGGCCAGCAGAAGTCAGGGTTGTTTTTAAAACGCAACGGCCCACCATGCCAGTTCAACCCAGTCCTGAACTGGTCTCAGGTTGGGCTCACAGCTGCAGCAGAACCAACTCTCGGTATCCCTGTGGTTCATTAAATACCCATCCTGACTGGCACTACAGCAAGGCACCCTCCTCAAATCACAGGCTCATAAAGGCTGGAAAAAACCTCTCAGATCCTCAAGTCCAACCCCAACCCACCCCCACCCTGCCCACCGACCGTGTCCCCAACTGCCACCTCTGCATGGTTTTTGGACACCTCCAGGGGCACTTACTCTACTGCTTCCCTGGGCAGGCAGCTCCAAAGCAAGCAGAGGGAGAAGAGCTTCTTCCATTCTCTCCCAGCCTAGGACACCTTCCCACTGCCAGATTGCTTCACCCAGTCTTTAAGACAAGACACTGCATCTTCTTTCCCTTTTTTTTTTTGAATAAAAGATACATTTACGTACTAAAAAAGCCAACACCACCGCAGCCCGGTGGCTGCTCCAGCTGCAGAGCGGCCCCGCGTGTCTAATGATGCCATTGTGCGCGGCTGCCAGCCCGGTGCTGAGCGCGAGCCGCTTTGTGCATAGCCAAGCGTGAACGGCAGCACCGCCCATTTGTCTATTTAATTCTCCAGGAGGAGCGGGGGCCTTTGCTCGCAGCTCAAGGGAAGAAAAATCGCCTTTCTCTCGGCTTTGGAAAGGGAAGGAGATCTTAAAGAGCAGCCGTGCTGCTCCCAGCAAAGGGAAAAGCCCCCTCTGCCTGCGCCCGCTAATCAAAGGGCTGAAATCCAATCTCTACTGTCTGTGCTGGGCATCAGATCCCAAAAGAAAACAGGCTGCAAGGCTCGGGAGTCAAGGAAGACATTTTGGAGGAGAACCCAAAATATGTGGGGATAGGAAAAAGGGGGGACTCCATCCCGCTCTCTGTGCTGGGCAGATGGAAGGAGGGTCACACTGATTGCTCACAGCTTCTGCACCAAGCACTTACTCCTCTCTGCCTGTTGCAGTCCTTTCCTCCCTCTGAGTTGGCCCAGGCTCTCTGCCCTCCCTGCATTTTGTGTGCTCCTGTCTGCTGTTGTCACACGCCATCGCCTCAAGCACAGCTGAGCACAATAATTTAAACGAGGTTGGGCGGACACCCCCGTTGATCACACCCCTCCAGCTGAGGGACAAAGTTCCCACCTGGCTTCTCTTCCCTGCCCTTAGCCCCTGGGATGGGGATGAAAGGGAGAACACGGAGTTAATGCCCTGCAGCAGCTGCCCGCAAGAGGCAACACGCAACAGATATTTTGCAAGAGGGAAAAAAAACAATCTGCCGCTTCATGACTCCAGTCCACCAGGAGGCAAGCTGCTGCAGATGCACTTCAATTCAGATGCATCTCAATTGCATTGAGATGGTAAATCTCTGCTGAGCATGGACTGCAGGAGGAGTGAGGTCCTGGCAATGTCTGCAAGCTCAGTGCCATCCTTTGGATTGCACCAGGGAGCATCCTCAGTGCCCAATGCCTGTGCCATTGCAAAGCTCCCTCTGAAGCCCAGCAAGCAGCCAAGGCACTGTCCATCTGAGCATCCTCCAGCCTCTCCTCCAACCCCTCTACCTTGTTATAGAGGAGACGGGCACAAAGTGACACCCACGATCACAACCCAAACCCGAGGTCCATCCCTACCACGAGGCAGCATTATATATCACTCCAAAAGATGCAATCCCAGGGACTGAGTGCCTCCCTCCCTTCCCAGCACGTCCCGCTGCATTACCTGCCACACAGGGCAGCCCACTGTGGCCACGTGCCTTCCTGCACCCTGTCGTTGCGCAGGGGAATTGAGTAATAACCACTGCCTTCAGCACTCTCAAATTGGTTCCAGGGAGAGAAGTTTCTGGGGGAGAGGGAGAGACTGGGAGAGACCTTTATCATGCAGCGCTATTGCAGTAATTTTTCAAGACGAAATTGCTCTCTGGCTCGTGACAGCGTTTAGTGTATCCTGAGGCGACCATTTGTGAAGCCAAACCTGTGGTCCTGCTGCCCTGCTGCTGGAGGGAGGGGGGAGTATTAAATGTCATAAACAACTCTTAATTTGCTCGGGCGGGCTGCATATGGGGCCGGCAATTCTGCGGTTCAGGCGGAGGTTATCTGTCAGCATCACAGCGTGCCGGCACCAAGGGTGACGCCGGTGATGAACCACAAAGGGCTCCTGTGTTTCTGTAAGGGGATTTCTTGAATACAGCAAACCCCAGCACTGCAGGAGGCTCCTGCACCCCAAGTAGGTCCAGGATCGCAGGATGCCCCCTGTTGCACCCACAGCTCACGGTGCTTTGGGCTGCTTCAACATCTCAGTGCCTCCCAGGCTCCCTCCAGAGCAGATGTTTGCTCTTTGCAAAATACCTATGCATTATCCCACTGAGACACCGAGGAGAAGGAGGGCACATTGCCCCACAGCCTGCAGCAGGCTGCAGGAAGCACCACGCATCACTGCCAGCAGGCAGCAGCCCTGCCAGCTTCCATCGTGCCTTTCCTGCTCCGACGCAGGCAGTTAAGGCGAATTACATGGTTACCACTGTGATTTGTTGCACAGTCATGATGTTTTCCAGCCCGCTCCCAAACGCTGACAGGGGATGGTACAAGAGGAAGCTCCTGCACAGCTGTTTTTGGCCGCAGAGCACTTTGTTCACAGCCAAGTGCTCCCGATAGCAAGCATAGACAAGCACTCCTGCTTTTAGCAGCCTGGAGAGGCTGCGAGCCATCCCAGCACTGCACCGAAGGGCAGAACAGTGCCAGGTGCTCTCCTGCCCCATTGCAACACCTCTGTTCCAACGTCCCCACTCACAGCTCCCGGCTGGGTTGCACACATGGCATTGCAAACCCTGCAGCCATGCCCATCTTTTTGGGCTTGCCAACGAGCACACACTTCATTTCGGTCGCTCCGGGGGCTACGGTGGAATTCAGAAACGTGAAGGACAGGAAGCATCCCATCACCGCTGCCCACGGAGATGCCATCGGCCTCACTCGCAGACTGGGAGCTGCCCTGATTTACAGGCTAATGAATTTTAAATGAGATGCATTTCTTAATTTTTTTGTTGTCAGCCCCCGTTTTCCTGCTAGCCATCATTCCAATAATAGCTTTAAATTTTCAGCATCTGTTTTTACCAGCTCTCTTGTAATTAGTTTACTAATGTATTTCAGTGAGCCTTTGTTATTTTCAGAGAATTGCTTCATTCCCAGCTATCACAGATAGCGCACTTCAGTCTATAAGGAGTTTGGCCTTTGTTCCCTCGTGGTTATTCACAGGGGGGAAGATGGCTCGGTGAATGACAAGCCTTTCTATCACCGCACATTCCCCGTTTAATGTCTTTATACTGGCTCATTAATTACCACAGAAAACTCCTTTCCGAATGGAACCTGTGATTTATAGGAGACTTGGGCAAGGTGCCATTTTTATCAGGCCGACAGCAACCAGCCCCGGCGCCGTTAATTCACTCTGCATTTCCCCTCCTGCTGCAGGGTCGGAGGGAGTTCTGTACAACGTGGGCTGCTCTCGGCTGCAGGACCCCCAGACACACCACGCTTGCAAACCTCAGGGTCGGGCCAAGGAGAAGAGCTGCACAAAGACACGGGGCAAAGCTTCTGTAGAGCTAACCCAGGTTGAGAGCAGATCCCTTCCTTCCAAAGGGAGCTATGTGAACAGCGGTCTCTCTGTCTGAGAAAAATGAGCTGTAAATCCCTCCATATAGTGCTTCTTTCACCACTCCCATACGCTGTGTCGAGCAGAACAAACTTCCTCTTTTCATTTCATAAGTAATGAAGTGGAGGTAGGAACGGCGCACATGCTGGCTAAAGAAGTGATTCAAGGTGGAAAATGAATCACCCCGGCTGGATTTCCATCGCTGGATGCAGAGGAGCCACCTCACAGCCCTGCACGGGAATATTCAGCATCCTCTGTGCAGAGGAGGGACGAGGGGCCAAAGGACCAAACGCAGATACAGAGCAAAAGGCACAGAGTTAACATCACAAAGCGCTGCCCTAACGCTCCTCTCTGCTCATTTTAACACCCAATTTCTCTTGAGCGTGTGATTTTCCAGCACGTTCTGCTCCCACCCCTGGTGGCAAGCAATGCAATTGTGTTACGACGCGACGTGATCCAGACTGAAGGTGACAATGTTGAAGATTTAGAAAGGATTGAGCTGCTGTGATACTGAGAAAAGACAACTTCCTCCACGGTGTGCTTTCCCTCCGAGCAGCGGCGAAGCCGTTAGCTGTCATCCCTTCCCCGTGGCTGCGCTACTTATATAAATTCCTGTTCGCTCCTTGGCAATAGCAACAGCTTCCTATTTTTCTGGCAGCCATCCAGGGAAATTCAAGCTGAATTACAGCCATTCTTCAGAAAATAGGCCAAATCCACGAAAGCGGGACACATGACCGCGTACGTAGAGCTTGTCCTTTTTTTTTTTTTTTTTTCTATTTATTCGCAGCGAGGAGCCCCGGCGGCTGAAAATAGCTTATCTCTGGAAGTTCCCTTTTCCGTTCGCGGCTGCCGCTCCTGGCTGCTAGCCAGACCATTACCACCTCAAAGAGAAAGTTCAGAGCCGAGGCACATCGGGCCGCGCTGTGCGCTGGGTGTGTTTTGATGTTGGCCGTGATTTCTCGCGGTGCGATGGGGATTGTGTTTCTGCACAAGTGCCAACGCACGTTAGCTCCTTTCTGCTCCTCCGCTGGGACGGCTGCGCCCCACGGGGCTGAACCCACGGCAAAGCAGGGCTTGTAGCATGCCTGCATATGTGTGTGTCACAGCCTTGGGGACAACAGGGGCTGGGCTCTGAGACCGGGGTCCCTCCAGTGACAGTAATGGGATCCCTTCCGACACCCAGGGTGTCTATGAGCTGTGGCTTACCCTTGTGGGGTCCAGAAGGAGCAGCTGCTCCATCCCAGTGCAGTTCTATGCCTGGAACGAGTCCCTGTCTCCTCCACCTGCACCACAAAGGGTCCTAAATAGGGTTGGGAAACGTGTCCCTGCCCAGAAGCATGGAGAAACACAAGTGATGAAGAGGACAATGGTGTGGAGGATGGTAACGCAGAGGATGAAACTGATGGCAGCTCTCAAGGAGGAGTTAGGACCTGCAGATCCCACCTTTGTCTTCCTTGCTACCATCAGACCATCACCAAACCCAAGGACACATTCCAGAAAACACAGTTCTCCAAAGACAGCTCCCAAACTCTTCACCCAAGCTCTGCTGATCAAATTAAACTCATCAGACATATCAAATCAATCTTGTTACCATTGAGGACTCCCCAGAAAGAGGTGGGTCAAGGAGGCAACGCTCCCACCGTCCTGTTGCGCTGCTCCTGGTTCTCATCGCTTCCAAAACCATCACTAACACCACAACGTCCCAATATCACATCGAGGCAGAACCATGGCAAAGGTCAGAAGAAGGGGATCCACAGATCCACTGCGAGTGCTGAGGTTTCCATAGGTAGCCACACCACAGAGCAGTGTGGGTTTCCTATCCATCACATGGCCTACAACTGCAGGAAGGGAGGGCAGCAGTCGGCAGGGCCACATGGAGGGGGTCTATTGATTTGCTGGGGGGGGAGGAGGAGGAGAGATGGGAAGAGAGTGTGCTATTTCCTATTGTGAAACTTGCAAATATTTTACCCAAATCTGTTTGAGGAAGCAGAAACACATGAAGAAGCATGAGCATCCCTCCAGAAATACACCACCACTTGCCAGCCTCGCTTCGAAACATCTCCTTGGCAGCAAAATTCAGCGTCATGAGCAACAGACAAGAGGAGATGCTCAATGCCCAGCCCAGAGGAGGACTCAGCTTCTGTCAAAGGAAAGGCTGTAGGCACAGAAGAAAGGCTGGACATGGTGATCTTCGTTGGACTAGATGATCTTAGTGGTCTTTTCCAACCTTAATGATTGTATGATGCTGTGAAAGTAGCCAAGAGATCCCGGTCTGTATACCAGAGAAACAACATTTAACCACCTAAGCTCCCTGTCATCATGAGATTCCATTTTAATTAAGGTTTGGGATGTGCACGTGGGATGCTAAGTAACAACACCGACAAAGGAACGTGGGTTTTGGAGAGCAGGCAGAGGTCAAACGCCGTGCCTGGCCGGTGGGGCTGCAGGGGGCATTACTTCTGACTATGAGCTCTGAGCTGAGCTTTAAGTTTTGCAGCACACGGGGGAAATCAGAGCCAAAGCCCTCTCAGCCTGCTCCTGCGGGAGCTGAGCGCTCCCTACGCCTGGCAATCAGTTTTCTCCCTCCTGAAATCTGCATCTTTGCCGGAAAAAATGCTCACACCTCAACTTCTGCTATTAGCCAGAGATGGAGAGTTGGTAACAGATGCGTGATTGTGGCACAGACTGCTAGAGTGCTGAAAAACTGCTGGGACACCCGAAATAAACAGGATGGCGATTAAGCGCATCTTAACAAAACCTCGTGGCACATAATGGCTCCCAGGGAGACCGATGGTGACATCCGACCAACTTGTTTATGTGACCAGATTGTCCAATAAGGGGTTTTGTGCATGCACAGGGCAGCACATCCTGCATGCACATTCAGGTGGGGAACAAAAGATGGGAAGCAGAAAAATCAGTAAGGTGCTGGCACGGGACAAGGCAGAGGAATCTGCGTGGAAAACATCAGCAGCAACTTCACAGCCCTCCCAGCCACGAAACGAAACAAATAAATAGAGAGAGCTCCAGGAATTAGCTGCGATGGTGACAGCGCTGAAAGAAAATGAAAGCAGAAGGGGGAAAAAATAAATAAATCCAGCCAGGCTGGCTTTTGTGTCACCGCACAATGGGGCACGTCAGCCCCGGAGCCTCCGCAAGCCATCACCCGCCATCTGGCACTGGGCTGGGCTGCTAATGGGGGGCCCCGGCCCCCAGCTGACTCCTAGAGCCACGGGGGAAATCAAGCTGATGAGCTACCCGCATTAAGCCATCTAAATGAAGGCAGATGCATGGCCGCTCGCGAGAAATTTGGCTGGTGAGCTGCTCGGATGGTGCGAGATCGCTGCAGCATGCCCTGGAGCATGCACAGCACCCGGGCTGCAGCAGGGTCAGGGTGGGTCCAAGTCATCCTTGCTTGTTTGCAAGACGAGCTGTGTGCAGAGGGATCCCTTCTTCCCGCTCCCAGCTTGGTACAGAGATGCACGATGCTCTCCACATGCAGATGTCTGGATGCAGCAGCCCAGCTGAGCACTGTCTGTTCGATGCATTGTTCTCAAAAGCAGCCTCCAAGTGATGTTCTTCTAATGCTTTATCAGAGCAGATCCGCTAGGAGACTGCTGTGCAAGGGGTGCACGCAGAGAAGGGGATGAAGGTAGTGGTATCAGCGCTCGGTGCCAGGCTTGCCAGCCTGCATGGATGCAGGGCAGCACCTCTCCCCACGAGCCAATCCTGTTGATTTTGGCAGGGTCATCACGACAGAGGAACACTCATCTGATTTCCCCAAGCGCTGTGGCACTGAATCAGGGTGCCAGAGCCTGGCACAGGATCACAAGAAGAAATTCAGCGCTGTCCTGGTGAGGCAAAGGGTTGGCTGAGTGCCTCATGGAGGACACGAGGTCCAGCTCCAGCCCCTTCCCCTGCCAGCTGCTGCACAAGAGGAGAACAAGCCACTGGGGATTAAGGATGTACGGCTCTTCCTACGCAGGGAAATGCAAACTGGGGAGCACATCTTCAACCCATGGAGCATGCACTGCTCTGAACATAGCAGTGGGCTTAGAGGCCAACATTTCAGCATCACTATGCACACCCAAGGAACCTCTCGGGGGGCAGCGACACCTCGCAACACGCAGGTATTTGGAGATCTGTCACAGCTGCTGGCAGCTGAGCTCCTGATTACAGCACCGAGGCTAAACCCAGAGCCTTTCTGATGACTTTGGATTCACAACCCATTCCCACCGATGGAAAATTTGATTCCCAAATAGATCCACCAGGCAGCAGCCTGAGTGATTACGGTCCTGCTCTGCAGAGCTGCTATCAGTTGCAGGGAGGCAGAAACACCCATATTTTACCTAACGAGGTGGGTGGTAGCATATGGTAAGCGTGGGTTACACTTGGTCCCAGGAGCAACACTGCAGCACTTGCACAGCTCACGCTATCCCCACATCACGTTCCAGGTCTGTAACATCCCACCAGAAGAGAAGCAGAATTTTTTTCTGGGGTGGGAGAACGGGAGAAAACCTCTCCATGCAATTAATTGGCCTCCAAATGGAAGGTCGCTGAAATAATCTGTTGGTAAACACAAAACGCCACTGGGATAACAGCTGAGCAGAGGCTCGTATTAAACAAGCATCTCCAGATGAAAATATCACTCATCTAAAAGGCATCACCATTCATTCATGCTCAATAAAACACAAAATGGTTACAGATAGAACTGATGGAAAAATGAGAGCGAGAAATGGAAGTAAAGGTAAACCTCCCAGGCAGAAAGCGGTGTAGGAAAGGAAAAGCAAAACTGTGCAGGGGCTGATTCAGCAGCCTGCTGGAGGAGAAAATTCAAAGGCAGGTTTTAATATCTGACAGAACTTTCCTGCTGGCTGATGGAAGCACAGGAAGGGAATAACAGCCCTGGTGTACCCCACAAAAAAAACGTTTTAAGCAGCGTTGCTTTACTCAGTCCTGCTGCTTTTAAGGACATTTATGGATCACAGCCATCCCTCGGTGTCTTACACCTACCCGAGCATCTCCTCTACCTGCCCAGCAGCAGCTCTGCACAGGGCCAAGCTCCTCCAGCACATGCACTGTCACAGCTTCAAGGAACTGCAAGGGGCCAAGCTTGAAGGATGACAGGAACCAGCAAGGGTCTGGCCAGCCAGCACTGTTCCCCTCTCTGTTTTATAGATGATTTCTCCATCTAATAAAGAAGCAGAACATTATCTGCCATTTCTTCTCTTATTTCCCAAGGAGCAATAAGACTGGAAACATCTTTTTGTCTTGCTAATAAAACCTTCACAACCCTCTTCCCCGACAGCCCCTGAGCAAGGGCGATTTCTTAGACAAGAAACACGGGGTCAGTGTGGAAGGAAGAAGTGCACTCTGTGCTCAGGGACCACCCCAGCTCGGGTGGTAGTGTGAAATGCCACACCTGGATGTGGGCCACAAAAATGCTGCCCAGGCTTGTTCCTGCCAGTCACTGTATACCAAGGGTGTTACTAGACAGAGGACAGCCAAGGTCTAAGAGCTACATGGCCAATCCAGGGAAAATAATAAAGAAAATCAAGATGGGTTTTTGGCAGGTCCGAGTCCTATTTTGTTTTGCTTTTATTGTGTTGGTCCTGGTACCAGCTTGTACCTGCCTGCCTGCTGTTTCCAGCTTGATCTCACACTGTGGAGTCAAACACCAGGCACAGCTGGCCATGGGTGGGCAGATGTACCTACACATCTCTGTGTGCAACCATACATCCCAGCGGAGAGCACGCTTTACTGGCAGCAATGCTCTTCTCCCCAGATCTCAGCATTTCCAGCATTATCAAGCTGGTGTAGGTATAGAGGCAAAACCATTCAAAACACACAGCAGGCTGTAGATATCTTGAGATATCTACAGACAGTAGATGATAGTAATTTCTCTAAAAGGCATGTGGTCATCGGCGCAACAAATAAACCCAGTGTGTGTCAGTAATTTCCACTCTGCATTTCCAGGAAGGAGAAGCAGCACAAAAAGGGCTGTCAGAAGCTCTGGGTCGATGTCAGCTGAGAAAGGAAGGGGTTGGTCATGGCAGATAATTATCGAGATGCCTTAATTGGGAGGATGAACAGGGGGAACAAGGAGGAGAAAAAACACCCAAGGCAAGAGGGCTTAATCACACAGGAGGAGTCTCTATTCCGGTCCATCCACACGTGGATGTCTTTGAAGGCATTTAAATCCAGGAAACTGCTCCTGGCCACAAGAACCAGCCAGGAACAACAGCAAATCCACAGACCAGCGGGAAGAAAGCTGCAGAGGAGGAGGAGGAGAGCAGAAAGCTTTTTTTTTTTTTTTTTTAATCACACAAATCAAAGTAGAGGGAAAACTTCATGTCACAGAAACCCAAAGCCAAGCTACTCATACATTCAATCACAAAGCCCAGGAAGGAGAGCTCTTTCCTTCCTTTCTGCCAAATGCTTTATTTTTTTTTTTTTTGTCACGACTGGTTTTAATTAGCAGCCTGCCCCTCTGATGCTCGTAGATGAAGCTGAGCATCCCAGCAGGACCCATCCGTGCTCCCAGGGGCAGCTCATGCCCCCGGTCCCAAAACCTGAGAGCAGCAGGGAAGCAGAGCGTGGGGCTGGTGTCTGCACCGGGATGGCCAGGTTTCCATAGGCTCTCTCCCTTTCTCAGCAGCCCTACACTCCCCAGCAAGCTCCAGGTACAGCTCTGAGCTCCCCCTCCTCCCCATTTGCAACCAGTTTCCACAGATCAGCAAGGAGACAGCTAACAGACATCATCCCCAGCACTGCTCCTGCTTCAGTGCTCACTGAATATTGCCAAGAGCTCCACTATTAACGCCTGATCCCAGGCCCAACCGGGTGCTCTCCACCTGCCAAAAGGTCCACGCCATTTGCTTTGATGCTCCTTAGGTTCAGGGACATGGTTTAGTGGGCATGGCAGTGATGGGTCAACAGCTGGACTAGATAATCTTAGTGGTCTATTCCGACCTTAAGGATTCCATGATTCTATGGTTCTTGCTCTTGCCCTGGACCACAAGATGCTCAGATCCTAGCTTGGCACACAGCAAACAGCCAGGAAAAGCTTCTGTTGGAGATAACATCATCCTTCCCCTGCAGTCCTTCAGCCTACCTGAGAATAAGAACTACTGGTTCCTTAAAGCAGAGTCTTGTTTAGAAGAGCACACACCGCTTCCCTCTACATTAAAACAGCAACCTGACCTCAATAAAGTATAAAACAATTAACTTACTAATTAGTCAACAAATAACTGTTTCACCCAAGTAGATACTAAGTTGTTAGGAAATCTATTAGCATTTCCACCGTAATTTCATGCTTTGCTGATGATGAATAAAACAAGGTTGAATGGGACCTATTCACAACCTGAGCACAACGCCCATTAGCTGCAGGATTGCTAGTGGGAAGCTGCTTCCACAGGGCCAGGCAGGGGGACCCGAACCTCTGACAGATGGCATCACCAACACCACATCAGTCCCAAAACCCAGCCAAAGTGTGTGCAGCCAAAAGGAAGAGTGAGGGCTGGAAGGGAGCGAGCTCTCCCTGTGCTCCCCACAAAACGTGTAGGGCAAGGGGATCCATGCAAGTGGATCAGGCCAAAAGAATCCTACAGATTGCTTAATGGAACTGATTTAATTATCCCAGCCAGCCCCACCATGGGCAACAGAAATCTTACCGAAAAAAGTTGGCTTGTCGACCAACCTCCTTTTTGACAAGATCAGTGTTCCACTGACAAAGCACAGGGACTGCTGCACTCACCGCAGGGTCACGATGCTGGGACCGTATGCAGCCCTGCATCCAAGCACTGCACAGCCCGCCCCACTCAGCAATGCACACCCCCGGAACACAGCCCCTGCTTTCCTTTTATCCCAGCGTACGCCGGCACGGGAAGAATTTGCATGTTAGAACAATTAGACGTGAAACATTACATGCCTTATCGCGGTGATATTACATAATTGGATTTGCAGCGCATAGAGATAATGAAAGCCAGAGCTTCCAGCAGCCAAAAATATAAATCAGACACTGCATTTTCTGCAGTTAAAGTCCGGAATATTTTAAGAGGCCCCACCAAAAACATTGTTTACATTAAGAAATCGAATCGTGTTATTAGGCCCTCCGTTTATCTAGTAAAATCTTTAAAAAGCTCATAAACTCGTTACTTTATTAGTTCAGACTTATTATATGTATTTGAAGCAGTACTCGGAGGTATTGTTAAGCTACTGCAGGCAAGGGTTACAGGTCTTATGTATTTTCCTTTTGGTAGGACCAGATGTGTCGGCGGCGGTGCTAGGGGCTGGCTTGGAAGCTTTGCTCAGAGTAAGCCCGTGTGTTCCTGCTCAGTGGGGACCTCCAGCACGCTCAGCTCGGGTTTTTGGGATAAGTCTTCCCCTGCCTGCCCTCCCCCAGAAGGAAGGGCCACCTGTCCGTGCAAACCCAGCTGCAGACCTGCTCCCGAGGTGCTGCTGCCTGGATTCCTTGCGCTAATTAACCCCCGTGTATTCTCGCTCTGCGTCACCAGAGCACGCAGGATCCTGGTGCGACGGAGAACTGTTTACACAGCGATCCATCTCCATCACCCTCTCGGACGCAGAGGTCTTATGCAAATAGATTAATGTGTTCATTTGCATGTTTGATGAATATGCCTCGTCACGCCCGTAGAAGTGACAGCAAACATCCTAATTACCAGCTCGTGAAGCAGAGCGGTGCCAGGACTCTGCCAGGTGACACCATCGCTGCTTGCAGCTCTGGTAGGGGCAGGGCAAAGAGCTCTGATCCCAAAGCCTCCCGCCACCTCCCACATGTGTGCTTCAATCTCCAGCACTGCATGGGATTCCCCTGCCACCCTGCTCACAGGGATCTGCAGGAGGATCACAGCTGAGATGGGGGGAAGCAAAACCAACCTCGCCAGGGGACCCCAAACCATCCTCAAAATCCAGAGTGCAAAGCCACAGATCCCCAGAATGAGGGGGATGTTTCCTGTTGGAAGTCTTGGTATTTTAACCAGCTCCTCTGATTTCGGGAGCTTGGATCTGATTCAGAAGGGCTTAAAGCCATCCACAGCAGGATGCATGAACATAAGGGCAGTGAGCCCAGCCTCCAAAGAGAGCACCCCTATGAGCCAAAATCATGCTCCAGAGCCTCCCGGACATATGCAGACCTCTATTAAATCACTTTGGGCAGCACTACTCCAAGCAAACTATGCTTTTCCTGCCCCACCTCTACCTCTTAGCCCCACCACCCCAAAGCTGGCCCCACAGCATCCCTCAGGCCCAGTCCCACGTCCCCCTAATTCCCCCCATCCCACAGCAGCTGGACTCCAGGTGAGCAAGGGGCTCACGGTCCCCACGACCCCGCTGCTCCTTTCCCCCTTCCCCGCCGCCCGCTGCCTTTGAAGCTTGGCTAATGACAAAATGACATCCTGCCCCTTCCACCCCCCTGCCCAGCCATGGGGCCCCTCTCCTGACCTTAAGGTGTGACAGCTCGTCAGGTTCAAAGCCTGGGGAGGATGCTCAGAGCCGTGGCCCTTTTTGCAGCCCTGGAGGCGATGGCGCTAATGGACGTCGCAAACCACCACATTCTGCCTTTCCCCACAGCCCAGGAGCACTCAGGAAAACAGATCTCCCCTCATTTTTTTTTTTTTTTTTTTTTTTTTTTTTTTTTTTGCCAGCGGAGATATCAGCAGATTCAATCACAACACTGGGAGTTTGTCCCTGGAAATCAAGTCTTTCCACCAGAGCTCCCCGCACCACCGGAGCCTCAACACTTTATAAAGTCTAATTATCGATTCGTGCCGACGGGGCACCGAGCACTGCTAAGAGAGGGATCGGATGAAAGCAGCTCTGTCTGATTTAATATGCCATTACATCAGGTTCCCCTTACCTGCCTCTCAGCTCTGACACTGGTGAGAACAGCCAAGGCTTTATCTCTTCAAGTGTCTCCCATCTCCTCTTTAAAAAACAATAATTAAAACACTTGAACAAAGCCCTCCCAAGGTTTCCGAGCAGACAGGGAAAACATTTGCAATCTCTCCCTCTGCAGTTTAATATTGGCAATCAGTTATCGTGGGCTCAGATTTATTTAATGGGATGTACAGCATGAACAAGCAACCGTCTCCCATTAGAAGCCGGGGATGCAAAACTCCATCACTGGCGGCTGCAACCATCATAAAGGCCATTAAGGGAGCTAGTCTGCCTAAACGCACATAATCAGCAAATTTATGGCCTGCTTCTTCTGGGCGGTGAGGAATTGGCGGAGGCAACAAAGCTGCGTGATGCTCAGGAACGCCGGCTCCCTGAAACCTGCAACAGTTTGGTGCTGGTATGCGCCATGCGCGTACACTGAGCGGCCCGCGTCGATTTAATGGACTCCCCCAAGGGCTTTGGTATGGGTTTTATAGTGCATAACTAATACTGATAAGCAGGCGTGATAAGGTAGTGTTATTACCCAACTAATGGGTCACTTCATCCACAAATACTTTCTAATTTAATTGAAAACAGCAACGTGAGCTGCCAGCAGCCAAACCTCCCTACCATTGGCACCGGCATTCCCGGCGGTGTTCTGCTTTCCCCTTCCCACCTTCGGTAGCTCCTGAACCATGGCAGATGCCTCCAGACCACGTTCTGCGACTACAGATTCACAGCCGAAGACCTCTGGATCCAATTCAGCCGTGCAGCAAGGAAGTGCAGCTCCCAGGGACTTCAAAGGGAACTGCATCCATCACTTTCAGCGAGGCTGAATTGCCCTTTGCTTATACCTACCTCCCTAGGTCTGCCCCGAAAAGGAAATTCCTCGAATAACTTCCATGTGCTTAACCCCTCGGAAATGGTAGGCATTAATAAAGCCCCCCCCAGCATCCGCTCGCCCAACAGAGGTTGGAGGCCATCACAGCAGCGATGCTGGCTGGTCATTAGCAGAACAACACACCTCCATGTTTCCATTCCGCTGGAGAGCAGCGTATTGCTCGCCTCTCCCGAGGACATTCCTGAAGAGCACAGCTCCCATTAAGCAAATTGCTCTAACGAGAGCCTGGTCTCCTTTAATAACAGCTACGAGAGCAGACGGACAGATCAGATGAACTTCTCAGTTACTGGGTACTAGGGGAAAACACCACGGCTTCTAATTCACGGAGAAGAAAACATTTTCTCTGTTTTCTCCCTTTCCAGTTGGCCGAGAGCTAACCCTCCTCCTCAGGAGTACTTTTGCCCATTCTCATTGATCCTCTGCTCGGTCCCATGAGGTGCAGCACACAGCAGTGCTCCAGCTCAGCTCACGCTCAGAAATGAGACCAATACCTATGGCTAGAAATGAGAATTACTGAAGTATCAGTAGTTACCCCTCCAACTTGTGCCTACAAACTCTGTGAGAGGCGGCAAGCCCCTGTCCTGCTTAAAATCAGAAGTCTTCTTTAATTAAGCAATGGGAGAGGCAGACCCCGGGTTCTCGCCGCAACCACCAGAAAGCACTGAGGTTTGCAAAGCTGGAGCACATCTAAAGGAAAATAAAACGTTTCCCAGCCCGTCCGTGTGTGCATTTCCCTTCATTAGCACTAAGATCAACAATTTAACAGGAGGCAGCCAGGGGATAGCAAGACCAATCCAAACAGTTTTACTTAAATTCCATCTAAATGAACCCAGTTTTCTGGGCTTTTAGCAACGGAGGGATAATATATGGCTATTAAAGAGCATGTCAAAGCCCCAGTCACACAGTCTGGGCATTCAGTTAAAGCGAAGGTCACAGATCTGTGCCCTGGGGCCAGGAGAAAAAGGCTCAGAGGAAGAGGAGTGGCCATCTGGTCCCCCACTTATGCAGAGGTCACTGCTTTCTGTCACCCCCCTCCCCGTGGCCTCTGACTTCTAGGACTCAAAGAGGAAAAAAAAAAGCCAGGCATGATGAAAGCGGAGCCCTGATGTGCCGAGACAACTTGCTAAAAGAGCCCTAACTAAAACCAGCCCCATGCTCCGCGCGGATAAAGGGACAGCTCTCGCCTGCCCGGCGCCCGCTGTGCCTCTGCCACGTGTTTTTCCACGCACCGAAAATGCCTGGGACAAAACCTGGAGTGGGGCAGAAACCTGTGGGGCAGCTGCAATGGGGCAGCAGGGACCCGGTGTGACGCTCACGAATGCAGCAGCAGCAGCGAGGTCAGGCTGGAAAGCGGGGGGCAGGACAGAAGCACAGCCTGTTTGCAAAGGTCTCTGAAGTGCCAGATCCTTGCACATGCCTGAGAGCAAGATTGATGTTATTCATGCCCAGCGTGCTCGCTTCCTGCTCGGCAATGGCATGTGCACTGAATCGAATCCACTAATTGTTCCGTCCTCATCGCCATTTGCAAACTGGATGGCTTAGGAGCCAAGAGAAAATAAATGAGGTGTTTATGAGGGGGAAGGCTGGTTTCGTACTCTTTATAAAAGCTGAACAGCGCTGATTCTCCGTCCCCCAGCCCGGCTCTCTGGGTGAGATGTGACTTAGAGCCGCGAGGGGCTTTTATCCCCCCGGAGATACCCATTCAGCATTCAGAGCAGAAGGGCATTATAGCAACTCAGCCATTTATTTTCAGAGTAAACAGGTTTCTTGTTCATTAATTACATGGGTCTTCAGATAACACGCACCATTTCCCATTACCTGGGCTCCGTGCAGTTTGTTCCCTGCGTGCCTGAACACTGCAGACATTTTATCAAGCAATCCCGCTTCATTTTAATCTGTGATTTATCTGAGGGCCCAGCATTGGTGTCTGAAGGGTATTGTTTAAGAAACAATGCTGATGTACACATTCCCACATCAAATGTCAAGGGAGGAGAGGGCCGCTCCAAAGGATGCGCGGACTCAAAGGAAATCATTAAAAGCCACTGGCCTGCAGAAACCAAATTGTATTCCAAAAGAAAAACTAACAACAGGCAGGAAGCCACTGGCAACCAGGCACAGCTTAGGGGGGAACAGCTCGGTTTCCCCTTACAAACTCATCACAACCCAGGTTTCATTTTTAGGCAGCGAGAGCCCCATGTTTCAATTCCTGGTTGTGTAGATCGGCATCGTTAGGGTTTAATTCTTATTTCTCAGCGTCACAAAAAGTCCCTGCGAGGCAATGGGAATGCTGCCCTGCCGGGATGGGCCGGGACCCCTCCCCTCTCCTCGCTCCCTGCCTGCTTTGCAGCCATTGCAAATTAGTGCAGCCCCATCAGAAGCAACAAGTCCAATTAAAAGCTCTTGAGAACCTTTCCCACTTTACATCCCGAACGCTCTCCTGTTACAGCACAGCCCGGAGCGAGCACACATCAATCTCAGGGAACACAGTTTTGTAACAATCGGGAAGGAGACGCCCCGTGTTTGCTGCCTCTTCCCCTGTTTGCTCAGGAGAAGTACTTACTTCTAGGATGCAATCTGCACCACGGTTGACTTAGGAGCTACTTTTCAATCAAGGAGCAGGCACAGTGCCACGTAAACAGTTAATCAGTGCGGGTTGAACTGGAGCCCACGAAGGGTAGCAGGGAGAAGAGCTGCTGGATTTAGATGTTAAGTAATTGTGTTATTAATGTCTCGATCCTATGGAGGATTTGGGCAGCACTATGCGGTGTCATCAGCTCTTTCCCTCCTTGAAGCCCAGCAGTGTTCCTGGTCCACAGGAGCACAGGGCACACCGCTACTGCCAAACTCTGCAGCAACTTCCAAGATAAAGTGGCCACAGAAGTGCTCCTTCCTTTGGAAACCACTCCAAAATAGAGCGAGAAGGGGAGGATGCCCTAAGAACAGCGTAACCTGCCACGAACCGAGCTGAGCTGCGAGGTCCTAGAGACAAGCACTGCTTTCTGAGTATTGTGGGACGTGGTGATACCAGGTCCAAAAGCAACAGCATCTCCAGAAATGCCACTTACCACTCAATAGTCAATAGACATCATTGCATGCAGCACGGTTGCACTCTGATTTCAAACAGCAGCTCCTAGAAAAGCTGGAAACGTAATGGATCTCCTCTCGAAGCAGTACAAAATACCAATGCCTTTAGGGAAAAAAGCATTTCCAATATACTTCACAATGAGGAAGGGATGGAGGAATTAGATGCTAATTCATCTGCAAATATAATTAAAATCTGCAACACTAAGACTTCATTGTTAATTTACTTGCATGTCCATGTCACATGTGCAACAAATCAGAAACAGGCCTATTAATTTACAACTTTACATATAATATATCCAGAACGTAGCATAAAATGGCAGGAATACAGGCAGTTCCATCTAAAACTCTGCAGTTGGTAAATTAAATCTATTTGCAGCAAAGTAAATTGAAATACATACTGAACTTATTACTGTGTCTAGTTTAATATCTACAAATGGGCTGGATTTCTCCAGGTGAATGTTAGCCGTATGCAGTGGAAGAAATCTGGCTGTTTCCATCTCTGCTCACATTGCTCCCATCCTAGGGGTGCTCCTGAGCCCTGATGCCGCTGGGGCTTTGGGGTGGATGGTGGGGGGAATTGCCAGCATGCAGGAGTGCCAAAATTTCACAGTCTTCCAAATGCTAATGGGAATAAATAGCGTCTTTTCAAAGCATGGGTGCGTTTTGTAGCGTCAGAGTGGAAAAATGGCCAAATCAGAGTGGTTGGAGTTGGAAGGGACCTTCGAGATCACCTGGTTCCAACCCCACACTATAGGCATGGACAGCTGATGTGAGCAGGGCGATGGGAAAGAGCCTTCAGTGCGACAGAGAACAACGATACCGGAAAATAGAATCTATTTTGCTGTAGTACTTAAGGGAATAAAAGACAACGCAAAACGCAGCAGTGGGGAACAGAGCTGTCTTGGAACACTTCCATGGAAGAACTGTTTGGAAGCTGTCCTAATAGAAAGTGTCATGCTTTTAATCATGCAAATGAATCCAGATAGGGGCCACACTCACCAACTACCAACAGCCCCTTCTCTGGCACTCCTCAGAGTCAGACCCTAACGCAAGGCTGCTGCTGTTCCCAAAAAGGAGAAGAGTTTCATAGCTGCACCCATAAGGCTCAACTCTAACTGAGCACCAACGCAAGAGGCATTCCCTTCACTAATCCTCCTCCAACACAGAAAGTAATGGGGAAAGAACAAAATCACAGGCACCTCTAGGGCAGATAAAGGTGTTCTCATCCTCCACTGAAATATTTAGATGTTTTCACACCCCGGTGACCACCAAACACGCACCCAGGAGGTCAGGGATGTCCCACTGCTATTCCATACCAGACCTTGGGACATCACTCAGCACTGAGCACACATTTGAGGGGGGACAGAAGTGCTCATACCAACAGCTTTTTCCACCCAAGACGCTGTGCAGGAGCCCTTTGTTCCTGAGTCAGCAGACCGGACACCGAGCATCCGAGCAACGCAGCCAGCCGGAGCCGGGCCGTGCTCTGCTAACTTCAAGCAAAGAAAATCACGACCAGCACATGAGCTTACACTCAAATTTAATTTCCAGAAAAAAAAACCACCCCTCGTTCCACCCCCGCCAGCCTGCTCCTGCCTAATGGGCTTTATTTAAACATGGCTCACAGCAGCTCTCCCCCCACCCCCCAAATACTTTCAATCCATAATGCCTGAAAGGCACTTTCCCTGGACCTTGCACGGTTTATAGGGTTAATTGAATGCACACTGATCTACTAAGTGTCCAGAAGAAGAAGAGCCATTCTTTAAGATGTCATTTGTCCCTCCGGTCCCCTCCCCGGCCCCCCAGACAATGCTGTGGGGCTGTGCCTGGCTGGCCCTGGCCCCAGCGAGGTATTGTTCAAGGGCTGGGGGGGCCCTTCAGAAACAAAGCAAAACAAAAGAATCCCTGACATGCCTAAAAAGGAGACTTCATGCCAGAGCTAACCTTTGAAGATTTATTCCCTGCTGCCCTTGTGACCCAATTCAACCTCCATTACTCAGGAATTCCCCAGACAAGCCCCAAAAGGCAGAGATGGAATTTCGGACTTTCTAACTCATTTGTTTGTGCAGGACAGGGTGGTCTGGCAACCCTGGCCAGAAAGGGGATTTCTGTGCTGGAGAGGGGTGAGGTTTGCATAGATATACATCTGTATTTATAGGTACTTATTTATAGGTACGATATGTAATTATCATGATGATTCCCTTGCCCTCTGCTTAAAATTGCAAATCCCCACCTTGCACAATGCGACACGATTGTAATAGGCTTTTGTGCGGCTGCTTCCCTCAAGCCTTAGAAACTGCCCACTTTTAGGGCTGGAAACTGGACAGGGCTGGGGGGGAAAGACTCATCTACATTATAAAACCGAAGCGTGTTTCTCTTGAGAATATCTCTAGTGGGGTGAGAACTTGGGAAATGCTCATTTGGGACATCTGCTGTGAAAAACACCTCTTGTAACAAAGGCTTGGAAGAGCTGCGGGCAGCGCTTAGAACAGGGCCACGGGAAATGCCCGGAGAGATGTGTCTGAGCCTGGCAAAAAGGCAGAGAAACCCTACAGGAAAGATGCAAGAGCCATGAAGTCAGACAGACCCACCCTGCTCGTGTTATCTCCGCATCGCTCTTCCGTCTGCAGATGGCTCCAACAGCACCGCTGGGGGCGGTGGGAAGAATCCAATTTAAGCACTAAAAACTTGGAGGAAATAGCTTGGGAAGGAGTCATAAAAATGTCACATATGCCTAGTCTCATTAGTCCAGCAAAGGGACACGTCCCACCCGCCATGCTGAACGCTAACTGAGCCAGAGCACGAGATCGTCCTGGGGGGACGAATGGTGCAGCCCTCTGAGCAAGGGTCTTGCAGCCCCTGGGGTCTGGGTAGTGCTGCGTGAGGTCTGTGGCACAGCACAGCACTGCCTGGCAAACTGGGCTGGGAATAACAGGGAAGCTGTGCTTGTGCTCTGGCCAGACCAACGCTGCCGGCTGCCTGAGAAATGTGCTCCCTCCAAACCATTCCTGCAAGGTAATGCAAGCAAGATTTTTTAGCCAGTGTTTTGCTCTGGGCTCACTAATCAGCCGTGGCCTCCCTCGGACCCTTGCTCCAGGATGGCAAGGGGGATTTTGCATGCCTCAGGTGCTGGGAACAATGAGGTCTCGCTCTCCGGAGGAAGGGGAAAATTCTCTCCCCATGGGTAGCAGTAGGTTAGAAAAAAAAAAACTGGCTGGATGGAAAATAACCGCATGCACCTCCATGCACTGGCCATGTGCTGGGAATATAAGCTGCCTGCAAGTCCACAGCTTGGGAAGAGCTCAGGCCAAGGTGCCTCTTTCTCCCGAGACACCATCCCCACGTGGAGGAGGTCCACTCCAGGGAGAAGTCTTTATTCCAGCCCCGCTATGTTGTGCTCGGTGGAGAAAAAGTTAACAGTTTTGCTAAGAAACACCATTAGAGCTGCTGAACGCCCCAGAAGGCACAGCCTGCATGCAAGCAAGAAGCCAGCAGAGGGTTTTCTGCAGATGATCTCAGAGACATACATCTCCTTAAGGCAAGGTGCTCTACACTCACCAGCACAAAACACATCATTGCTTCCTCCTTCCAAAGACCTGGTCCTGCCTGCCTACGTGGGGAGTAAGGCAGGAGAACAGAGCACTCGCAGGCCATCGAGCATGCCGTGCAAATATTCCAAGCCAACTGCTCCTCACAGAGCTGGGAAAACATCACCAGCTCTTGAAGCTCACAACCACGGTGCGTTTAAACACTGACATTGGTTGAGTGCAACAGTTAATGAACTTTTTGCCATTTGTGCCTTAAAAAACATCGAATTAGAATAGGAACTTTTGACGTTGGCTTTGAACAAGCATGAATGACTCCTGCAGAGCAGGTCTGAATTCCTCTCCAAGCACCAATCAGCTCTGCAAGAGAGCTCTGGACTGTCTCAGCATCTTCCTACCCCTCCTGTTCCTCCAAGTCCCCCCTGAAAAATGACAGTGATAGCATTCACCTGCTTTGCTGGCCCTGCAAGCATTCCCTCACTAATCTTGGCACCGTCCTTTGTAGATAGAGAGCTGTTCTCAGCTTGAACTGTGCTGATATACACCAGCTGGAGATCTGTCCCATTAAAGAGTAGGTGTTACTCAACTCTATGCTCAATACCTAGGAAACAGGCTTGGGAAATGAGGTTATGCACACAGCATGGTGCTGCACGTGAACTAGTAAAAAGCGCTTTACTTCTGCCTCGCTGATGCAGCCCTGAGTGACTGGCTGATTACCGCACCTATATACAGTAAGGCTACACTGTAAATATGTCAGCGTGGTGCCAAACAAACCTCAGAAGTGGTAAGTACAAGGTGAGAGTCTGGAATGTAGAAACAATCACACTTTTTGCTGGTATTTGCTAGGGACGTTGCCTAGATGTCTGAGCTGCTACAGGAAGGAGCTTCGAAGTCACTTAGCACAGCACATACCACAGACATGGATGCAACACAGCCTGACGTGAGTGCTGGCCAGGGAGAAGTCACCTGAAAAATTCACCATTGGGTTACCTGCATCACTCACAAAATTACAACAGGCTGACTGGAAAGTCTCCTGGATTTCTTCTGCAACCTCTCTCCTTAAGAAAGTCCTCAGAGAACATCAGCATTAAATCCCACGTAGCCACACGCCCCCAGCTAAAAGCCCTGCGCACCCAAAACGCAGATGTGCCTGCCAACGCACACAGGGCAGGCTGCAACACCCTCACTAAGTAAAACTCAATTAATCCCCTGACCCTTCTCATTAAGATAAATGAGGTCTGACTGTCACTTTACCTTGCCACCCTTTCACTTAAAAACGGAGAAGGAAGCAGATTCTTAATTAGCATCCATTACGGGTATTCACAGGTCTCAGTGTAAGGAGTAAGCAATCTGCTATGGCTCGGAAGCCCTGGGTGACATCCTCCATCCCTGGGGATGCCTGCCTCGTGCTGCAGGGGATGGAGGGACGGAGCCCCAGCTGTGGCACCAGGGCAGTGCTACATCTCACCTCCAGCACACAAGGCAGCCAGATGCCCACGCCAAACACCTACAAGGTCTGTGTGATCTCTGCATCTCCTCACTGTGGCTAAGGCTTTCTAGCTCCTAGCCAAGATAACTCATCCAGTCCAGTTACAGTCAAAAATCCCATCCGTGGTCAGATGTGCACGAGCTCCCGTTAGCAATGGAGAGCTGGATGGTGCAGGGCCCAAGCAAAACCACGTGTACCCTCAGACACCCCAGCTCTTCCCAGCGCTGGCTGCACCTGATCTGCTCACGATTCCTCTTCCTGAAGCACAGCTGTAACGCTCGTGGGGCACGAATGCAAAGTGCAGTCTGCATCTCCCAGCACGACTCACCCGCATCTCAGGGAGGGGCTGCTACAAGGAACGCTAATGAGGAATAAGAAACCCCCGCGGTGCTGAGGTTGTCTCAATGCCTCACACCCCGAGGGGTGACCCAGGCACTCCTGCTCTACCTGATGGGACAACCAGCTCCTGGCTGCAGCCAAAGCACTGCGATCACCAAGTGAGGAAGAGCAACAGATCCGATCCCGTAGGAAAAAGAAGATGAAATGGTCTATCGGCTGTTTTAAGAATTCTTGACTTGAGGAGGATGGGATTGCGGCTCAATTCTATCAGCTGCTCAATAGGTGCATTTAATGAACTTCATTGCTGCCTGGCTCTCGGCTCAGATGGGGATTAGCATTAAGCTGGGAGAAAACAAAGCAGTTTGATGGGAAAACACAACTGAGGGTGGAAACCACGCTGACCTCCACAATGCTGTGGACATTTTAGGGCCAAACTCATAAAAAAAAAAAAAAAAATCCCCCCCAGTTCACCTTTCAGCAGTCCTCCATTTATTCCCCATTACCATCTCCTGGCTGTGCAAATTGGATTCAAATGAACGTATTTACATTTGCAGGAGGAACCCGACGTCAAGCTGTCAAAATGTCACTCTGTCACTCATGTTTTCATTGCTCCCTGTCACAACACTGAGACATTCCCCCCCCCCCACCCCTCCCCATCCCCATCAGCCTCCTTGGACACAAGGGAATGAGTGGCAGGGGGGGGGGATGCCTGCTGGCGGGGCGTCTCGTGGGGATGCCATGGTGCAGGAGCGTTGTTTGCCCGCGAACCCCGGCCCACCGGGCCCTGATTGGCATTGGCTGTCGGCCAAGCACTTCCAGCACACAAAAAGTCAATTTATGTTGGGATGTTCCTTGACTGGCTGCCCCTCGTCCTTTGCGTTTTTAGGGCAACTTACGATGAAGGCTGGCACCGTCCCTACGAGCAGTTCCCGTGTAATGGTTTGACTCACGTTAGCAGCATCCAGGATGGAGACTGAACTACAGCCGGGATTGCGTTCAGGGTGAAGAACGTGTGTTGTTAATTTAGGATAATCTACTGTATGTCAGGGATTAGGCTGCTCCTCTCGCTTTCCTTAAACTGCAAGCCCATGGGAAAAGAGTCTTTAGAAACAGATCAGACCCATAAAATCTCTCTGTTCTGAGGGAAAATCTCCAGAACAAAAGTGAACCCCAAGTATGGCCAAGATTTACCACTTGAGGCTGAAGGGGAAGCAGCAGTAACATTGTTGGTGTGGTTACGGGATGCAGGAGACAACCCTGGACACAACCCAAAATCCAGGAGACAATCCAAAGAGAGGTAGGGATCTTTAAGCTCAGATCCCAGTTTCTATACACAGCTGCTCCCAATCCAGAGATGGGAGCTTACCCATGTACAATATCCCATATTTTATTGATCGTATTAAAAAAAACAAACAAAAAAACACGTCTTCGGAATGCCCAAACCTTGCACCAACCAGAGCCCCAAACCAACCTCTCAGTTCTGCACTGAGATGCTGCCTCCGAGCTCATTATCCCCAGCCTACATTGCAAAGACTTAAATGCCATCGCTCCGCATACCAGCAGAAGGAAAAAAAACACAAAATAAGATTCACAAGCCCACGATCTAATGCGGAAAGAAACTTCCAGTCCTGAAGCAGTTGTCAGTTTCTCCTCCTGCAAAACGCACGGGACCGCCACTACGCTGCTTCCGTGACGCCCAGCAGTGATCAGCATTAGGCCTTCCTGATGTGCCTCTGAAACAATAGCAATTACAGAGTCGCCCATTCATATCTGAAGGCTGAGCAGACTACAGCTTCCCTCAGGAGGCTAAAGACATTTCATCGAAGCAATTACATTTACGTAGCATTAAAGTACTTTCCTTAGAGCCCCACAGTCACCTTTTTGCATTAGAAGCGGAGCGGTAACGAGGATCCCTCTCAACCCATCCAAACTCCTCCAAGCCAGATTTTTTTTTTTGCCTGCTTAAAGATTGCTAAAACACACACACACACACATCAGGGCTTCTCGCTGCCTTCTTTTTAATGTTATTACACTCGCTCACCCGCGGGATCTGACGTGCAGACTGGAGCCTATTTACATGACAAGGAGCCAAAATGGAAGACACACATCAGTTTATTCTGCTTTCCCAGCTCTCCGCGTCTCATCAAGGAGCCTGTGATGTCTGGCAGTGCCGTGAAACCCCAACTTTCGGGGTTGTGCACCTCTATCAACCTTAGCTCTCATTATGGCGAGAGTGAGATGCTTGCAAGCTTTTTTCTCTCCATGAATCACGTATGCTAGAAACAGGACTTCAGCATACGAGAACAGCTATAAGTCAACGGACAAGCTGAAGGAATGAATAATTTGGTGGGTTTAAATATCAAGAATTCAAACCAGCTTTGGGAGGGGAGAGAGAGCCTGACTCAGAGCTCTTGAACGCCAGAAGCTGTCAATACTGTACAGTATTTATTTTCCTTTTTTCCTCCCCTTTTCCTGCAGGAAGCAAAGCAGCTCTCTAGAGACATTCCACCTATGTATTTCGGAGCATGCAGCCAAAATTCATGACGTCCCAAAGCCCCGTGATCCAGCAGCTGAAAACCTCTCCCCTTTGAGCGGCTCCAGCTGCTCCCTCCCAGCACCCCTGGGGCTCCTGGCCCGTGCCAGCAGCACACGGGGCAGCTGGGATCCAGGGCTGAAAAGACATCACTTGCAAAGCATACACTCTGGGGGAGATTTTAGCACTACTGCTCAGAGCACTAAGGAGGGAACAGCTTCCTCGTGTTCAATCCCTGGCTCAGACCTGGGCTCCCCATCTCCCCTCCCAGGCTCTTTGCATTGCAGAGCAAGAGCTACCACAGCTCTGCACGCTGGTGCTGCCCAGCTCAGCAACCCGAAGGCATTACCCAGAGGCTGGAAACCAGCAGCCTGACTTCTGCAACTAGCAAAGCATCTTGCAGGCGTTAAACCCATCCCTGCTGCCTTGCTGGACACTGCTGGGAATGCCGCGGGCTGGACCGGCCCCTGGTCGCATTGCCATGTCGCATCCAAGCTGTCCTGGCCTAGGGATGAACTTGTTGCCATGGCAGGAGTCAAGGCATGCGTCGCGCTGCCGGCACGGCTTTTTGTTGCTTCGTTCCCATCCTCTCGCAGCGCTGGAGCAGCCCGGCGAAAGCCAGCTGAGCGGAAAGCCCGAGAGCTCTTTCCCCTGGGCTGCCTCCCGCTGGCAGGACACCACATCAGGGGACAGATGCCAAAGCTTTGAGGCAGGAGCTCTGACCTCTGCAGAGCAGACTTTAAGTGAAGGGAGGTAGCTCACTCAACAAGGAGGCTGTCTCCTGCAATATCACCCTGGGCACAGCCGATGCGTTACTGCTGCTGGGATGTTTGTCACAGCTGCAGTATCTTTTAAAACTCCTCGCAGCTTTGATTAGCCTCGGTAAAACTAAGGGTCTCTCTCATTCATACATTAATGAGTTGCTGGGGTTGGTATCCCTCGTCGCTAAGGGCTTTAACAAGGAGAAATGCAAAGGTGGACTTAGAAATGAAAGCACCGCTCCTTCCTGAGCAGCGGTTTCAGTGCCTCTGAGATTACAAGGCAGCGCTGCTCTGCGTGTCAGCAAGCCTTGCCAAAATAATGAGCCTGCTTCCGTCCCAAACAGCTCCTGTTGCACTGGAGAAATGAGCAGAAAGGTATTATGGGCTCACACTCACCAGATGGATGTCCTGCTTTGTTCTCCGCTTACAGAAAACCCTACACATACAGTTTGGATTATCTTCATTGTAATTCTAATCACTGCCTCTCTGCAAGGGAGGGAGGGAAGGAGGGATCCTTGCCTCGGTCAGGAGAGCTAATTAAAAGTTGTGAGCCATCCAGGCTCCTTTGCACGCTGGAAGCACTCTTTGGAAGAGCAGGTAATCTCTCATTCTTGGGGGAACCTAGTTAGCGAAAGAAAAATGAAGCAGGTTTCCCTTGGGCATGGCGCTACGCAAGAACAAACCCTGCCTCTCCTGCAGGAGAACCGCAGAGGTGCTTTGCAAGGATGCAAACTATACAGAAAGGTTCATACGTGGTCCCTGGAAACTTGTCCCTGGGTGCACAAACGTCTCTGCACATATATCCAACCCTATCTAAGTAGCTGTCTAGGAACTGTAATGGGGTTGGACAGCTCCAAGCAGGGTCAAGGCCCCAGCTCAGACCCCAAACCCAACTGCCTGGGAGGGGATGCGGAGAAGAGGAGGGTCAGAGCCTCCATCCCCAATGTCAGAGAACAGATGGCTGTCAGGAGAGCTACCCAAGGTCAATAGGATGCCATCAGTAGAGCCGGGCTTCCCAAGGCATCAACCACCACACTGCTTTGGCCAAAGCAGTCATACCTGAATCCTCACAGCCAGCTCCCAGGTGCCGTCCTGAGGATGCAGACAAGTCCCAGTCACTTTGATAGGTGATGGGCACCCCACTGCTCTGGGTTCCTGGGGCAGAGGGAGCAGAGCCTACACAGCCCCAGGTGTGCCCTAGAGCACCTCCTCCACACCCTCTTCTGCACAAGCCTTGCATCTAAAGACAGATTTTTCCCTCTAAAGACAGATTTTTCCCAATGTTCACAAAACATCTCCAAGCCTTATTACCTATAGGCTCACTTAAGATAAATGATTTTTATATGGACTTTTTCTTCTCTCTCCTCTCTATTTTGGAGAGGGATTTTGAGCTGACCTACCTCTCCTCTCCCTGTGCATTAAGGCCAGCACTGAAAGACGCAGTCAGGACTCTCCCTGTCACTGCAAAGAGCTCAAGACGAAGCAAAACCCTCAACCAAGACTGAATGTCCCGCAGCCCTCTGGGAGGGAGGGGGCTTCTGGAAAAGAAACACCACCAGACCTCAGAGCTGTTATGTGAAAATCACAGTCCCAAAATGTGCAGGAGCCAAGCCACAGGTCCACACTGCACGGGATGGTGGCAGGGCAAGCAGAGATGCTGAGCTGCAGGGAACACACACAGCAATGGGCAACCACACCAAGAAACAAGGGGAAACAGGACTGCTGCTGTTGCCTGATTGCTGGGGAGGTTTGCTCAGTAGCATGAATCTGCTTGGGTTCCATCTGGTCTTTGCTTCATGGGAACCCAGCTGCCCTGGGGAACTCTCCTGGCAAACGGACACTCCAGTTAATGCTCCTACCTAACGCCCAAAGCAAATCCAAACACAAACAAACAGGACGCATTTCTACTACCAGAAGGATTTGCAAACTGACTTTAAATGGCACAGCTTAGACATCTGCAACCAGCCTACCCCAAAGACACATTAACTCTCTCTTTTCCCGTCATGTGAAGACTTGGGAGTGGCCAAAGAAACACAAGAAAGCTCTTGCTCCTGATGCTGGCCAAAACCGTCTCGCTGCGACCCACAATGACTTGATGTGGCAGGACTGCCACCCCTGCTCTTCCTGGGCACAGCAGGCAGGAAAATGCTTGGTTTTCCCGCGATGAATAAGCACAGAAGTATTGATCAAATGCAGCAGAGCACAATGCTGCAGCTGAAGTATACACACACAGAGCCCTTTCTGCTACGGCAACACCGCCGCTCATTTACACACCAGCAGCCTAAAACTCTCTCTTTTGTCCATCCAAATTGATCCTCACTCTTAATTAGCGCTCTCAGTTGCAGCAAAATTTCATTTGTTTCTTCCAAATGTGGCCTGATCCATTGTCCCTCTCCCGTGACCTGTGAAAATTAGTCATTGAGCTCAGTGACAGTGGTAAGTGCGAAATGCAGCATCAAAGGGATATAATGGGGCCTCAGGACTGACAAAAAAACACCATTAATCAAGGCATGCTCAAGAGGTGCCAACTTACCGAGGCATGTGAGCGGTGCCGGTCCCGGGGAGGAGGGACATGGGAGGAGGGACATGGGAGGATTCCCCATGGCCCCCAGTGCACAGGGAACATCTCTGCTCCCAGACATGTCCCAGGGGTTTGTCTGCCTGCTTTCTCAGGGATCTCCTTGGTGTGAGGAGTGCGGATGGAGCTTGTGTCATGATATCACTGCGCTGCTCCAGCTGCAGTCTTGTCCTACTACTGTCAGGAGCGATGTGTGGGACAGCCCACGGGGTCACCAGGGGGTGTCAGGACTTCCACCTGTGCTTCCAGAGCTGACACGAGTGCCCACAGGCTCCCAGAGCTGAATGTGGCATCATTCAGCCAGTAGAGCCCAGTGATGATCCCTGGCTTCAGCCCAGGGCCAAGGAAAGGAGAAGGCACAGACAGCACTGACAGAGCACAGCGAGGCAAACCCTGGGACACAGTCACCTGGGAGACCATTGCAAGGACCAGGGCCCTGCAATAGGACTGCAGCTGAGAGGTAAAGGGCCCAACTTTAGCTGGTAGGGGCAGAGAGACTTTTAATATCAGCAATCCAAAGCTTAGAGGAAAATCTCTGCAAAATTCCATCCTCCGTCGCCAAGCGGTGTGTTGAAACCCTTTCCTGCAAATCCCTGTCATTACACAGAATAACTTGGACTCAGCACATCCAAATGACTCTCACTTTCAAGGTCCTGCATTCAGAAGCCCACAATGGAGAACAATGAGGTGGAGAAAAAAACGAGGATCTTGACGCCGCATTCAGAAGGCCATCTGGTCCAGCCGGCGCAGCCAGCGCTGGGAACGGGCAGCGTCGTGGGTTGAGATTTAATCTGAGCCACTTATTGAGTGACCTCAGGCGAATCGTTTGACCTCCTTTTGCCTCAGTCAACCCAACTGTAAAATTGGGTTTAAAGCAAGAACCTCTCTGAAAACCATATGCTGTGCCAAGGAGGAGCGGGGGCAGATCCCCTTCCCAGCAACGGGGCTGCGAGGGTGGGTCAAGCCCAAAGTGGAGCAGAAGAGACACGATCCAGCATCCTGACAGCTGGGTTTGTCCCTCCCAGTTCACACCGTGCTGGGGGAGTCCTTGGGTCCCTGTGCAGGGACATGCATGCAAGAGGGGTCACCTCACTTCTGCATCCAGTGATCTCAAACATCTCGAGTCAGGGTCCCCAAATCCCAATCGCATGGCGGGATCAGGACAAACTACACAGCCCTGAAAAAGGGAGATATCTTTATCTACACTTGCTACGTCTCTTAATCTATTTGTAATTTTGCCATTTTTGGTAACTGTGAGTTACAGGCATGACCAAAGCCCGAAGGCAAAAATGGCAATGCTTTCCTTTAACTTGCAGATACTCACTGTTACCCACTAGATCAAGAGCATTGATTGCTATGGTCAAACGCCTCGGAAAGTCGATTCCTACTCACAGCCTTGCCAATGAAGGGCAGCAGGAACACAGCTCCTTCTCACCTGAGCACACAGCACCACGCCGGCCTCTTGGCAGGCTCGCAGAGAAGCGAAGACACAGATCAAGCAACTCCCCAGCTAACGTGGGTCCCCAGGAAATGCAAAATAGCAGCTTGCCCCCAGGTGCTCACAGGGCTTTGCAATGGCACTGACAGGCACGGGGATTTACAATGGGCAAACCACTCCGTGTTCAGAGAAACTGAGGCACAGCTGGTGGGGGGGTTCTGCCTTTGCAGGGTATGAGAATGAAAGCCAAACCTGTGGCACCGCGCTAAGATCCCACGCCGGGGAGCGAGGAGCATCCCCACACTGCAGAGATGGTAGAATTTCGTCAGCTGCACGCCAAGAGTTAATTGAGACAAATAACTCAACAGTGCTACCATTAATGAAATTCTTCTGATATATTTCCCCTGAGCTTTCTATAAATGACTAAGTGACATTACTGCCTGCAGTGCAAACCCCCTGTATGAGAGATAACATTGCCCGAGCGAAGGTTGGCGCATCCACGTTAGAAGCCTTGCGGAGAAGCGCGAGATGATATTTAAATAACTATCACACTGCTACGAAATGAGCAGCCGGGAGAAATATGGTCTTATAATGTGCTCGAGTCTCAGGACGAATTCCGGCTGTCACATGCAGACATTGAAATGCGGCGGGTGGTAAGTGACAGACTCTTTGAATCCCCCGAATCGACGAGCATCGCCAGCCAAATCTCCCCGCTCCCCCCAGTGGCTCCTAAATCGGAACGTTTGTTTTGCAGCACATCTGGGGCCACAGCGTAGATGCGAGAGGCAGCATCGCGTGAGCCAGTGTGTCCTGGAGGCAGCAGGAAGAGCTGATGGAGGGAAATAACCCACTCACCATCACCTCCCCGCCTGGAAATCTCTCAGTCTTTTTGCTTCACTCCATCTTATTTTTTTTTTTCTTCCCTGTAATTCCTCCTGGGTATTTCCCCCCTCCCCGAGAATCACTGCTACGCATCCAGAATTTGTTCTGGGTTCACCAAGAGCTGTGAGCATGCAAAGCACAGACATCAGTCAGAGAAACACCGCAGGTATCAGCACGAAGCCCTTCTGCTCAGACTCAACATTCAGCACTGGAGGAGAAAGACCATTAGATGCAAGCAGTCACAAACAACAACTGCGTTTGTGAGTGCAGGAAACTTGGTACGCAGCACTGGGTGTTAAACTGTGATTAACTGCAAGTGAACAGCAGCCAGAAGTTGCTGGGTGTAGCACAACTGTATCTGCAGAGCAGCAACGCGACACCAGGACACGTTCTTTCCCACCAGCACGTGTCTCACACCCCGAAACAGACCACCACAAGAGCATCCCGTCCCAGCTGCGAGAGCAGCCTCACTCGGGGCAAGCACAAGCGACAGGCAGGGCTCTGCTCACGCTGGATGCACAGCAAATCCCATAGCAAACCCATGTGTTTAAGGTCTGACTTCCCGCGTCGAGCTGAGACTCGATCTGCATCCCAACAGTGGCACTGCCCAGGAAATACCTTGGTGACAACTTCGGTGCCACCTTATATAAACCTTAATTTAAAATGCTAACTTCATAATGAGTGGAACAAAACTGTGTAAAAACATTTCCCACTCTAAGCCTGGTTTGATCCCCCCAGTATGGCCTTCTTTTGTAATTACATCCCTTTGTGATCTCTCTCTAATGCCTTGTATTGTGACCCATAAAATAATCAGCCCCCTTTGTCTCTCCCTAATCCTTTTAGACTTCCTTCTTGTCTCTACACTCTTATAAATGCTGCCATTATTTGGGCTCAGCAGCTCTTCCCACCACCCCAGAGCCTGGAAAAGGGGCTGCAGGTTAAACCCTGAATGTATTCTGTGCAGAGGAGCTGAACCGATGGGAAGATCTGGGCTGCCTGAAAAACCCCGCAACTCCCAACCTCCTCCCCTCGGCAGCAGCTTAGCAGGGAAAACAACTCGTGAGCATGCATATTCAGCAGACCTCCCCCTTATACTTCATAAATGGCCTCCAGACCCTTGGCCTGGGGGTCTATGTGGAGAGCAGGCTGACCCCAAGCTGGGCTGAGGATGGCCACTGGGACGGAGGAACAGGATTCGGGGCTGGAGGCGGAAGGGAAGGGAGCATCATGAGCACAGGGGATGCATGGTGCCAAGATGGGTGATGAGTGGTGCCCTATGGCAAGACAAAGAAGGAGCGTGGCACTGCCAGCTCAGATCCCTCCGGAGCTGCTCTCACACACTGGGCAGGCCCGTCTCACCAAGCTTCAAGAAACGTCTCTGGATCCAAGTTGAGCGATTGACTTACTTTTTCTTTTCTAATCTTTTTTTAATAGCATCAGATCAAACAGTGAAAATTGCTACTCTCAGGCTGGATGCGTGCAGAGCCTGAACCAATACCGAGTTAGATGGTGATTTCCAATTAGTGGTAACTGCTTGTTATTGAGTGATATAATCAATGGGTCTTACTCCACTGGCCGGGCTGTGATTTATGATGATGCGGAGCCAGCTCCATCAAATTACAGCATTGGCAAAAGGGCTGGAAATGCCATGAGACAACATGAGGAAGGCTGAGCTGAGCAAAGGGCGGCGGTGAGAAGAAAAGTGGAATCAATACCCAGAGCTAGAAGAGATCCACAAGTGGCAGAGGGTTAGGGAGCTTCCAAAGGAGTGGGCTCCGGTGCTCGGGGGGTGTCTTCACCCACAGACAGCAAAGGTGGTGAACGCAGATGGGTTCTGCTTTCTGGATGGGACAGCCACAGCCAGGTTTTAAGCAGCGTTCACTCCACGGGGAAACTGAGTCAGGGAAGTAACGAGATATGGGGCGGACGGGACTGACAACACAGGCTGCCCTGTTTCCCACTTTTACACACACACCTATCACCGTGGCGAAGTTACAAATTGCAGCACCTCAGTGGTTTCCAGCCTGTGCCAAAGCCACGGCCTCCTTGCCAAGCAGGGATATCTGCCCTCCCAGCGCCAGCGGGGCCGCACGCGCCGCGGCTGCGAGCCCCATATTCTTCCAGTTAAACTTTGCTCCGTGCCAAGTGTCAGAGTACATTTGAAACAGAAAAATATGATATCCAGCCCACATTTCCTGAATGCAAATATGTACATTCCTCCGAGCCAAGAAGATTATATTCCAAGCAATAACACAAAGCCGGGGTCTGTAACGGTGATATGAGACTAACAGCATGCCTTTGAAGACAGCAAAAAGTGCAGCAGAGCTCTCGAGGGGCTCCGCTGTCAGATCCCTTTTATTCCTCAGTAGCACGGCCTTGATCAACTTTCAAGATTTTTGTTTGCAAAAGGTTCTTATTTCTCCTTTGCTTTTGTGTTCAGATGTCAGGTTCGGAGGGAAGAAGAGATCAGCGCTGGGACGAGGTTTTACCCACCGGCAGCATTTACTTTGCACTGCACAGGTCTGCTCAGCACGTGGCTTTTTTCTTCCAGGCAGCCAGCACCCACGGCTTCAATGCACTGCTCCCCTAAGACAGAGCTGACGACTCTTGGTTTGATTTACTTATCTGGAGCTGGGCCATGGAAGATGGCTGTTACCTGCATATAACCACCCTGAGATACAGAGGCTCAAGGGTGCAGCTGGGATCTGTTCTCCAGAAGCAGAAGCAAGCCCTGTGCTCCCACCCACTACGCAGGGAGCTGAGCAGGGCAGCAGGTTACACCTGCCCACAGCTTCCCTCAGTACACTCCTGTAATCAGCAGAAGCTGTGGCATCGAGGCCCCACGATCTGTGCTGGCCTCATCCAGACGTATTCTCAGGACCTGAAGCCAGAATGGGCTCCTGAGCATCTTCAACGTGATCCCTTTTTCTTTTTGATTCACACGAAGCTACGGCTACAAAAGGAAATGCTATTTGGGGACACACAGCGCATCACATGCATATTGATGCCGGAGCTGAGATAACAGTGTTTATTGACAATCCGCTATCCCAAAGGTAATTCCTCTGGCTCTCATGTCTCCTGTTTACAGGTCTGAGAAGTCTGACACTGTGCTTGCACGTCAGCCAGCTCCCAGCTCATAAATGCCAGAGCCATTCACAAAAGCGCTCCGAGGTTTAGCACCGCAAGACTGACAAGTTTTAGATCCAGCTGCTAATCTGGCACGGACCCAAAGCCCTTGGCTCCTGGACAATGTCATTTCTTACACTACTGAAAAGCTAGGTTTGCAGATGGCCACTTCATGCACTTGGGAATTGTTATACACAAGGGCTGAAGTGTTCCCTTGGTGGGCTGCCAGCGGGCCCCAGCGCGGCGGGGAGTGGGACGCAGCGCTCCAAAGGGCCCCCCAGGCTGGGGCTGCCACCAGGGGACCCGGGGTCTGGCCCCATACTTTGCCATAGACTTTTCTGCTTTGCACTGAGAAAGCACAGGGTAGCTTGTGCACACAATGGAAGTGGCAGTAAGGGGACTGCACACTAAGAATAGTGGTAGCCACCTCCCAGACAAGTTGGAGAACACTTCAGTAATACTAAATTTAACAAACTGGGTTTGGGCCAGGTCTCAGGATCCTATCGGACACACTCATGTTCCCAGCTGTACGGAAATTATACCCAGCAGCAACTTCTCACTGAACGCAAAAAGGACGAGCAGCAATCTGAGGGCAAAGCCACCCATCTACACAACGAGGACAGAAGCCACTGTGAACAGCTCCTGAGCTCTGCTATCAGTCACAGGACAAATCCACAACCAGAGCTGGCAAGGGGGAAGCCATCAGCAGACACCCAAGAGGACCACAGCCACTGCAGCACTTCCAGATGCAAGGGGCTGGAGTTGCAGGCAGCCCTGCAATTCTTCCTCCCCCACCTTTAAATTTCATTCCCTCGCTGACATTTTCATCTCGCTCCTCCTCCAGGCTCACCCACCAGACAATCTGTCTGGTGTTGTTAGCCTTGCCCCCAAAGGCACTGCCACGCTTGGTAGTAAATAAGACCTTGCTGCCTCCACACTGCCTGTCTTAAATAACAAAATGAGAGAAACCATGACCTTCTGAAGGTCTTCGCCTCTGGTTTGGGAAGCATTGCCTGCCAAGCAGAGCCCAACCACTCTGCAAAGCTGACCCTGGTTTCAACCTCCCTGCCACGGGCTGGGTGCCCTCCACCAGCTCAGGCCGCCCAGGGCCCCATCCAGCCAAGCCTTGGGCACCTTCAGGGATGGGGCACCCACAGCTTCTCTGTGCCAGTGCCTCACCACCCTCTGAATAAAGAATTTCCACCTGACATCTAACCTAAATCTCCCTTTTTTGTAGTTTGAAATCATTCCTCCTTGTCCTATCATCATCCGACCGTGCTTCGCAACAAAGCCAGTCCCCGCAGCAGAACTACCACGCGAGGCGCAGATGGGACAAGGCCTGTACTTACTCGCTGCCTGGATCTTCGCCTTCCTGCTCACCACCAGCCCATAATGGTTTTGTGCCATGCAGTCGTACTCGCCCTCATCCGAGGAGCCGTCTCCCCGGACCCTCTGGAAGCGGGAGACGTACAGTGAGCCGTTGGCCAACATGAAGGCGTTCTCGCTGTCCACGATCATGGCGCCGTTCTTCCGCCACGTGATGGTGATGGGCTGGATGCCCTCCACCTGGCAGTAGAGGATCAAGGGCTGCTCCTGCACTGCTATGTCATCGCTGGGCTCCACGACGAACGCCAGCTCAGAGGAACGACCAAAATCTGTAATGTAAGGAGGAGAGAGAAGGGCAATGTGTCAGCAATGTGTCCGCAAGACAAAGCAACAGCCAAGTGCTAAGGCAGCTAACAGGCCATGATGAAAACATTTCAGAACATCAAGAAACCTTTGGGCACGCTTGGCATCCAAAGGCTTTGCCCTCAAAATCTCAGCGTTTGGTTTCCAAAGGCACAACCACAGACACAGTCCTCCAAGGCTAAGTTACTGCAGAATTTGTCCCAACAATAGGCAAACCCTCGCTGCCCATCATACAAATACATACTAATTTACTTCTTTTGCCAACAGAATGTTTAAACACTATGTCTTCGGCCTGCTGTGCTTCACTTGGTCCAGCACACCTTTTTAGGGTATAATTTGCCATACAATCATGATTAGGCACTACGGAAGACGACAGAAATAGAGCTATTGTTTAAAGGTTAGCCCAAAATACACACTGACATGAAAGACCAAGAAACAGGAGCCCTATAAATATTTGAAGGGTGTAAACGCGGCGACGGAGGTTATTTATTTATTTTTTTAAGGAAGAGCAGCGGAGAAGAAATTCCAGAAGAGCAAGAAAACTGCAACTTCCGAACACACGGAAAACCTTTCTGGCTGTTCTCTTGTGCAGCTCAGCCCTGACGTCCAGCTTCCCCTCTTCTCCTGGGCTCCAGGGGCCCAATGCCACGGCTTCCTGCAGAACTGGGATGCACGTGGGCAACATCACCCAGCAAACAGCAGGCACAGAATGGTCTTTGTGATGCTTGCCTCCGGCAGACCCCAGCACAGCCAGGATCCCACTGCACTAGGGTCAAACTGGGTGGAGAGCAGATCGCTAATGCACGGGAGGAATACAAGAGAGTCATCCTAAAAAAAAAAAAAAAAAAAGGAAAAAGAAAAAAAGAAGCCTGACTTTTTTTTTTTTGCTCTGTAAACCCAGTGAGATTTCTTCTTTCTTTCTGCAAATCCCCGTTGCTTTCTACGGCAACTTAAATTGGATTACGGGGGATAAACATTGAGTGCAACCTGAGCCGAGGCAGATGGACGGAGCAGACAAAGAAGGCCGGGGTAGCGCAGGCAGGTCAAAGGTACTGCTGTCAAGGTATGAGTGTGTGCGGGGAATGGACAAACTCTACTTAGTGACAGACACCTAAAGCACACTCTTTATTAACCCATTAAGTCTTAAAACGTCAGGCTAGCCCCAGCCATCTCAGTGATCGCTGTGACTTCTTTCTTTATGAGATAGCCCTGGGGTCCTCTCTGCAAGTTACACTGCAGCCAGCACAAAGCCATCAATTACCTTTTTTTTTTTAAATGAAAATTAAAGAATTAAGATGAAAGCTCTGCATTTTTCTGCAAAGTGGACAGAGCCTCACCAGCACCTACCGTGCTGGGACCCCATCCCATGTCATGGAGGATAAGGACCCCCTCCTGCCTCCCCACTGAGCCCAGGGGGCTTCAGGCTCCCTACGGACTGACCAGGACTTCAGGGTTTAACCTAACAGGCAATCAGGAAAAAAACCACCCCAAATCCTAATGAATTAAATGCCCCATCTTCCCCCAGCTCCCCTGTACTCTTAGATAAAACAGCTTACTATTACATGTACTATAAAAGAAGAATCAACATAATTACATGCCCTTCCCACAATAGCTGTCATTATAACAACCATCATTAAGGCGTGTGATTGGAGATAATCATGTTTACCTCCATAAACATTCAGTCTGCATCCGAACTCTGGGCTGCTCGAGCAGCAGCAGCGAGGGCACTCACAATTAGGGCTGGTGCCCTCTGACACAAGCTGGGGCAGGGACGGCTGCTGGCTGCTCCTGGGGTCTCCTCGGGATGGTGCCTCCAGGTGTGACGCTGTGCATTGACTGGTCTGTATCCCACAGACGTCCCGCAGTGCCAGAAGCACCCCAAATTCCTGCTCCTGGGATGCCTGTCTGACCTTGAAGAAATCCCACTGCCATCTTTCTGAGCTTCAGGGCAAGGTGACCCCCTAACGGGATGCATGGGCAGAGGGAAGCCCAGCTCCTCTATACATCAGACAGATAACAAGTGCTAATACGGGATTAAGGGAGAAGCCAAGCTCTGTC
Source organism: Numida meleagris (assembly GCF_002078875.1). NCBI lineage: Eukaryota > Metazoa > Chordata > Aves > Galliformes > Numididae > Numida > Numida meleagris. Next base: position 17,634,394 of record NC_034417.1, read on the forward strand.
CTTCACCCCAACATGAGCTCCCCATACAAGCTCTGGGATGCTGCACCGTCCAGTGTTGTGCACTGTAAGGAACACGCATGAGAAACCAGCCCACAAACCACCCAGCCCAGGGTCCACGGGTCGATGCCCAGCTGCTCTGAAAAAAACCAGGCACAAGACATGGTAGGAACTGAGCACCTTACGCATTCTGTCCCTTTGGAAATATCCCCCTGCATCCACTCGGCTGTAACCACAGTGGGAATTCCCACTCAGTGGGATTACCCACATTAAAAATGGATTTCACAAACTGGACTTTGAGCAGAGGAGGCTCAGGGCTGGCCTCCCAAAATGAGCACTGTGGGGATCCGAGTCCTCAAGGCAGACCTCAGACCTGGGAGGAGGGACAAAGGGACGGGAGGTGCCGGGGACAAGGGGCAGCCAGCTCCGTTAGCAGCAATATCTGACTGCAGTCAGCAGCAAGACGCAGAAATGATGGAACTGGAAGCAAATGACACTTCGAACACACATGGAAACAGTAAAAGCACAGCTAATGGCAAGAGAGAGGAAATCACTGAGGTCGTGTGCAATCCCTATGGAGTCTAAAAGCCCCAACCATGGGCTGTGTACCAAACCCACCCATCCCACGCAGCATCCCAGGCCCCAAGCCCTGCAGCCCCCACGCTCTGAGTTGCACCCACTCCTGGAAACAGGCGTGGGGTTGGGGGAGGCAGGGGTAGCTCACCCATCAGAGCCCTCAGCCCTTTGCTGGGAAACTTCCCTCTCTTCAGCAGAAGGATGAAGGGAGGAAGCGTTATTAGCTCCGACGTAAAGGCCACGAGAAAATTACTGGAGCCCTCATCCTACAAGTCTCCTTTTGAGAAACATTTACCATCTCCCTGAGCAATACAATATGAGACTATAGGTGCAAATATTTAACAAAAACTACTTCCCCTATTGATCAAGCAGACAGGCATACTCAGAGAAACCAATTAGCACTTGCGCTTTTGAACCAAGAGATTTATTTAGCGCTGAGAGAAAGAACTTGGAATTAATGGGAAGCTTAAAAGACACTTTGAAGTACATTTAAAAAAAAAAAAGTTTAATTATTTTTCACTTGACACTGTGATTCATGCTCAAAGCTTCGAAAGGACTTGCTCATATCCTAGTATCGTCCTTTTCCATTTGGGAAACGTGGCATTGGCTTTCTGTCCTGTTCTTTGGAGAGGTACAGCAGCCAATCCCACCAGGAATGCCAATCCCCAAGGCCCAGCTCCTGACATCCCACCCCATCCCTGCACTGTGCCCATGGCCATGGATGGGGCCTGGGCAACCCGACGTGGTGGGGGCAACCAGCGCACCACAGTGGGACTGGGCAATCTTTCAGGTCCTTTCCAACCCAACCGCTCTATGATCCCACAGTTCACCCTCGTGGGCCTGCCCTCAGCCAGCACACCCACCCCAGTCCCAGCAGCACGTCCTTGTGCGAGTAGAAGGCTCTCACGTGCCCTCCCCTGATTTACTGTGTTTGTTCCCAGCGTAACGCAGCATAAATCAGCAGCGACCCACCAGCAGCCCCGCCATCACCAAGGTTATGCTCTGGTCCTGCTTCAATACAGCCTAAAGTAAGCATCCCCTCTTGCGAGCAGAGATCTGGGGGTTTTTATAGGGGGCTGGGAGTTGGTGTTAGGACAAAGAATGCGGGGGCAGGTTGGGACAACCCAACAAAATACAACTCCTGCTCACTGTTGGTGCTTTGATTTTTAAGCACTTCTGGAAATGCAAAGAGATGGCAGGAGCAGCTCTCCACAGCTGAAAGGCGTCCTCCCGCAGATTAAAACAGGTTTCAGCTGATGAAATTGGCAACCTAAAAACCCAGCTGGTGCCCCTTAAATCTCCTCCAGGCTGACCCAGACACTAACGAGAAAAGCACTACACTGCAGTAAAGTGCAAATTGGCTCTTTAGGGCATCCAGAAAAAATTTACATGTTAAGAAGGGGAGAATAGGCTGTAGCATGCCCCACATCTTGCTGGCAGTAAAGTTTACTAGCTCAGAATTTTTTATTCCCTTTCCTTTTGGACAGAGGCTAGGCAAAGTGATTTCTCCATCAGGTATCCACTTGCTATGGGTCTGCAGGAGGCTCTGTGGGGATAACGCGAGCTCTCGGCCACCTGATGCCAAGTTCAGACACACAGCCGGCATCCCTGCCCTTGGTTTTAGCCGAGGAAGGCAAACACTGCTCAGAGAGGCACAGAAATGGCCCCAAATAATTTTCAGATGTTTGAGACCAGATCGGGCCAATCCCAGGAGGCCGCTTGCTAAGGGCAGTGTGGAAGCAGGAAGCGTTCCCAGCACAAAGAGCCCTTCCAGGACATGCTCCGTGGGCCCTAAAGAAAGGGCAAAGCCTAGCAGCGGAGCTGGAAAGGGCAAAGACCTTTTCCTAATAGCTCTACTCACAGGAAGGCACCCAGAGAGCACGCTGCAGCCCTGCATTGTTATCCATTCCCCCCACAGATCACACCTCACCACAGAGGGCAGCGGTGATACAAACACAGAGTGGCCAAGGAGGGAAATGCTGAGCACAGAGCTGGGTGCCCACCAAGCTCAGCACGGCCACGGGCACCCCGGCATCGCCAGGTCCCATCACATCACCCCAAAATTCGCATGGCATGCTGGTGGGCAGGAGCACGTGGTGCACAGGGAGAGGCAAGCTCCTCCTGGAGGAAGAGAGCTCTCTGCACAAGTTAAATACTTTGAAAGTCTTCACCACATCACGTTCTAAGGAAGCACCCCACTCCCTCCTCCCTCCCTTCACTTACCTCCCCCTCCGCCCCATCACCTCCCACCCCACAGCTCTGAAATTTGGGATGGAGGAAAGCACCACCTCGGCCATCTCAAGGCACAGCTGAGCACCGCACCGCTCCCTTGGCTCCAAAAGCAAAGCGAAACCCAGCAGCTTCCTTCCCATCTCGTGCACTCTCAGGTCCCAGCAGCAAAGCTCCTCGTGCAGAAGCATCCCCACAACGCACACCGCGACCGCGTGCTCCTGCCTTCAAGCTCCACCAACGCAACCCCACGTGCAAAAAGCCAGAAAGGCAGCGAATCCTCCACTCTGGCTTTAAGTTGCTGACACAGGAGCGCGTTGGGCTGTTAAGCGAGCGGGCTCCTCTTGAGCAGAGGTACAACACCACGTGGAGCAGCAGCAAGGCAGAGCAGCGCGCCGGGCGCTTCGCCTGCGTGCCTCCCTCTTCTCTTAAAGTGAGATTATTGACATGTTCTCCTCCTTAAGCATTGGTTTTATGTGCTTGCCAATGGCTCCTGAACATGTGTAAACAATTATTTTTATTTTCTTGCAAAACCAAAATGTTGCATATTCTTTTGGATAAACTGGGCTCGGGTAGGTTTTCATGAGCCCTGCTCCATAATTTATTAGTTTCTAAACTCTGTAAAACTAAAAGCTCCAGTAAAGTTCAAATAAGTTTGTGATTTCAAAGTAATTTTGAGCAGACTATTCGTGTTCCTGCCCAGTGCTATTCAGCTGATTTCAATGGGAATTCTTCATCTGCAGAGGGGGGCTCCGGCATTGTTCTGTTAGATCAAATAAAAGGACAATATCCGGGGTCAGAAGCCCGGGAGCGCAAAGCACGAGGAAATTACAGTGGGGGAAGGGGGCACGGAGAGAAGCATCTTCTGCCCCAGATCCGTTGCTGCCTATGGAAAGAAACCACTGGGGCAGTGCGTGGTTTCAGGGCCACGCCAGCACCAGCAACAGCTTCGTGTGACAGCCACTGCCTCACTTTGTACCCCATCCTGCCACTAGCAGATCTAACACAGGGTCCCCGCGGGGCTCTGCTGTCCCAGCAGATGCACAAAGGTGTTCCTGTGGGGCAGTGGGATGGGGGGTGAGGGGGCTGCGGGCCCCGGGTTTGGGCTGCAAGGGGTCAACACTCAGCACTGCACGTGCTGTGAAATGGGGCTCCACAGGAGCAAGAAATCACAGGAAGAAAAGTTCAGGCAGAGGGGAGGGAAGGCAGGAGGCTTTCTCGTGTGCACGTGCATGGGGGGAGAGCTTCTGCAGCTCTGTGCTGGGCTGCTCCATGCTGCCTGCACAGGGGTGCTTCAGCCAAAACTGAGATCAAGCAAAGAGAGGTGGGGACCCGGGCTGCAATATTGGATCCTCTGCCACCATCCGCTCCTAACAAGCGCAAGAGTTCACAATGTGCATGATGAGTAATAAGGCAAAGAGCAATTTGATCAGTGCACCATTTCCAGCTCCCTGTGCTGGGGGTGGCAGGGTGGAGCAGGGGGACCAACTTGCCCTGCAGCCCCGTCCCTTGGCTGGCTCTCCAACCCCAAAAAGGGAGCTCAGCATCGCCGGCACCAGCAGACGCATGCCTGACACTGGTTCCAAACACACGGTCCCCCAGACTGCCCCACTCAGGGGAAAGCAGCAGCCCTGCACCCAGAGCTTCTCCTGTTGGACTCCTCAGGAAAAACAAAGCTCAAACGCAGGCTTGAATTTCATCCACCGTCTTTGAGTGGTACTGGGGAAATGATACCAGATACCCTCTTACGTATATCGAGAAAAAAGACAGAGGTGTTGCACCAATTTAGGAGAAGGAAGTCTTTTTCTTGCATCAAAAGCCAAAGACACAAAGCCACGCAGAGTAGGAATTAGTGAAAGCTTACAGCTTCAATAATTCAGAAGTTAAGCCTACTTAAATATAAATGACGATGCTTAATTCCAAGGCTGTTACTGAGCAGAGCCCTGGTATCCTATGCCTGCCTCCGAATGCTGGGCTCAGCAGGAACAGACAAAAGCTGCCCACCACCCAGAACAAAGAGCTCCAGGAAATTAAAGGGGAGGAAAAATAAATAAATAAATAAATAAAGCAAATAGTGCCCCACTGCTGAGCGCACCCAGCGCGCTGACCACAGCTCCGGCATCGCTTCGGGACGTCGGAGAACCACGCGAATGGGAGCCGAGCGGGAGGGAAGGGCAAGCATCCCGTGCAGCATCGTCCCTCGGGGCAGCACCTGTCCCCATCGTCCCCATCCGTCCCTTCTGCCCCGGCCGCAGGAGGCTGCACGGGACGCAGCGCAGTGCGGAGGCAGCGGTACCTCGCTGCGAAACCCGCGGAGGGTTTGGGGAAACCTCAGAGCTGGAAAACTTCTCAGGCGCAGCCAAGCGCCCGCGTTGGTCCCTCACAACCGGACAGCACGCAGCCCAGCACGAACCGCAGCAGAACGCAACACACGGGGCAACGAGACAGCGCCGGGCGATACACCGGGCGAGCTCAGCTCAGTGAGGTTTTGCTTGAAATGATTCCCTCCTTTTCTCCCCGAAAAAGAGAGACGTTTTCAGCCAACCCCGCGCGCTGCTGTGCTCCCCGGAATCCCAGCAGAGCGGCGGGACCCAGCTCCTCGCATCCCCCGCAGGTAGCTCCCGTTTCCCAACGCGAACCGCTGCGAACCACGTGGCGAGGTCCGTGCCGGGAATAGCCCACGGCCCATCTCACCAGAACGCCCCGCATCGGAGCCAATCTCCCGCACGCTGCCCTCCCTCTGCCCACGCCGGGCTGCTTCAAGCAGTTCCCGCTCGGCTTTAGGCGACTGCTGTCCCGCCGCACGGCAGCACCTCTCCGCACCCCGCCCCGCTCCCGCAGCATCCCGGCAGAACGCGAGCACCGCGCTGTGCCAGCGGGGAACCGTCCCGTCCCTCCGTGCGTCGGTAGTTCGGGCTGCGGGGCAGCGCGGGGTGACCCGGAGCGGCGCGGGGGGACGCGGGCTGAGCCCCGCTCACCAAAGGGGCGCGAGGAACCGACCGACGGACAGACGGACAGAAAGGGGCAACGGTGCCGGGTGCCGGCTGCAGGTTCCCCCGTTCCCCCCGTTCCCCACGCCCTTACCTCCGCGGCAGCCGAGCAGCAGCAGCCCCAGCAGGCAGGCGGGCAGCGCGGAGCCCGGCGGGGCCATGGCATCCCGGGCGGGCGGGCTCGGCTCCCTGCGCCCCACCGGGAGGGAGCAGCCCAGGAGGGAGAGAAGGAGAGAGGCGAGGCGAGAGCCACCCTCCCGTTGAGGGAGGAAAGAAAGGAAGGAAAAAAAAAAACTTAAAAAAAAAGAAAAAGAAGAAGAACGAGGGCGAAGAAGGCAAAAAGCGGATTTCAGCGCAGCTCCCCTCCGAGCGAGCACGCCGCCGCGCCGGGCGGGCGGGGGGCGGCGCTGAGGGAGCGGGGCCGGCGGGGGCGGGGGCGGGCAGCGCCTTGCGCCATCTTGCGTGTCCGCGCGCAGCGCCGCGCCGGGGCCGGGCGGGTGGATGAGGGCGGCGGGTGCCGCGGGGCCGCGTTCCGTCACGGGCTCTGAGCTCCCGTCGCGTGCGGGGACCGCGCGCGTCCCCTCAGCGGAGCCGCCTCGTGGATCTCCTCCGAGGGGTCTTCCCTCGTGGGTCTCCCATCGCCGTTCTCCTGTTAGGGGTCTTCCTTACCTGAGCTGCCTCACGGATCACCGCTGAGGGTTCTGTCCTCGTCTGTCTCCTCTCACTGCTGTTCGCTCACAGGTCTCCCCTCGCCAGAGCTGCCTTACAGGTTTCCTCTGAGAGGCATTCCCTCACAGATCACTCCTCCCTGCTGTCCCCCTCACCAAAGCTCCCTCACTGATCTCTGACGGCTCTTCCCTCACAGCTGTCCCCTCACAGGTGGTGACTGGTTCAGGGCAGCCTGTGCTAGCAGCAGGGGATGTTTTTTGTCACATTCAGCTGTGCCCCGCACCTGGGAGCTGCCTCTTACCAGCCTTGAGGGATGGTAACTACAAACCTGGCATTAAATTGGGCTGCCAAGAGAAAAGGTGCTGATGAGATGGAGCGGCTTTGGACTGCTTCCATCACATGTTTCATTTCCAGGCTGTTTTGGAGTCCCAAACAGCCTGCTGAGTTGGTTGTCAGTACCTGGAGGCGAGTAGCATCCACAGAGAGCAGGGCAGTGGGGTTGCAGAGTGGCAGCTGGGAAGAGATCCCAAATCCGGGGAGGCACAGTGCACAGGAATGACGAAGAGCTTGGCTTGTCCCACCCCGGTGCTCCTTATTTTAAGCACCATCATGAGGTGACTTAGCTGGGTGAGTCATACAGCCATACTGCCTTTCAAGGTGCTCTTATATTTGCTGAACGACCCAGCAAGGAAGGACTCTGCAAGGGATGAGGCAACTAAATCCTGCCACAGCCTCAAGATAATGTCCCAGATTATGTCCCTCCTGTCACGAAATAAGGGTTACACACCCTGCACAGCCCTCAGCCCTAATGCCAGTACAGTACCTTGCTGTCCTCCCACTGGTGCTGCCCAATACTTTGGCCCTCCACGCAAACACAACTTCCTCACCATCATCATCACCATCAGTAAAGTCATCTCTTCAGTGACTGCTCAAAGTCTTTTGTGTGTTTGTTTGAGGAGAGGAAGACAATGGAAAAAAAAAAGAAACAGAATTAGATCTTAACTCTGTTCTGTTTGCACAACAAAAATAGAGCTTGATGGACTGGGTTACTAATTCTGCCTTGCCCAGAAACTGGATGAAAACACTTTGTAAGGTCAGGCAATGGATAGAGACAGTTCCCTGGATGGTGCACCCTGAGTGTGGTGGAGCCAGCTAGCACGGAAAGAAGACGTCACTGCATCTGCTCCACATTAAAGGTTTGCTCATTTAGAGTAGAACTGAGCTGTAAGACGTTGCTTTCAGTGGGGAGGAATTTGCTCTGGGCTGAACCGGCTCTGTTGGCCTCTCAGGAACATCTGAATTCCTGCACCGTAGCTGACCTTTCGCACAAACTGCTCCTGCCTCCTGCTCCCCAGCCATCTCCCTGGCTGCCACCATGCAAGCATTTCTCTATCACTCACAGCCACTATGGGCTCATAGCAGCTCCAGGGATGCTACCAGTATGGTGAGCATGCTCCAGAGTCTGACCATCCCCAAGGATGTCTTGTCAGAATCAGTAACTCCAAGGGAAAACAAACACAATGTGTTTTGTAGTGTTTCTTTCTCCCAGAAGCCAGATTTTGTGCATAGGTGATGGCAAGGGTAGCAGTGGCAGGACTCAGGACTAGGGATAAGTAGCCATCTCTTCAAGGGCATGACTCAATTCAGCCCACATCTGGCAGCTGACAGTGGTGACATCACTGGTGTCACATTCAGAAATCCCAAGTGTGCGAAACAATGGGACTCATATTAAAAGCAATGAGATTTTTAAAGAAAAATGCAAGTTTGCAGCCTTAGAGTTACTTGAGGACAGCAATCTGGAGCACTCATGTTTTTCTGTGCTCTTCTATAACTATGAAGGCTTTAAAAACTTTCTTAGCCTTGTATGCAGGAATTTGTTTATCACACTGTGAGCAGAACTCTGAAAAACAGCCCCTCGTGCAGAGGGGTCCAAGAACCATCGTTCTGTTGTCCCCCCCACAGTTACCCAAGTTATCCTCCATGAGAGCCAGCTCAGAGGGCTCCGCTCACCCCTTGCTCAGTGAATTTCCATCAGCGCCAATAGTGCTCCTGATTTACACCAATTAATTGCAGACTGAGGTCCCCAAGACACTGTTAGTAATTTCAGGGGATGAAGCAGGAGATTAACCTGTCTGAATTAACTCCATTTATTATTCCATGTGTAATTGTGGTTTTCCTGTCTGCTAACAGCCTGGGAGCTTTTCACTTCCATAAATACGTGCGGGTTTTTAGCATCTGTTTTGTGGTCTGTATCATAGGAGAGCCAAAATCAGAGCACCCACTTGGAGGTACTGAGCTCTGCCACCCCTGGGAAGTGCCCCTGGAAGCTGCTTTTCTGCAGGAAAACTCTCTGCTATTCGTGCTCAGGGCTGTGGCTGGGACCAGCCCAGGCTGTGTGACAGAGGGGCGATGAGATGGTGTCACTGTGTGTCCTTGGTCAGACCTCTCTCCCTTGGGCATGGCTGTAAAACGCTGCACGGAGGCACGCTGCTGTTTGGAAAGCCTGGGAGAGGCTTTATAACTGCTGAGTTACACATTGCTCACAGTGCAGTATCCAGTACAGGGTGCGTACAGCTGTGGAGCATCATCCCCAGCCACCTCCCTGCATTGCAGCCCTTTGCCTCACGTTGTGCCACTTCCCAACAGGCTGAGCTGGGCAATGTTCTACACCGGCTGCTTAATGAATTACCTGACAAGAGCCTCGAGCTCAGATACTGCCAGCTGCATCACAGCATAGGGTACTGGGGCGATAAATGCTAGCAAAAGAACGAAATGCAGACAAACACCTTGCTCTTACCTTCACTCCTCTGTAATCCCAGCTCCCCTGTGACTGCTCTGTCCATGAATCCCTCTGCTGTTAACTCAGTTGCTGTCTTTTCCAGTTGCCCCACTCGGCAGCATCACACTGAGAAGTGGGACAAGCAGACAACCCCCCACAAAGGTCCTTCCTCGCTCATTACCTGTCATTAAGAGAAAGACTCATCAGAGTTACAGTTTGACAGAGTTCCCTTCAACCACCATCAGAGAACACTATGCTAAGTGCAGATTTATTACCTCTATAATGCAGATAAAATGAGATTTTATGGCCCTGTAGTCCTGGAAGCATAAAGCAATAATGGAAGCTATCTACTCAAGTAGGGAATGCATCCTAGGAAGAAAGGGAGATGCATGGGAGGTTAATAGTGTTCCTCAGGCACTGCCTGACATCTTCTCACCAATCTAGCTGGACACAAGCCACCAAGTGTTTAGTTCAGTGCACCATCTAAGAGAAGTCTCACCATTTGTCTGCTAGATGCTTCTGCTTATTTTCCACATAAAATTTCTCAACAATGTAATGTACGAAACTGGACTTTTTTTTTTTTTTAACAGGAATCAGCTCAATAGCTGAGAAATAAGCAACCATCAAGAAAGACCTCCTGACCCCAAAATGTGCCTGAAGTCCCAGAAGAGTGGTATCTAAGGAAGAAAGCACTCACCACTGTAACACTCCCAGCCTCCATGGTTATGAGCTCAGGCACTGAACTGAGCATGAATCCCCGGTCCCGCTCCCACCAGCAAGCACTGCAGCTGCAGTACAACCTCCACTTAGCAGACCAGACACTGGCTCTGGGGCATCTGCCTCCACCCCCTCCATCAGCGATCTCCATCAGCTCGCACAGATGAACAAGTCCTGCACCAGTCAGGAATGGGCTGCAGAGAGGTGATGAAACCCATGCCATCCTCTCACTGTAACACAGTCCAACACCGGAGGCACTCTGCCACGTAGCCTCAGGGCTGTCAGCTGCAAGGTCTTGCTCAGATCCATCCAGCAGTGAGTTACTCAGCTAAGCATGAGGCCGGATTTGAGATGTTAGCAAATACACATAATACACATGCAGTCCCCCTCACACCACAAGGCACAGCTCTAGTCAGGCGGCAGGGACATGTCACAAGCATCGTGACAGGATCAGCCTTCCACAGCAAGACCTTCTCTCGGAGTGAGAGCTGTAACAGATGGACTCATGAGACAAATTCCACTGTTTTTTTGTTGTGTGTTGTTTTTTTTTTTTTAAGATTTTATTAATAATCCATTAGTTAAGGAATATAAGGACAATGTTTTCTTACACTTTAGCACTAAAGAGTATTTGTGGAGTAAGAACAGTCTCTGAAGAAAGAAAGTTATAATTAAGTACAGCATGGAACCAAATACAGACACAATCTTCAAACAAGACCAAGTTCTGGTTACACATCCTTATGCACTGTGCAGCAAGTTAAACAAAATTTAATTTTAAAATATTAGCATGGGAACGTGACAACAGAGCTAGATGGTAGATTCCTGCTGGACTAAACACCTCTTTTCTAACAAGGGCATTGATTAGAAAAGACACAATGATCCCTTCAAAACATCTATTTCTAATGAGATCAAAAACATACATAGCGATCTACTAAAATGGCTGTTCTCTTATACGGTGTATTCCACGGGCTGATCTCAGGATTATTAGCTAGTAACATAAAAAATTCTCAAAACCTAGCTGATAAGTTAGCTCATTTTAACTATTTAAACCAGAACCTTGCTGTCTGTTAAGTAAGAAATCAAATCAAAAAGTTGAGATATTCAGCTCAGTCATGTATTTCATCTAACGAGGACCTAACAGTAAAGGAATAAGAATTGTGACTCTCACAGCGGCATGGGAAATATACAGTTGTGTAGCCAAACGGTAACATTAATACTACAAAATTATGCCAGTGAGACAAATTTGACATTTTAACAAAGTAAAACGATGCACACTGGCAAAAAGCTGAATAGCAATAATCTTTAGTGTTACTGAAAGGAAGAAAAGGGGAAGGGAGCCTGATGATTAGGAACATATGTTAAGCACGATGGGTAATTAAAGGTATCAACAGTTTGAGTGTCTGTGAGAAATTTGCAAGAAAGCTACTTAGTTCATGATAAAAAAATATATGCACTGGTTGTTTCAAGCTTTACACAACATGTGTATTATCTGTCTTCTTCCTTTCACTTCTAATCCAGACCCACACGTGCTCAGGATAGGTGGGGCCTGGGGCACAGCTGCACCAAACGAGGGCACACAGCTCAGCTTTGCTGCTGCCAGTCAGCAGTGAGCTCTTGGTTCTGAGGGAACTACTCTGATTTCTGCAGCTGAGGTCTGGTGCTTCAGGCCACTGCCACCGCAGCACCTGGGCATCATGCTTCGCAAGAAGCCTCAACATGAGGAGACAAAGTATTTCTGCTTAAGGAGAGCAGTCTGCTCTCGGAGCATGCAACTAACTCGGTGGTTTTGTGACCGGCCCAAGGTGATCCAGGTGAGCAGTGCCACACCACACTTGCTTGTGCGGGCTTCGGTGACAGGCAGGGATGGATACCGGGCTGATCAGCATTGCTCACCCCATGGTTACATGATTCCTAAAGCAGGTGCAGACAAAGCAGAGGATGGACGTACCTAGGAGTGTCCTTACGGCACAGCCCTTCATCAGCCACGGGACTAAGCCTCCATCCACACAAGTCCTTTGCATGGAAAGCTCTGGGCTGACACATGACCTGCCCTAGGTACAGCATCATCACAGGAAGCCAGCAGAACTCCAGCACCCACTGTGCCTGCTGCTGGCCCGACTCCTCCTGCCACTGCCCTCCAGCAGCGAGATCTCAGTGGAAGTAATCCTTTGCCATGCTTTCATGCTTGCAGGTAGCAACTTGGCTTCGGAGGTGAAAGAAGTCAACAGAAGCTCTTCTAGAGTGAGCTTTTTTGGAGCACGGTGTTTATCCCCTTTTGCACACCAAAGTTAGCAGTGTGGCTTGTCCAGGGCAAGGATTCCTCCATGAAATTAACTACCAGCTCAGGTCCAGCTACAGAAATCAGCCCCCCCCCTCTGCAGCTGGTGCCTGATAGTCCCCAGCTGGAGGGTTTACACTCCTGCAATCGCATCCGCTCTCATATAACTGTGAATTGCCCTTATTGCCTGCAATAACACTTCCTTGCCTTATCGGTAACCCCGCTAAGTTGTTAGTTTCAAAGTCTTGTGGCAGTGAGTTCTTGGAGGTTAATTATGCACTTCCACTGCCCAGTTATCATTTCTTGGCTTTCTAGCTTCGTGCACTAACTCCTGCCTAGTCTGCTCCCGGCACTGATTTCCAGTTCTGCCTTTCAGCCATGGTGCTTCAGAGTCCGGAACAGCATTTCTGAGACTCCTCAAGATAGCAAACACCAACTGGAGCAGCAGAGCAACTGCAACAAGTAGAAATACAGCCATGTCCTAGAACAGGGTGTTGTGCTGGGGGGAGAAACGGTAGGATGGGAAAGGTGGAAGCTTCAATATGCTTCCCAGCAGCGTAAATGGAGGCTTAGAGGTTCTCTGCTGAACAGCAGTCTGACAGCGTAATGCAAGGCTGGTCCGGCTCAGCTCCAACGCAGGGCGCACTGAGAGGGTTCTCAGAAATGACAAGAAATTATCTCCTGTTCATCCAAAGCCTTCAGCAAGCCCACTGCTTACAGGAGGCTGAGAGCTGCTCTCTGGAACTTGAACATCTGAGCGGTCTCCATTTGGACACAAAAGAAGCCCCCAAGGTCACAAGTTAATTCTGTAATTGTTGGTTCTTTTTTTCCTCTTTGCTAGTATAAATTTCTTAAAGAAAAACTGATCAACATCCTGACAGCTGAAGCAGTCTCCTTTGGCCAGCTCCTGTAAAACACAGTCCTACAGAGAAACACAACCCTCTCCAGCTGTAGGGAATGTGCCCTACAGCAATGCTTAGAAACAAAGCAAGATAGACATCAGCTCTGCTGCACTATTAAAAAAAATAGTCAACAACCAGTGCAAACATATTCTTTAGAAAAAGGCAGTATAAGAATAAGTTAAAACCTATAATGGACTATAACAAAAGAGTAGATCTACTGCTTTTTTTTTCTCCAACAGACATGAGGTAGTTGTGTTGTTAGGGAGGAAAAAAACAAAGGAAAGGGAGAAGTAGTAAAAATGCTACTCTATACCACACGCTACTCCACTTCATAAAATTAAATAATATAAAGATGCTCCAAGGAAATAAAAATACATGTCGTACATTAAAAGGACAGATGTGTACCTAAAATATTAGGTACGAGAACCTTCCTAAAACAAAGTCCAGGTTGGTGAAATGACCTAGACACCAAAGAAGGTTCTGTATAGTACAAGTTGTTAGAGGCACTCGTAGAGTGTGTAATAAAAGGCCACTACATCAGCCTGCTAGCAATGGTTACTGTGGCAGCGTACAAAGAGAGCCTTATAATCCTTTTAACCACGGGAGGGCAGAAAAGGCTGGTGGTTACAGCTCTGCTTGTTGTGCTGGTTCCACCTCCTTGTGGGACTCTGACGAAGTCCATCCCAACACCACAAGGCAGTGGGTAGTGCCAAGGCCGTCCTTGGACAAGAGACGGTTGAGGAGAATGGCTCAGCACGCCCTGCCTCTTGCCAGCATCAGGAGACAACTTGCCAGTCGTACAGGGGCCTGCGGCGAGGTGACAGCACCAGGATAACGCAGAGGGCTCTGCTCTAGCTGTGGTTTCGTGTCAGTCTTTGGCAGACAGCTCAGTTCTGCTCCCAGGAACACCAGGTTACCCATTAGCTTCGGCGGAAAGATGGGCCCTTATCAGTCTACCTACTGATTTCGTGAAGGCAATATGTACAGCTGACAGGTCCTAATCCTGTTCTGGTGAGGTGCTGTGCCTTCTTAGCTCAATCCAGTGAATTGAGGGCATGCAGTACCTCGAAGGAACAGGCCCTTAGCGGTGCTTCTAGCTCTCCCATGATCAAAATCAGATTAGTTTACTCTTTAATGATTGTGGACACATGCTATGTTCTCAGATGCTGAGGATGAACTGGTTAAACCAGAGCTACTACACAGGGGAGCCTCCTCTGGGGCCACAGACAGCGCCTGGCACTTGACTGGATGCACATTCCCCCTGCCTTCCGGGATGGAGTCTGAACCTCCACTCTCCAATGAATCCAGACTTTCCCCATTCCTGTGGAAGCCATTGGTGAGCCCAGGGATGCAAACGGCCTCCGTTCTGTTAGTCTTTCTGGTGGCACACAACAGCTCGTCCTGGGTCTGAACCTCCACATTGCCCGAGCAGTCCATCAATGCTTGGCTTGCATCCTGCTGGGTGCCGGGAGAGCCAGGGAGAGCCAGGTCACCAGAGGAAAACTCTTCAGGCTCCTGCTCCTCAGATTCTGTCTCTTGACCATCCAGGGTGTGCAGCTGGGAGCCATAGTCTCTGTCAGAGGCTGAAAAATCAGAATGAACGATGACCTCTGCTTCCACTTGGTGGAGGCTGGCTGGCGGCTGACTCTTCTTTGCTTCATTCTGTTATCAAAAATGAGGGGAAAAAAAAAAGCCACATCAATTAATTGAGGCTGTGACCCAACCAAGCACTGAAATGTGTGGGTTTTTTTAATTCCACAGAGTGCAATGGGATGTACACATGCTGCTATTAAGCATTATCTTGATATGTTTCTCAGATCTGAAGCCTTAAGAAGCAACTCAAATCATCTCGGGATCATTATTCCTATTTTACATTTGGGAAAGCAAGTCCCAGGGGAGTGAGCTGCCCGAGGTTTCTTGGCAGGCTGAAGCAACCATTTCTCCAAGCCTCTGTCAGACAACAATTTTCAAAACTCACCAGTCCATTTCCACATTGACGGCCAGATTTCAAGAGCAGCACTTGAGAAAATTGGCTGCTGAGATAGCTCAAGGTAAAGACCCACAACTAGACGCCAGGGCTCCCTTCACTTTTCTGGTTTAATCTTGGTGCATGCCACCAAATGCTTGCTCGTTACAACCCTTGTCACAACCAGCAAGAGCTGGCGTAAATTCAAACACTTTAAATCAGAAAGGAAACAGTTCTCTTCTGCAGCGTTTAAGCAGAATTCAGGCTATGGGCCTCCACGAGCCTGGCTAACAGGTCACTCATTCTGCTAAATTATCGTTCATTAATTTAGCAGTCAAACTAGTTTGGAAGTTCCCAAAGAGCTCTTTAGGCAAATCGGTGCTCAGACTCTGCGCTGTGTGATTTAGTAGCAAGAAGACAATTCAAAGTATGGGAGTGAGATATCTCGTCTGTAATTTGTGCCTTCTGTTGAAGCCAATTTTTTGCATCATTTACATATTTTAACAGTTTTCCCCTTTTGTTGACAAACTCTGGTGGGTAAGCTGTGCTGTAAACGGTGCCCTGTAATTGGGTTGTAAAACATCGTCTTAACTCTATCCACGATGTTAATTACATCCTGTGTATAATTGATTTTCACACTACTATCTAGGAAGAAAACATAGGTGGGTTACTTGGAAGTATTTGTTGGGGGTGAGCTTCTTGAAGCAGTAATTAGATACAGCTTCTGGTTCAGAGCCAACCCGAGTAGGTACCGGCTTGCTTTGCTGAGATGGCATAGATGTCAGGTGGCAAAGATGCTACGATTCTTGCATAAACTCTCTCAAACACAAGCGGGAATATTTATGCCAATGAAACAGTACCAGACACAGCATTGTCCCCCAGTTTAGACATGCAACACAAAGATGGCAAGTGCAGTGGAAATTGCTCTATCCTATCTGGAGTTTCAGGAGTTTAAATCAACCCTTGACCTTTGACTCCTACTGTAGACAAAAAGGCAATTCCTTCTCCAAGCAAGTGCACTGTAGATCTTAGTGACTGTGCTGAACACTGCAGTTCCTAGCCCATGGCCACAGCGAAGGCCCAAAGGAGGCTGATGGTGCCTGGAACTAGGAAAGCTACTGCAGCTTTCCTAAGCCGACCAACCCGTCTGGACATCACCAAGAGGACAAAGCCCTTTTCAGCTTTTGTTTTTCTTCCTGCCCTTTTCAGCACAGGGCCTCAGGGCTGGCTGAAGTCAAGGCAGAGGATGAGTGGAGAAATTTTGGAAATGCTTGGAAAAAAATACAAACAGGTTTTACTCAAATCCCATCAGTGGCACGAGCATACACTCCTACACCTAGGAAAAAATAAAGCCCATGATCAGCATTAAGCCAGCTCAGAAGAACATATTTTCTCCCATGCTGCAAAAAGGAGAAAGAGAGATGGGGGAATACAAATGGAAAAAACTCATCAG
This sequence comes from Numida meleagris, assembly GCF_002078875.1. Lineage (NCBI taxonomy): Eukaryota > Metazoa > Chordata > Aves > Galliformes > Numididae > Numida > Numida meleagris. The sequence continues at coordinate 17,650,947 of NC_034417.1, forward strand.
AATGCACAAGCCAATAAAGCAAAGACACCCACCATCACAGCATCATAAACCAGAGCTTGTAACAAAAGCTTCTGTCCTGTGCTGGAAGGGAGCTTCAGTGATCCGTTCACTGCAGGGAGAGGCTCTTTTGTGATAGTGTCCCCGTATCTGGCTATGCTGTTTGTCCAGGGCTGGTTAGCTGATTTATTCCACGAAGTCTGCAGAAAAAAAGCAGAAGGGAGAAGAGATCCAATTACCACAGATATAGATTCTTATCCTCTTAAACCTGAAATGAGAAGCAGCTTGAGAAAGGAAAGTGCAAGGTGGGAAAAATACCATGGTGTTAGAAGACTGAGTTAAATGCAGGGAACGCTTCTAATGGCATCGAAATAGAAATGCTCATTACAATGGGCCAGCGCGGTCACCACATTACAACAGGGCTACAAGGTCTGATGCAGAGCAAGGGGATAAAAGTTGCCAGCTGGCTCACAAGCGGACCCAGAAAGGGCTTTTCCACTGGTTCCCAAATACTGAGACTAAGTGCATCACAGCACAAGACCCCACGCTTCAGCGTCCACTGACACCAGCTCCCTGCAAAGCTGCAAACAACCCAGAGCTGTGTGAGCCCGCTGAAAAACGCTGCAAAACTGAACAGGGACGGCGGAAGTCTGGAGCTGAGCGCTTCCGGTGTTTGCTCTGGGAAAGCAATACTCTGCAGCGTGGAGAAGGGCTGTCACCTGCGAGTACTGGCATGCGTGCTCCAGTATGAGCTGGGGACAGCTACTCTCTCTGCAGCAGGGACACAATTCTGCTCCGAGCTAGGGCCTGGGTAAACACTCTGCTATTGCCCATCCATAAAGAGGCACAAAATTTGGGGCCTTATTTTATTGATTTATTGCAACAGACCACCAAGCAATTCTAAGTTCAGCTTAAATCCCCTGGGCAACCAGTGTTACCTTGTTTGTAGATCTAATTAAATTATATGGGCTGAATGCAATTTGTTCTGGGTTCTCTCAGCTTCCCCTTCCAATAAACTGTTGAATGCGCACCTCTGTGCATGGGAAATGTGTACCTTTAAGAGCTGAAGTTATTTAACAGCTCAGACTATTAGTTCACAGGCAGAAAAGTATTTTCTTTCCAGGGTCTGATTTTACTGGGCCGCCCTGCGTGTACCCGAGCTCAGCCTTGCTGCTGGCACACACGCATACACACACATACAACACGAGGAAGATGCGAGCCAGCCATCTCTGGGCATGTTCCACAGATGTTACGTGTTGCCTGGATAGAAGTGAAAGAACAACGTAAGGCTGAAGCCAAGAGAAAGTGAAGAGGAAATCTGGACTTGACACAACTATGAGTAAGCATGTCTGTGTGTGCTTACAGAACGCCGGTAGTGTCGGCATGATGGCACATCTATCCAAACCCACCCAACATCTATCACTCACTGTCAGGCAGAGGAAACACAGGTTTCTGCTCTGCATATGTGGCCACCACTTACACAGACCTGCTCAATTCCAGCAACAGGGAGCACAGAATGACCCAGCTGAGGCTACAAGGAGATTTCTGACATCAGCCTGACCTTGCATGAGTCATTTGACCTCCTTGTGCCTCGGCCCATCTGGCTGGAAATTAGGTAGAAATACATGATCAGATGTTGTACGTGAGCCAGGCGTTCCTATGTCAGCTATTTAGCATGAAGCAAATGCTACCTCGTGCTGTCGGTGCTGGCAGAAGGCACAGCTAAGCAGTGACATACAGCCCAGCACTGCACCGTGACTCCAACAGCCAGCAGGAGGCAGAGCAGCGTTACATCCCAGTGCCAACCCCAAGCCACAGCAGCTCTGCCACCGCCTCGGGATCCACCCCAAGAAAACAACGAGCAAAGGGCTTTGGTTGTGTGACAGCACCCTGCAGAACAGCAACTTCCAAGCTGCAGCTGTGGACGTCAGGCAGTCACTCATTAAGTGCAGATGCTGGAGGCAGCATCTTTGCCTTTCCACAATCCTCGGCGATATACTCTGAGCCAAGAGCGCTCCCTAATTGCTCCCCTTCTAAGTGGACGATCATTAAAGCACAGCAGCAACAAGAAATCAACCAAACAGGGGCACGTGGCTCACACTAAGGAGTATCACTAAACACAAGTACCCAAGGAACGTGTTCAGTTTGCTTCTCTTGCCATCTGAAAGGCTTGCTGCAGCTACATCGCTGACTGATGGCTTCTGTGCCTTTTCCAAGGAACATACGTTACTGAGCAAATACTGCCTGGAAATCTCAGCGTTCAACCTACACAAACATGCACACACACACGCAAATGTGTGTGTCCTATTATAGATGCTTACATGCATATTTGCCATCAGAGAGAGCTGAGCATCACACGCACACGCATACACAGACCAAACTTGAAAACCTTCTTGCAGGCATCTTGTGAATACCGAAAAATGTGGAAAGAAACAGGCAGCTCTACTGCAATCCCCAAAGGACCATCTGTTAGCGGAAACGTCAATCTGCCATGTTTACATAGGTTTTGATGACTCTGGGAACAGCCTGTTCGGCTCTGGCTGAAATTGGCTGCAACGAAGAACAAACTTGTTTTGTACCAGTTTGCGACTTTCAACAAACAGAAAAAAAACCATCAGCCACACAACATGGCCCGTATCCCACATGTTGTTCAAGCGCATTGTGTTTGAGGGGAGGAAAAAAACAACCTCTCCTGGGGCTTAGTCTTTAAGGCAGGGTAGCTGCAGTTAACTCCAGGTCTGTTTTCATCATGGACCTGAAGGTCTCGTGCGCCCGAACGCTTCTGCTTTTCCAGTTTTTGGCATAATAAATGGTATTTTTTATTTCTGTGCAAGCACGACGACGAATGGCTGAAGGAAGACAGGGAAATGGTCTCTTGGTTTTTACAGCAGAAGAATGAAGGCAAGGAGTGTCAGTCTGATACCAATTTGAAGAGGGAAAAATCCCCTTTTCAGTTCACTGCAAAGACGAGAATGGAAACTAATAAAAACATCTTCCAATAAAAGGTGCTTCCATTACAGCTAAATCCTTATCAAAGCAAACAAGCCTCTTCATTTCAGCCTTTTTATAGAAACTCCAACCAGTAAAAATGTGCTGAGATCATATTACCTTCTCAGCGACAAGGAATGATTTCATGCAAACATATGAGCTGAAAATGAACATGTAGGAAATGTTGATATTGAAACCGTCCCTCTTTCACATGGACAGTTATTCAAACTAGCTTGAAATCCTGCACAGAACAAGGCTGGGGATGTTTCAGATGTGCCCAGCATTTAAAGGTGTCACGGTGGAGAGAAGGGATTTGTCCTGATCCGCAGCAGCCTGCAGGAGTGGGGAAGCTCCATGCCATGCAAACGTGGCATCCCTGCCCACAGCTGTGCCCCAAAACACGCTGCAATGTAACAGACCTCTCCCATCCCACAGAGGGGAATCTCTGCTAGCTGTCAACAGGAGCACAGCTCTCATCGAAGACTTTTCAGAAAACACAGGGACTTTTCTTCTGCACAGAAAAAAATTTCAATGTGAAGATGAGAAACAACCCGGGTCGCTCCAAGTTCCTGATGCGTTGCAGCTTTCGCTCTCTGAGTCCTGGGGATGCTCCATGGGAAGCAGAGTCCCGTGGGCAGGAGGCCCCCAGGGAGACAGCGAGGCAGCAAGCAAGCAAGGCTCCAGCTCGCAAGCAGCACAACAGCAAATGTTTCCAAGCCAAAATGCTCGGGTTTGGCTCCGCTCAACGAAAAGCTGAAGTCTTCCATGGAAAGCAGATGCTTCTTAACACTCTCCCCCACCCCCAAATCGCTTGGCCCACAAGTAGCAGTGACAGAGATGTCTGGAGCAGAGCCATTTTATCATCCTCAGTCCATCTGTCAGGGAAGCGGAGCCGCAGCACCGCAGCCTGCGCGTTACGGTGCCATTTATAAGGCCGGCTACTGGGGGCAGCAGGCTGGGGTCACTGCAAAGGGGAAGACATTCACAGAGGAAAATCACTTGCCAGTGCGTATACGAGTCATGTGTGTGACCACTGGGAGATGCACAGAGAGGAAGGAGAAGGGCCTGCTAAATGGCCGAGTGCAGCCTGCCTAACGAGCTGCAGCCGTCAGAGGGTCCCGTGCCAACAGCTCGGCCGCAGCAGGAGCGCGCTGTGTGAAGGGGGCACATCCCCATCCAGGCTGGGGGCAGAGCGCAAGCCCCCGCCGTGCCCTTCCACTCACACCACCCCGCTCCCCCAGCAGTACTGATAGGGGCTCAAGTGGAATCGTGGCCTGCATCTGAAGAACCCGGTGATCCAAGCCTTAAGAACGCCCAGCTGCTCTTCTCAAAGCCCTTGCCTACGACTCTCTGCAGGAGCCTGCTCAGTCTCGGTGTCGTTAAAGAATTCCTCCCCTCGCACTCTGTTCTGCAGTCTCCATCCCTGCAAAAAAGCATTTGTTTACTTCTGGCTGCTTACGGCACAGGGACAGTCCCTTCTTTGTGTCTGCTCATCTCCTAACAACGTGGAGCCTCCAATCTCCACTGGCGCCTCAGGCTGCCTCAAGAACAAAACCAATGGAGAATAATCCCTGAAATGCTAAGTAATGCACCAGCATGGGAAAAGTCCGCAAGCACGGGAGCAGCGATTGCTGCCACTAGCAGCAAGTGCTACCCAGCCAACACAAAGCACGTTTCAGGAGAGATCCTCGGGGTGGAGGGCCTAGCAGGCAATCAGACAAGGTCACACATCCGCAGCTGCCAGCTCGTTGGCATCGCAGCTCTACGAACCTGCCCCACAGCAGCAGTGCCAGACTGCGAGGCTGTCCCAGCCAAAGCCCTGAGTTCTGTGGTGACATGATATGCTGCTGAATAACAGGGATCCTTGAGACATTTCTCACTCCCTTTCTTTACTGGATAGCATTGCAAGTGCTGTTAAATGACCTAGAACCTCCCCTTGCCAGGACAGTCCAAGAACTTCTTTCCACAAAGATTTTCTTTCCTGCAGCTCTACCACGTCCCTTGCCTTCAGTTTTCAGAACCCCAACCACGCACCGCACAAGAGCAGAAAAGAGATGGCAACCGAAGCGTGAAGATGGCTTTAGCCTCAGACATCTCAGCTTCGAATATACACACCGGAGCACGAGGAGGATGAGGCTGGCTGAGGGGGCACCTCCAGCAGGAAGGGGCAGCGGGGCCTGCTGTGTGGGAGCACATCTCCCTCCAGTGCCCACTGCCAGCAACAGCAGCCTGTTGCTCCCAGCCGCCACCCAGCTCTGTCACCTGCCAGGTCATCCTCACCGGGCGGCACGGGTGACAACACTGCTCTTCGGGTGGCTGCTCCTCGGTGATCCTTGCTTCCCTGCCCACATCCATCAAAAGCCAGGCCCTTTGTTCTGCTAGCAAACCTCCTTGGTGAATTGAACTCCCAGTTGCCTTTCCCCATCCAATTAGGGAGGCAGAGAAACTGCAGCCAGAATCGCCCCCTCCCCAAAGCTCTCACCACATCACCCAACTGCCAGCCACTTCCAGCCTCTGTGACAGAACCCAGGGCCCTGAGCAGCCGGACCACGGCACTGCCCTTTCCAGCCTCTGCTTTACAGGCACAAAAAGCCTTCCGCAAAGCTTTGCAGATAGGATTCCTGCTGTGAAATAGAGACCTGGATACGCTGCCCCTAAAAAGGCCTCTCAGAGGAGGGGACTTCCCTCCACTAGACCTGTTCTCAGGGCAAGTCACCATCACTGAAAACATTTGTTCCTTATTTAACTGAAAGATCTGTAGGAAATTCCTCACACGCTTCGGCTCGGGTCCAGAAAGGGAGCTGCATTCCACTGACATCCATGGATGCAGCTTGGCTGCAAACTTCTCCTTCAGCTGAGCACTGATCCAGCACAGCACCTGGGGATGGTCACGTGCATGGCTTCAGAGCACAGGACTATTAAAGGCAGCTGGAAATTTCTCATTTCCAAAAGGCCGTAGCTGCATGGCTGCTAGCAGCAAGCACAGGTTCGCCAGGTATCCCCCTGTGACATGCAAGCGTATCGTCGATGCAAACATGAAATCCCATGTGTTCACAATGCATTTGTTTTACTGAACCTCCTAATTACTTTACATGCTCTCCCTGGGTTACAAAGAGAGACATAAACAGATTAACTAAATTAGGCCAATTAAAGGTTCCCTAATGGAATGAAATGTTTCAGACAAGCTTGAGAGAGGAAATGGGCAGGGAGGAGTGAAAGACAACACAATGTCAGGCAAACCAGGTACGGGAGGAAGAGACTTCTTCAAAAAATGTTTACAAAAATAGAAGAGTTTTAGTTCTCGTAGATCTTCAAGGGTATTCCAGTAAACGCAGTGCATGTGGTCAAAGCACCTCTCACCCTAATTACAACAATATCTACCCACACTTTGCAGAGCTAGCACAGAATCAGATTCAGACTTCCCAGCAGCAGCACACCCAACAGAGACTTCTACCTGGGGTGGGAGCCATCACACACATACAAGTCATTACCTTCCTCTTCCCATGGACAGTGTCTTCAGGGAGACTCGTGTGGATGAGGCTGTGCACTTCCGTCAGTTCTGTGATGTCTCCTAGGGGCACAGGTGCATCCTCCGGCAGCGGGGACATGAGGGACTCCAGCTCATGTGTGTCCGAGGTGGCACAGGGAGCTGCCACCCCTTGCCTGCCCCGGTGGTAGTAAGTGTGGTTGCCAGCTGCTTGGGAATCCAGGCCTGGCAGAGCCTCCCTGAGGAAAAACAAGCAGGAGATGACATCTCTGATCATCCTCACATTCCTCTGCCCCAAACGGCCACGAGACTGCCAGAGACTGCCAGACGCAGCAATGCAGCCCGGGCTGCTCAGCCTGCCCCAGCAGAAGCAACCAGACCCAAGCCCCAGCCATGACATTCTGAAGAAGTTGCTCACTCCTGGTCCCGGCATCTCTCACCAGCTCAAAGCCCTTCTCAAGCATTAAGCTGGTTTCCTACCAAGGTCTTTCCAAATGTTTGTGGCTGGATTCAGACCCCTGGAATAGCAGGAGGCTTCGGGCCGAGTCCAATCCTATTGAAGCCAACATGTCAGTCACTGGAAATCTTTCAACATCTTCCCAAGAGAAAGCTAACAAATCCTTTCCAAACATCCTTAGGGATGTCCAACCTCAGAAGCAAAACCTGCCCAAGCACACAGGTAATTTGGCATATAGTGCTTTTTCCCTTTTCTTGATTTTTTTTTCACTGCAAAAATCTATTAGTCTAACCAGAGAAAATACTGAGAAAATACATCAGTGAGATTACACTAAGTATGCTCCTTAACTAAGTCCCATGACTCAATCTTTACATTGAGTCCCATGACTCAATCTTTACATTAACTGATGTCATTCACTGCATCCCAAACAGCCCAGCTGAACAGAGGGAAGCTCACAGTGCATTTTGTCTCCTTCCACATCAGCCTTCTTTACCCCCTGGGAGGTGACTCCTACCTCTGCTTGCTGTTGCGGAAGCTGGCACACATGCAGAAGAGTATGCAGAGCAGCCCCAGGCAGACTCCCACAATGATTCCGGTGACAGAGTGGATATCCAGAACATCTAGGAGGGGAAGAACAGATGATGCATCACTTCAGCTGTTAGCAGAAAGAAGGCACAAAGTGTCCTGTGTTCAGAGAAGCATCAGCTTCACTAAAACCAATGGGCGATGCTTCAATATACACAAAGGAAGAGATTTGCCAGTGACACTTTAGGACACCTAAAAGCAGATTGGCATCTATGCACGTTCATTAATTTCACACTACACAGGCCTAATAAAGGCAGCAAGATGCAGGTGGCATGTGATTTTCCATAGGGCTGAGACAAGGGAGAGAGATCACGTTCTGTTGTGGGATGGGTTCTGCAGCCACTTGGGGCCTATGGAGATGCACATCTGAGGACTCTGCTGTGATCCTCTCACTGGCCTATCACATCCCACAGTCACATCCCACATTCTGCAAGTGACATCAGGCAATTCACTGGCAAAAAGGAAAACGCTACAGCTGATGAACCATGGTTTTCAGCAGTGCAACTCACATCCTGCTCTGGGACAAAGGGGAAATTTGTACCTGACAGCTTCTCCCGGAGGGTGTGCACATCCTTCACGTTTGAGTAGGGACCAGATCCCACGACTGTCTTTGCTCCCATCTTGAAGAAGTATCTGGTGTCACTTTCCAGGCCGTGCACTTCAGTGCTGAAGATATTTCCTGATCAAAACAAAGCCAAAAGAGGTTCAAAATGCACGGCTTCAGGCATATTGATATGGCTGTAGCAAAACAGCAGAGGAATTCTGGTATTTAGTTACGTGTTTGCCTGTGAGCCAGTACCTCAGGAAGGCTCACCTTCTCGTGTCAGCAAGGTCCACATGTCATCAGGCTGCGTGTTGTTGGCATTGTACAGGATGAGGTACTCCACAATGATGCCGTTGGGCTCAGCAGGGGGACACCAGTGCACCTGGACCGCGTAGGGGTTGAGGGGGTGCAGCCGCAGGTCAGATGGAGGGGTCGAGGGACCTGGTAGATGCAAGGAGAGACCCAGTGTGAACAGTAGAAATGAGGAGCAGAGAGTGTGCTGCAGGGTGTGATGAATGTTCTGTGCCTTCTATGAATCCTCTTCGGTAGTGCCACAGTCATCTTTGCATAAATGATGTGTGACCCAAGTGACTAGGGATCTCATCCCAACAAGCTGTGGAGAGTGCAGAGGGAAGGCTCCTGTGCCCAGCACAGGGCAGGACTTGTGCACTGTAGCCAAACACCCAAGGGAAACACAACAGTGCTGATACAGCTCAGTTTGAGGTTGTGCAATGCTGCTCATCTTTGAGAAAATGAGCACACACACAAGCTCCTTTCTTTCTTCTCCATCTCCCCTCATACTCTACTTGTACTTCAACAGAAGTTCAGGAAAGAGAAGGATTCAATTTCCATAAATACTCACGGTCAGGAAGGGTGAATCGCTCCACCACGCTGCCAAAGGGCCCATCGATACCAACACCATTGGACTGCACAGCAAACTCATATCTGGTGTAGGGCTTCAACCCACTGATGAGGATGTCTTCATCCGAGCTGCCAAAAAAGGAGGCATTCATAAGGCCATGAATATCAGATGGTACCAATGGCCACCTTGGTACTTTTACCAAGCACATGGGTAAATCCCCACTGTGGAAGTCCCAGAGCCACCTTTCAGCAGCTCTGAATGTGTCTGTGACCAAACCAGATATTTCCAGCATTTCAGACACCTAGGATTTTGCTCAGCACTGTGACTTCCCTGCAGATTCCTCCCTCCTCGTGTTTATTCATGATATGAGCAATATATGGCAGATGAATCCTCTTACCTTGTGTAGTATGTAACAAGAGAGGCATTTTTCAGGCCCCAAGGGCTGAAGCGCACGGTGTAGTTGACAATCTTGACCGTGGTGAAGTCAGGTTTCTTCCACCTGAGCCATATGGAAGTTGAGCTGTTGGACTCTGCGTAGACTTGGACTGGAGGCAGTGGAGGACCCTTCTGCACAGGGGGATCTATGGTGGTGCAAGACATAAAGAGAAAAGAGATGTGGGAACGTAAATGACCGTGAGGTAAGGGACATGGACACAAAACAGAGATAAAAATATGCCAAGGTTGTGAAGCCTGCACAAAGATGCCTCCAGCATAATCGTGCTTATCTTGTCTGTGTATGCAGCCCACCCAGGCCAGAAAGAAGACCATGAAGGCTATTCATCCCAGCACAAGAACAACCCCAGTAAGAAAGGGGGTAATTTGCTCCTTTCTCTCCTTCTCAGGATAATTCCTCCAATGCAACTGCAATAACTGTCCAAGGGAGCTCCCTTATGCAGGGACTTCTCTTGTTTTGGTAATGTCCCTCTTGAAGTCCTTCTGTAACTTTACCTTTCTTTTGAAGCCACACGCTGAACAGAAGAGACAGACAACAAATAGAGGGCACTCCTCACCCACTGCTGTTGCAGGCGCCTTTTCTGTTTTGCCCTTCCAAACCGCTGCATAACCGTCTTCGTGCTTATTGAACGCCACCAGCTTCACCTCATAGAGTTTCCCAGGAGCTAGAAAAAAATCAGTCAGGGTTTGACTGGGGTTATGTTTGTCAGCAGCCCTCCTCAGTTAGACTTGTTTTCTTATATCTGACTCAAGAAAGCAGCTCTGACAGGGTTGTATTTGCTACAGCAGATCAGGACACACTTCCCTTACAGGCTTTTTGCGCTCAAATACTGTCTCACAACTGGAGCATGTATTATCACAGCCACTCCCAAGCTCTCCTTTCCCTTTTTACAGAAGTGATTAGCAGCAAATTGACTTCCTGCAGCCACCGAGGGGGCTAACCAGTGTCACAGCCCGTAGCACATCATTGCAGGATCTCCTGACCTTTCTCCCTTCAAGCTAACAAAACCCCCATGGAAGTGAACGTGCTGTATAGTTTATTCATGGAGCGAGAACATCCTTTCTTCAAAATGCACCTCTTGTTTCTACAATCCTTCTGATTTACTCACTGCTGTGAGGGTCCTGCTTTCTGCAAGTCCCCAACCTGCCCTTTACTGAAGTCACTTTGCAGCACTAAGCAACATCCAAGGGTTGTTTTTTTTTCATGGAGATGTTCAATTGAGGAAACAGACTGGGACATCCAAAATTCCCAAATGACACTCAGCAGCTCCTCCCTTCAGCAGCCAGCCCGTCCAGGAGCTCAGGAAGAGCACTCCAGACTATCTTTAGCTGAAGCATTTTAATGAAGTTTGTTAATTTGGGATGTGCCTGTTCGTTCCCTGCCCTGATGGATCACTGCTCCCTTTGCCAGACAGCGTACATAGAACAAACCCCTCCTTATTGATGCCAATTTTATTACTGCACTCATTATGCTCCCAGAGGCTAATGGTCCCAATTACCAAAGGCTCTCACTGCTCCACAACACATGTTCACGCTCAGAATATAAAAACAGTTCAGCCACATTTTTCTCCCGGAAAGAATCTCAAAAGCAAACAGAGTTTTGTCTGCCTCCAAAGCAGTCTGATCTGCATTTCACACTCACACGAAAACACTTCAAACCCGCACGAGGAGGAAAAGGCCAAAAGGGACTAAACTTCTAAACAGTTGGGACCACAGACTTGATGGAACCAAGAACCCACAGCCCATCTCCCGCCAGCTTGAGTGTTTGGCTGGGCTTCACTGGGACACGAGCTCATCACAGATGATGCGATCCAAAACGAAGAGGAAAAGCGTGCAGATGTGATGCAGCTGTGGGCAGTTCCTGTCAGGACATGAAGTGAAGGGAAGGAGAAGTCCTGTCTCCATCCTTGGGTACGATCGATAACGACAGACACTCACACATGAAGCCAGAGCAGCTCTGCTACATGATCAAGCACTTCATTCTCTGCAAACAGGGGTATTTTGGGTTTCTCAGTCAGAGATTTGGCTTCAATTTTTATACGCAGGCCCAGATGTTCAAGCTCTTAGAACTGGCAGACACAAAGCTCTATCAAGCTGTCAAGAAGCTAGTAGGCAGCATGAAAACAGATGTATTTCACTACATTCCATCATACATTAAATATAAGCAGAATAATCTAGTCCAGATCATTTCAAATCACTAATCTGGATGACTGTGTAATATATTCAATATGCTAAATATGTTGGTTCACTCAATTTTTCAAGGTGTTCATGTAGGCCAGATGCCATACCTTCCCCTAAGTGGGAAAACACCCTGATCTCCGGGGAGCCACTCACAGAGGAATGCACTCCTCCTTCACGGGGATGTGGAAGACAGGATCTTACTGTTTATTTTTCATGTCAGCGATGGCCCTGGTCGTAACACACCGTTACAAAGACAAACTGTAGAACACAGATAGAAGTTGGTGAGAATTTCTCAGCAATAAGTTATCCTAGTGATCCAGGACAGCTCCCTCTGGGTTTCAGGGAA